>NC_066619.1:156488796-156788796 GCF_025201925.1 Gopherus flavomarginatus
TTTGCAGGCCCAAATTTCATTGGGATTTTTTGCTGTAATCTCCTATCTAATTTTTTGTCTCCTAATTAGTCCTTTTCAGTAGCACTTTCCCCTCCTTATTTTCTCCAGATGTATTTTCCCCAGACCTAATCTCATTGTTTTGCCTCATAGGCCTCAGTTAAACCAGGGACTTAAACATGTGCCTAATTTAAAGCACGTGCTTATCCTCTATTGATTTCAATGGGCGTACTTAACATACTAAAAAATTAGACACATTCTTAAGCATCTTGCTGAATTGGAACATTGATGCAAGCTGCCCCCTGCTTGCATATTATTATTATGATATAAACGTAATTTCCCAAAACCAAAAAAAAGCAGGTAAGTTGAGTGGAAGAGGTGAAATTCTATCCTTAACCCTTCTTATTGTGTGCCATGTTACATACCATCTGCATTGTGACACTTGGGCACAAGGGATGGGGGTTGTATGTGTGTTGGGGGCACAATCTGAATCTCTTTCCTCGTGTAGCTTTAATTTAGAGTCTGACCTTATCCCCTGGATGTCAAATGTCCATTGACTTCACTGGTGCAGGATCCAGCCTGTAGTCATCGGTATTCGTTCCCAATTTTTTTTTTTATCAGTAGCCTAAAAATTGGTAATGAGAGAGTGAGACAAAGGGTCCCAGTCCTTTCTGTTTCAATCCATGCCTGAGTGTTGGAGGTGCATTGAAGTGCACTGAAGCTTGGCACACCTCAGCTCATCTTCAACCCTATCCTCGAGAGACCTCAGGGCATCCGCTGCAACACAGCTCTTTGATGTGATGTTCCATAATGACGCCCGTTGTTCTTGTGGTCTATTGCATGGGGCTGAGATGATCTTAATACAAATATGCATATAAAAAGTGTTTTTACCCCCACCACCACCTTCGTCCCACATACTTTGCCTGTGTAGTGACCAGATTCCAAATCTAGATGGAACTGTTGCATTCTCTCTTTCTAATACTAAATATAACGATACCACTGTACAGTCGATTTGCTTTCTCAATAGCATTTCAAATATGCGGTTTAAAAAAATCATGATAAAAAAATCAATCATGATGATGATGATAGAATTATGACTCGTTAGACATTACCAATTTGGGAATATGTCTATTTGGGATCATTCCCTCACTCTGGACTTTGTTAGAATGAGGGCTCCAGAACAAACATGGTTACAGAAATGGCCTTGTATTATCCCACCTTGTATTGAGTGTTGTTTGGATATTTGTTTATTGCTGTGTTTGTATTTTGTTCCTAGGTGTGTTTTTTTTCAAGCCTAGAAATGAGCTGCCCCTTTAAGAACAGGACACGGCGCTGGCAGCAGCTTGGGTTCGCTGGAGGCTCCCAGGCTCAGAAGAGTGTGTGGGGAGTCAGCTGCCTGGAGGACCCGGCTTGTTAGAACTTCAGCAAAGGTCAGTTCTGGGTTTAATACACTTATACAAGCCTTACGTTTGAAGGTGTAACATTAAGCTTGGCAGACCTCTAGTTCTGCCCTCTGATGCTGCTGCCCATCACCATAGCATCTGAGTGCCTACCCTGTAAAATCAACAGCAGTAGCAAAGTCCCTTGTGAGCATTTTGGAGCCCCTGGCACATCTTCCTTTGCAGGGTCTGAATGCTCCTTCCTAAGGGTTTGCAAGACCTCTGCACAGGGCACTCTCATTGACTTGAATGGGAGCTCAGATGCCTTCCATTATCAAGACCTTTGTTTCCCCCTGAGAGCAGATTTTTTTTATTCATGTTTCCAGAATGAGAGCTGCAGCAGCATATTAGCTGCACGACCTAACAGCAAGCCCAGCATGCTGGCTGTGGTGTAATTAAAAGATTCACATGTGACCCCAGTATGTATGTGTTATGCCATCCCCTACTCTTTGCTCTCCCTGGTGCCTGTATCCCTGGGGCCAGTAAGGAATGAAAATTGACAAGACTCCTGCTCGCAGGTATGTCTGTTAAAACAGAAATCTCGATTAGATAACTCCTGATTTATAAGCGAAGAGGCCACGTTACTAGATGTGAATGCCTGATTCTCTTTCATTTTAATGGCAAATCAGCAAGTAAGTCTTTTATGTGGCTTGAAAATCTTAACCCATTATGTCAGCATGGGTTCTTCGGCCTCTGCTGCTGTTTGTTGTCAGGTGGGGTGAAAATCACCCATGTGCAGAGGGCCAGCACTCAGAGTCTGCCCTGCTTATGTTGATGGCTAAAGTGAGACACAAGCGGTGCGTAAGAATTATGATGAATTTCACCGCAGGAAAGCAGAAACTGACCTCTTGGAATAAGAACTGGAGACCTTGAACTTGGGTGTATAAACATTGGTGGAAAACTTTAAGCCAGCTTTCTGAAGACTTAGGTATATTCTCTGCCCTTTGCACTAACACTTTGTTCAAAACAATGACCAGTTGCAGTCTAGACTGCGCTGTGTAACTAAATCCTCTACTATAATTATTCCAGGAAATGCATCAGGTTTTTGACAGTGAAGTTTCTTTTCATTCTCAGAGTGGGTATTAAATAAGCACCTGCTAGTGAATGTTAAACCTGCCGAAGTTCAAGGCTTGATGTTCAGACATGATGAAATCAGTGGAAACTCTGAAAATCAGGCCCGCAGTGCTTCAGTTTGGATAAGCAGCCAGAGGGGTGTCTGAACCTCTGTAAGTCACGCTGGTACAGGCTTTCTAGCGAGGTTTCTGATACCTCCTGTCTCTGACCAGGCTGCGAGAACTTGGAAAACGCCTCTCCTGTGTTATTTCAGTGCATCCACATGCTATGCTGGCTGGCACCTGGAGGCGCAGTGTGTGAGACAAGGAAAAATAATGAGAAAAAATTAAGCTACATTTTATAACTTGAGAAAAGGTGTCATGAGGATTCATTCTGAGTGTGGAGGGAAGGGACTTGGTTGCTGCAATTGCAAGTCTCAAAAGCCATGCAGGTAGATTAAAAGTGTAAATTGCTAGAGTTCCAGAGGAGCCAAACTGGCCTCGCCTTATTCAGACCAGGTGCAAACCAAATAAACCCCTATCCAGATGCTTTAGGGCTAACAGGCATGAAAACCACATCTTATCAGTGGTGCTTTCCCTTTTCATACCATGTATGTTGGCTTCCTGGCAGTTTGTTCCTACGTTTGGGGCAGGTCAGTTTCCAAACAGCTTCATACTGAACTGGCTTGTGATGGGGTGAATATATCCAATTTAGGGGGAAGCAAAGGGTTAAACGCCTTCTGAGGATTATGCCCCTCCCTGTCTGAGCTATCCGGTATGGAAGCAAAGGGCTGCAGATGAGCAGAGTGCAAAGGTGCTGGGAACAATTAGTGAAGGGTATGGTGTTGGAGGTGTGTGCTGCAGACTGATATAGTTTAGTACAGTAACTAAAGGGTTAATGTCCCGTAATATGTTCATAGGCTCAGGGAATTGCTGTGGTAAGAAGAGCCTGGGAACGGTATAATAGTGATACTTATTGTCTTGCCTGCTCCTGTGTTTAAATGAGAGGAAACATTGCCTAGTGGTTAAAGCACAGGACTCAGATTTAAGAGATACGGGCTCTATTCCCAGCTAAGCTGTTGTAAAACTGCAGGCAGGTCAGTTGCTATGCTCGGCCGCCCTGCACCTGGTGCAGTGTCTTGCCCCAGCGTGGGGAGGCATTAAATGATTGCCCTTCTAATGCAGTAGCTTTCTACATCTATTTCACACTCACTCTGCATTGATCTAAATAACGAGTTCCGGGGCAACGCTGGCCCACAGACTATCCTCAAAGCCTGTTCGTCAAATCTTCCATGTCAGTAACTAGAATTTTCTCTTATTACCATTATTTTCCAGTTTAAAAGTTGAGTGTATGTTTGTTTTCAGACTCTAAGGAGAGGTCTGCAGCTCTGTCCTACACATCTTCCCAATGTCAGGGTTGTATTATGACTCCAGTTTGGCATATAGTAATTCATAAATCCTGAATTAACTCCACCAGGTTTATAAATCTGTATGTAAAAAGATGGATGTGAGTTCCTGGCAATAGCAGGCCCTTGAGGAAAGAAACTGGGACTTGTTTATTCCTCTTACGTGGGTGGATTGAAAGACTGAGATTGTTAGCTCTCATCTCCTGGTCCATCCTAACCCCTTTATTCTGCTTGTTGAGCTGGTAGTTGGAACAGAGGTTGGTAGCATTGTATGCGTTTGGCAATGGGCTGTGGTAGCTGGATTTCAAAGGAGTGATTTGCATTTAACATCTTACCCACTAAGCCGTGTGACACTGCTACGTTCACTGATCTCTTTGGCCATAGCATCTAATACGTGACCCCAGAGCCTCACTCCAATAGCGAAGAACAGTTCATCATCCATGTAAAATGATTTCAATTAATTCTTAATGATTTGAGTTGAGAATTCCATGCGAGGGAATTGGACCATTTCATTACCCGCTGGACATGTACAGTTATAATGTGCATTGCATAGTTTAATCTCTTATACATGAATATTTGAAATGTATGGATTACAGTGAGCTCAGGTGAACAATGTTGAGCTTGTTCAGTACCTTTTTATAGCTATAGCAAGTTGCCATTTAAAGGGAATGTCCAGAGTATTAATTAAGATCATTTATGTGCTAGAGCTATTTTCAAAGAAGGATACATCACTTCAAAAGCACACGGGCAATTTTCAAAAATAGTCTAACTGTTCCCATTGAAGTTAGTTTTTTTTGACAATCCCTCCCGAAGAATCTTACCCAGAAGAATGTGCCTTCTGATATTGTTCCTGATTTTTTCCATGCTCCTGAGCTTTGGGTTCTGTCTAGCACCATGAGCAGAAGTGCCAAAATACTACAAGAAAGACTGCGTGCAATATTGTCAACAGGAAACAGAAGTGCTGGAAATCTCATGAGAGCTGCTCTTCTCCCAACGTTTCCTGCCCCAAATGAGCACAACAGCAGGTGCATGTTTTGAACAGCTCGGTACCATCTATTCAGCTATTAACTTTGAGAATTAAATGGTCACACGAGGGCTCCATAAAGACTGCAAAAAAGTGGCAGTGGTGAAGGGAAGCAACCAAAACAGGCTGAATTTGAGTGGTGTTGCCACTCTGTGCGCCAGGTCACAATGCCACTCACTCAAATTTGGCCTGGCTGCCCCTCCATCATGCCATCAGAGAACGGGGACTGCAGTTACGCTGCCCACCGCTGGTGAGGTTCTCAAAAGTGCTTGCGGGGAGGCCTGGGCTTTCCTGTTTACATTGTAAGGGGGCAACACAGCCATGTGGCCCTTCTGTCTCCGGTACCTGTGGTTGCATACGTGCATCAGAGGGCTTTGTGATATGCAGCTGTTAGTGAGATGAGGCTCACGACATCTGTAGGAGCTAGAGATGTATCATTGTTCCCATTTTACAGGTGGGGAAATAGGCACAGGAAATCTCATTTAAAACCCCAGGGTTTGAATTGGAATATGAGCAAGAAGAGAAGGAAACTCAGTCAGTCCGTCCCTCCTGTTGTCTTGCCAGAATTAGACCCGTGGCTGGTGATGACGACGAGCATTAGGAAGATTTGAAGTTAGAATTGTAATGTGGAGCGAGGAAACCAACCAACCAACCAACCAACAAAAATCTGGGGACAATTAGAACAGAATTTCTGGCAGACAGTACCGCCCGTGTGGCTGGCAGATCTGCCGATGTTGATTGTTGACAGCTTCCTCAGCTTGCTAATTAAAACTGTAAAATTTCAGGTGAATGACAGTGGCTGAAACGTGAATTCCGCTTTTTTTTTGCAGCTGCAGCTGTTCATCAGCTACTGCTGTAACTGGCGGACACTGCCAGTTGCTTAGACAGATGGAAATTAATACTTACGTTCCCATTGTTACACGTCGTCATCCCATTTTCATTTGTGTCCTAAAAATCAATTATACACACATATTAGCATGTGTAGAAATAGCACACGTGGCATTTTGGTGCAGGGGACCAGTCTCACTTATGGCCTGCATTGGAGCTGGGTGGGACACCAGGGATAGAGTGGAGGTGCATGCCCTGCCTGACACAGAAAAGCACTCTCTTTCAGGCCTCAATAAGCCGCCACGGAAGGGGGTTGCTAGAATTAATTTGTATACATCCGGTCATCCTAACGCTTGACAGTTGTGCAGACGAGAAGCAGCTGTGATTCCACGCCATAGGCTGGGGTAGTCGCTGTGGGAGTGCTTATGGGGAGGGAAGGAGGTACTGCACAACACCTCTGCTCACCTGCCCTAGGTGGGGATGGGGTGGTGTTCATCTCCCCAAATCTTCTGCGTTCAACCCGCCTGGACCCCGGATACTCGCGCTCTGTGCAAGTAGGGTGAATTTCATTCTCACAGCCTAGACTTCAGTGTGTCTTGTATAAATGGGGATGAATATGGGATAACAAAGAAGTGATGACTATTTGCACTGACAGCTCATACATGAGAAAGAAAAAAATTGCTAGGACCGTCTTGTTAATTTGGAGTTTGATTGTGAGTATTCAGCTGTGACCTCAACAAAACAACTTATTGGAATG
This sequence comes from Gopherus flavomarginatus, assembly GCF_025201925.1. Classification (NCBI taxonomy): domain Eukaryota; kingdom Metazoa; phylum Chordata; order Testudines; family Testudinidae; genus Gopherus; species Gopherus flavomarginatus. The sequence continues at coordinate 156,495,300 of NC_066619.1, forward strand.
TGTTTTTTTTTTTAATATATGCGATGCCTACATTTTCTTTTCCTTAATTGCAGTGGACCAAATTCTGGTCTTGGTTATGGTGAGTCAGTGGAGTCACTCCAGATTTACAGCAGTGTATATGAGAGAAGTGGAGAGTTTACATTTTTCACAGCAAAGTGTCTATTCTTGCTCCACAAGTGCAGAGAGAAGTTTCTGGTGGTTAGCATTAGATTTCAATCCTCATCTGCTCCAAAGTATACTCTAATGGTGGATGCACTCTCGCTCTTTTTTTTAATATCCATGAATACCCTGTTTATGAAAAGTGCCAGTTGATTGCGCTAGCGAATGAAGTTTCCTGTCTCTCCACTGAGCAGGTAAAGCCAAGATAGTGGCTGGACTAGTTTGCCCTCACGGTCTCCAGTGCAATGTTGCTATCCCCCAGCATTCACTCAGGCTTGAGATTAGCTTAAAAAATAATGGGATTAAAAAAAAAATATGTTGAGTTCTTTGAGCGTCTTCTACTTCTGGTTTTTGAGCCTTTGGATTGTACTTGGGTTGAGTTTTCCGACTTTTCTCTGCACAAGGGCTAGCAGCTTACTTTAAAAACAAATAAAAGCTGAAATTCTGATGACTCCCAGAGCTGGGGCTTTAAGAAGAATGTCAAATAACATGAAATTTGAGACAAAATAGTGCGAGCTGTCAGCACTGTCTGTTATGCCCCTGGAATGGCCCTGCCCTGAAAAAGTAGTTTGCTTCCAGTGTCATCCGTTTTTTTAGTGATGTCAGCAAACACTTTCAGATTGGATCAACTGAGAATTTTTTTCATTCTTGGGTGGATCAAAATGCATTTAATCACTTTTGCTCAGACTTCATAATAAATAAACAAACAAACAAACTGTCCTTTGGTAAATCCAAATGAGAGAGGTTGTTAAAATAGATCTTGAAATTGAACTTTAATTATAGCATATGCTTGCCAGGTAGGTTATAATATATACATCTCTGTTGCTAAACATGTGGCTTGCATAAATAGCAGTTGAGAAGTGGTCTTACTTTGTTTATTACTGATTAAAAAGTTTGCTGTAAAGAAAAAGTCTTCTTTGGAATAAAGTTAATACTTTGTTTGCATCGTACAAATGGTAAGAAAAACTTAAGATCTGCCACCCTCGCTCAGATTGAGCAGTAACTTCCTCTGAGCATGTCTGGTAAAGAACAGCTATTCAAAGCCGAGCCCTGTTCCAGCAAACGCTTACACACCTGCTTCACTTCACTACCATAAATAGTCCTGTTGAAATAATTGGAGCTACTCCCAGTAGTAAAGTTAATCAGGTGTATAAGTGTGTGCAGGATTGAGACCTGAGGTACTACTCAGTGTCAGCATACTAGAATAACAACAACAACAACAAAAGGTCGGGGGGGGGGGCGCGACACATTTCGTGTAAACTTGAAAAATGGATGCTGGCATCAAGCTCCCAGAGGTAGATGCTCTCACAGAGCGAGAGAGCTGAAACTAGAGCAGAGAAATTTATGCATTATAGGACTTTGAAACCAGCACTCCAGCCTAAACCATCCTTGGAAGCCTAGTGTCTCATTTATTCAGGAACAGGCCTTGCATTTTTCCTGAATTTCAAGAAAATCCAACTAACTCCCAGAAAGTGACATCCTGACAGGGGTGTCTTTCCACTGGCTAGGTGGGCTTTGGTCAAAAGCTTCGCAGGCCTTGTACTTGACTCCTTCACACTTTGAAATGCAGCTACAAAAATGTGTACTGCCGTGTGTGTGCAGCTACGTTTGATTTCTGGTTACCTGGCTCAGCCCCTGAATTGCCTCTGTGAGGATTGTGCTGTAGGTTGGAAAGAAACAGTAAGTAGATGTGGGGGCTGAAAAAAATAGTGAAATTTCAATACCAGAGACCAGAAGTAATTGGGTAACATTTTCAAAAGCTATGAAGTGACATAGGGTCAAGTGCCATTGAAAGCCTGGTGAGAAGACCTTAAGAGGCCTGGATATCAGAGTAAAGGGATGACTTGTGTAGAGGAAGGGAGCAGGGTGAGTGTGTGTGTGTGTGTGTGTAAGAAAGGAAGGCAGTTCTTGGGTGAAATCTTGGTCTCATTGAATTCAGAGGAAGTTTTCCGTTGACTTCAATAGAGCCAAGATTTCATCCCTTATGTTTGTTTAAGGCACTTGATTGGAGACTCAGGAGATACGGGCTTATTTCTTGTGTGTCGCTGTGCCTCAGTTTCCTCACTGTGAGATCAGTTTCCCTACTTTGCAAGGGCGTTGTGAGGTTAAACTGGCTTAAGTTGTGCAATTTGCTGTTATGATAATGAGCACCACAGGAAAGTAAGTAGATAAAATAAGATTCAGAAATGTTGGATAAGGATCCTTTTAGACAGTTCAGATTTGCCTGTCACTATTTTCCTTAGGGTGCATCTAAATAATCAGGGAAACGTTTTGCTCCTCGGTGACAGCGAATGACATTGCAAAGTGTCTCACTCGTTCCCCTGGGGGGTGGAGGGAGGCTGCATTCAATGCCTTTCGGCAGCATTCCCGAATAGGGCTGATAGAGCTGATCTGCTGCAGAACCTGCCTCAGTGTGATTTCACATCACGTCGCTCAGACAGACTTGGTCCTTCTCCCTGACCACTCCCCATTCCTTTTCCCAGCCTGATCAAATACCGATCAGTTGGTGAATCTTGGCTAAGGGCAAATGCTTATTTCTTTCAGGGAAGCTGATCTGAGCATGAGAGAAAATTGCAGCTATTAGGAAGGATGTGGGTGTGTGCACGTGTGCACATGTGTGGAAAGTATCATTCTGCAAAGGTTAGGATCTGATTAACTACTGGAGAATCAGTGTTTGGTTTGGAAACAACTGCCTAGTGTCTTTCGACTGGACTGTTTAGCCAAGCTTCATTATTAACGTAGTTTGTACGCTTGCACATGCATGTGTCATGAAAGAAGCACATACTAAAGGCACGATTGCATTGCCCACTGCAATGCCAATTACTGGATATTAATGGCAGGATAGCATGCATATGCCTAAACTGGGAAGCAGAAGGTTAATAGACGAACAGCACCAGAAGATCCCATTTATCAGTTTCTATTTATCTCTCCTTGGGAGGTGGCAGGTTTACAGTAAATACCTTCTGTCCTCCTAATTTTCTAATGATGGAGAATGGTGAAGTCATTAACTGGGACAGCCTCTGTGCATCACTCTGTCAACCACATCTCTCCAAGACCTGCAATGAAAAGTGATGGGCCCCAGCTGTTCACCAGATTCTGTTCCCCTCCCCCATTCCCCACTCTCAACCCCAAATGCAGGCTTAGAAAATATTTCCCCAAAAAACTAAGTTAAAGGTGGTTGCGGTTGTGGGAACAGGAGGGAGCCCCTCTGCGGACTTTTCTCTTGTATGCCCCTGTATGAGAAGGAAGGGCAGTTTTCTAAAGTGAAAATAGTCTAGTGCTCTAATATGGTGGAATATTGTTCTCCAAGGACAGAGGACTCAGTTAAAAACTGTGTGCAGTGTTGGATAAGCAAATGAGAGGGACATGCACATGGGTATTAGTAATGCTGAGACATAAGATAACTCGATGGGAATCTTTTTTTCGCTCTCACTGCCTGATAAAGAATAGCCGCAAAAGATTCTTAGCACTTTTGCATTATAAATCTCCAAGCATTTCACAGGTCCCCATCTTACAAAGGAACATAGAGAGGCAAGTGACTTGCCCATGGTTACAAAGTAAATTGGTGGCAGAGCCCATGTCAGTCGGTTCACCCGAGCGATCTCTAAAGCCCAGCGCCTGCCACTTGTAGAAAAACACCCATCAGAAAAAGAAGAGGACTTGCCTTCTGAAAAATAAGTTACTTTTTGTGGGGTTTGTTGAAAACTTTTTTTAAAATGGTGACTATTTTAGTGAGTATTTTCTGAATTCTATTTTACTGTCATTAGACAATTGTTGGGCATTTTCATAAATTCTGAAAATTTCACCACTGGCAGCACAAATGTTTGTTGTTCTGAAAATTCATGCGGTAAATTTGTCACTTGTTAATTGCTGTTCTTTTGTTGTTCAATGTTTCAGTCAGTCATTCAAGGAGCCGAAACAATAGCATGTGGCCAGATGACTAGCCGTATGACACAAACGTCAAATAGCCAATATTTACACAGAGTCAATGAGTAACTAACACATTTGAAGACATTCAGGATCCTAGATCAGGGACAGGTTTCTAACTCTAAGGGTAGTTAAGTTCTGGAATAAGCTTCTAAGGGAGGCTGTGGCATCCCCATCAGTGGAGATTTTTATGAACAGGTTGGACAAGCACCTGTCTAGGATGATGCAGGTTAACTAGGTCCTGACTCAGTGCAGGGGACTGGACTAGAGGACCTCTCCGGATCCCTTCCAGCCCTACATATCTGTGATCCCATGAGTTTATGGGGAGGAACGGTGACCTTGTGGACTTGCATTCTGGAGATGTTGGTTCAATTCCTGTTCTGCCATAGACGACCTGTGTAACGTTGGACAAGTCATTCAATTCCCATGCCTCAGTTTCCCATCTACAAAGTGGGGGTAACAGTACTTTCTTACCTCAGAGATGTAGTGCGAGGGTTGTTGGTAGGTGCCCAGATGGTATGATGATCAGAACCATGTAAGTACCTCAGACTGAATGATTTGCTAACCAATAAATGGAGCTAAATTCATAACAGATATTTTAAATAATGGATAGTACAATCAGATTTACTGCTGGACAAATCCTCCTGGAACCAGAGTGGAAGCAATACATACGAGTCCTTGTGAACCCTCCTTATCTTTTATATTTCTTCATTGTTAAGCCTTCTGTCGTCTTTTTTTTTCTTTGTCTTTTGTTAATTTTGGCTAATTAGAGGAGAAAGGAAGAGATGCACATTAGATGACAAGGATGGTCCAGTGATTAGGGTGCCAGCTTATGACCTGAAAGACCTGGTTTCAATTCCCTACTCTGCTACAGAGTTTCTGTGTGACCTTGGTCAAGCCATTCATTCACTCGGTGCCTCAATTCTCCGTCTGCAATAGAACAATAGTTCTTCCCTACTTCACAGGAGTGTTTTGAGGTCAATTAAATTAAAGATGGCGAGGGTAGAAGGGCCATATAAGACTGGTGAGTGCATCTAATCCATTCCTTAACCAGTGCAAGATTGTTTCCTGAAAGCATGTTTGTTTTCCAGTGCTTGCTTAATTTCATGTAATTTACAGTCTATACCCTCCCCGCCCCCCATATAAAGTGTCTGGGCATAAGTATAATAACTTACAGTGTTGTGTGATTGTGAGTGGAATAGACTTTAACTAAGGAAACTGTGGCTGGAGCCAGCCAAGGTCCACCACCCAGCTCTGATAACACCTCTCACTCCCACCCTGCAAATCTCTGCTATTTTCTGCTCTAGTTGTCTCTTGAGAACAGTGTCTTAGCTATGGTGAATCCAGTGATGGCTGTGCTACATGGAGAAACATTTTGTATAGCTGAGAATGAGACTCCTCTGTGCTTAAAGCAACTGCTTCCTTCGTGTTGACATAGTTGACCCCCTCAGTTCCTACGACACTGTCATTTTTTAGACGTCTTAGATCATGGCACCAGTATATTGCAGATTCCCACAGGACCGTCAAAGATCTCAGCTGCCGCTTTGTAATAATTTTTTCTGAAGAACAAGTCCATGTAGCCACTTTTGAAGCTTTTAATGTTTTATTTTTAACTGTAAGGCTGACGCCATTAGAAGTACCTGTAACTTTTTGTCTACATTATTTCCTCTAGACATGCCATCCAGTTCCCATTCCAGTTACAGACCCCTTTTTTTTAGCTTCTTTTTTTACATGTTAAATATAATGAGGACCCTTTATCAGTGCCTCCCCCCTCATCTTTCTCCCCACATGGTTTTCCTGCACTGGCTCTTAGCCTCTGAAATGACAAGTTTTGTCATTGCTACTGATCGGGTCCTGTATATCACCCATTAACACACCCATATATTCACTACCTGACATGTTCTAATTCATGCATTCTCTTGTTCAAATAATTTATGAGTCCCAGCACACACATCTGCTATTTATTTAGGTTCTATTTTTACTATTAGCTGTATAAATTTTTATTCAAATGGGTAGGTGAAAAGCGCAGAAGTTCCAGACACCTTCTCTCTCTCTCTTTCTCCCTCCCTCCACAGTTGGAAAGACTTTTACAATATTTAAAATAACTGTTTCAGTTAAAAGAACATGAACCTCAGTATACATTGACTACAGTTTTATCAGCTGATTCACCCATCCCTAAATTCTCTCTGGATCACCCATGCCTGGTCATGTTCTGAAGTGACACAGAGCAGTAGGAAAACATTATAAAACCAGACAAAGTTAATTGGCTGTGCTGAGATGCTGAGCAAGAAACATGGAGCAAACCTCCCACTGTATGTAAAGTGAATGATCCCGAGGCCCATACTCATCCTCTTCTTGCAAGAGGTGTCAGCTTGGCTCCTGCTACTAGGATAGAGTTTCTGCTGCATCTCCTGAGAAGTGCCACTCAAACACACAGCCCAGGAGGAAGGGAGGCAAATGTGGCTTTATGCTTTCTTTGCACTACCAGGGTTCTGGTGGCTGCATAGGTGAAATGGCGCCCTATCACAAGTTAGAGCAACCCCAAGGGGGCCACAATTGGGTCTACTGTTTCTAATGTGAGAATATATTTTCTTTTGAGCCTGTCAAAATCTGACAAGAAGCAGCATCTTGGAATTGCTTTAAACCCAATAGTGATGTTTTGCCTTACAATTATCTCACTCACAGGTTACTCTAGTTCTACTCTGTATTCTCCAATGAGCAGCCAGTGAGATGGTGCATGGTTCCTTTTTCTCCCCTACCAATGAAAATCCACCAGTGAATGATCTGTACTGTATGTAACGTATCCGGCCCGCACAGTGGATTTTTTAAAAAAAAGTAACTGACATGAAATGTGTACTGTTTTCCTCTAATTGAGGGGGTTGATAGTGACATAAGGAGCCTTTCACCTCTAGGTCACAAGTTTGAATCTCATCATGTTAGTGGCGGCTGGGAGGAATTGCCATCTGACTGCTGATAGCGGCACCAGTATAGTGAACAGGTGTTTGTATTACAACTCACAACATGCGTGCCTGTTGGCTTTTCTAGCAGAGAGACAAAGCTCAGAGTACGTCTACACTACGGGATTATTCCCATTTTACATAAACTGGTTTTATAAAACAGATTGTGTAAAGTCGAGTGCACGCGGCCACACTAAGCACATTAATTTGGCGGTGTGCGTCCATGGTCCGAGGCTAGCGTCGATTTCCGGAGCGTTGCGCTGTGGGTAGCTATTCCATAGCTATCCCATAGTTCCCGCAGTCTCCCCCGCCCCTTAGAATTCTGGGTTGAGAGCCCAGTGGCTGATGGGGCAAAAATCATTGTCGCGGATGGTTCTGGGTAAATGTCGTCAGTTGTTCCTTCCTCCGGGAAAGCAACGGCAGACAATCATTTTGCGCCCTTTTTCCCTGGATTGCCCTGGCAGACGCCATAGCACGGCAACCATGGAGCCCGTTCAGCTTTTTTTTTTTTTACAGTCACCGTATGTGTACTGGATGTCGCGGACAGAGGCGATACTCCAGCGCTACACAGCAGCATTCCTTTGCTTTTGCGTGATAGCAGAGATGGTTGCCAGTCGTTCTGTACTGTCTGCTGCCAGTATAATTTGGCAATGAGATGACGGTTATCTGTCCTTCTGTGCTGTCTGCTGCTATCATGGGTGTCCCTGGCTGAGATCGGCTGTGGTCGCAAAAGCAAAACTGGGACTGACTCCCCAAGTCAATCCCTCCTTTATGGTTTCTAAAAATAGAGCCAGTCCTGCCTAGAATATGGGGCAAGTGTACTAGAGAACCAGTGTATCAGAGAGCACAGCCGCTCTGTGTCAGATCCTGCAGAAATGATGAGCCACATGCCATTCACGGGGGGTGCCCCTGCAACAACCCCACCCGTTGCTTCCCTCCTCCCCCAACCTTCCTGGGCTACCGTGGCAGTGTCCCCCCCCATTTCTGTCATGAAGTTATAAAGAATGCAGGAATAACAAACAGTGACTTGTTTGTGAGAAAAAATGAGGGGGAGGCAGCCTCCCGGTGCTATGACAGTCAGGCAGGACATTAAGCAGTGCGGGGGCGAGGAGCCCAGCATCCCACTGCTATGATAGTCCAGGCAGTACAGAATCTTTTCTTTACACAGGAAAGGGAGGGGGCTGATGGAGCTCAGCCCCCAGTTGCTATGATGAGGACGGTTACCAGCCATTCTGTCCCATCTACTGGGAATGACCAGGAATCATTCCTATTTTTACCCAGGCGCCCTCAACCGACCTCACCTGAGGCAAGCCAGGAGCACTCATGGCCTGATGGTGACGACGGATATTAGTCATATGGTACCGTCTGCCACCAGGGAGGGGAGAGGAGCGGATACTGCTCTTCACTGCTGCAGCATTGAGTCTACCAGCAGCATTCAGTAGACATAGGGTGACATTGAAAAGAGTCAAGAAACGATTTCTTTCCCTTTTCTTTCACGTGGGGGGGGAGGGAGTAAATTGACGAGCTATTCCCTGAACCACGCTGGACAATGTGTTTGACCCTACAGGCATTGGGAGCTCAGCCAAGAATGCAAATACTTTTTGGAGACTACTGGGGACTGTGGGATAGCTGGAGTCTCAGTACCCCCTCCCTCCCTCCATGAGCATCCATTTGAGTCTCTGGCTTCCCGTTACGCTTCTCACGCAGCACTGTGTAGCCTGTAGATTTTTTTTTTCAAACGCTTTGGCATTTTGTCTTCTGTAATGGAGCTCTAATAGAACAGATTTGTTTCTCCATACAGTGATCAGATCCAGTATCTCCCGTACTGTCCATGCTGGAGCTCTTTTTGGATTTGGGACTGCATCGCCACCCATGCTGATCAGAACTCCAGGCTGGACAAACAGGAAATGCAATTCAAAAGTTCACGGGTCTTTTCCTGTCTACCTGGCCACTGCATCCGAGTTCAGATTGCTGTCCAGAGCGGTCACAGTGGTGCACTGAGGGATACCGCCTGGAGGCCAATACCGTCGATTTGTGGCCACACTAACCCTAATCCGATATGGTAATACCAATTTTAGCGCTACTCCTCTCGTCGGGGAGGAGTACAGAAACCGATTTAAAGAGCCCTTTATATCGATATAAAGGGCCTCGTAGTGTGGACGGGTGCAGCGTTAAATCGGTTTAACGCTGCTAAAATTGGTTTAAACGCGTAGTGTAGACCAGGCCTCAGAGTCCGCATCGAAGTGCCTAACCCTAAGGGGCACCCAGTCTGGTTGGTCTCCAGGGGCTAAATGTTAAAAATGATCTTGGCAACATGTTAAATCCCCCTAGTTGAGACTCTACCTGCAAAGTTAAAAAATCTCCTTTGAAAGATTAGAAGTAAAACCTGCAGCATAAAGATTCTGAATTCTAATCTGGTCAAAGACAAGAATGCCAACATGCCTTTTTTAAGAATCAAAGCCCAAATGTATTTGAATTAGGAAAGATCCTAATAAAATAACTGAAATGGGCCAGATTCTCAGCTGGTGTCAGTGAGGCATAGCTCTGTTGATTTCAATGCTGATTTACACCAGCTAAAATCTGGCCCATTGTCTTAAAATACTTTGAAAAGACAGGCCCAACGGAAGTCAGGCTTTCAAAGAAGGATGTAAAGTATTGCCACCCCTGCATTTCCTATTGCATCTGCCATTGCAGCACTAATAAAGAGACTGTGGGAGCTGTGGGAGCCTTGTATTACAAGGGTTCGTTAACTTTCAAATGTTTCAGTTGAGAAATTTCAGAGCCCTCAGCTATTGACCACGGTGGGCAGCTCAGCCGAGATTCCCCCGAGGCTCAGGTACAGATGTGATTGCCAGTCAGAGTGCGATAAGGAACCTAAGACAGTGTCCCAGAAAGTGTCATACTTGAGTTGGAGAGGCTTAAACCAAATAGCTGAGAGAGACTATAAATAATTTTTGTTCAGCTGTAACAGACAGACAGAGGAGCCTTAGCTGATGCTAGAGGAGCTCTCTTTATGCCAAGAATTCAGTCGACAAGGTTGCAGTAGCTCACTCAAGTCCCATCCTGATACATGGGCATTAGTAAGATTGAATCCAGTACAGCAGCTGTACTGGAAAACCAGGCTCATGTCAAAGGTGACACGTAAACATGGGTCACGATTGTAAGCCTATGAGTAATTTGCGCAGCAGTCCCATGAAAGGTAAATGCATATATCAAATTAAGCATGTGCTTTAGTGCTTTCCCGAATGGGGATGCTTTCCTGAATCAAGGCCAAGTTCTGGGGTCTATCATGATGATGCAACTAACTTATGTTTGCTTAAGTGCTGGGACCTGCTGTTTTGTCCAGGAGCCATGAAAACTTACTCACGCGGCATAAAAAATGAGGCAATGAACACAGTGTAAGAAAACACTAGGTGTACTTTCACTATCTCCTACTTTTAGATATGAGCTGTGGCCCAATTATGTGGGAAGAGATCAAATATATACAGCGCTACGGGCATGGAAAAGTAAGTGCACCCCGGTCTGCTGCTCTGCTATAAAGGGAGAAATGCACCCCACCTGGAAAAAGAAAGCACGCAGCTGCTTGATCTGCTGGCTACATCCCTAGGAGGATTCTAATAGAGAATGATTCAACTTGCTTTCCTTTGGGATTTCTGCCAGGGTTGGTCAGCTACAGTACCATCTTTGTCAGATACTCCATAGGGGAAGCTACCACCCAACGCTGCCTTAGGGATACACTGAGTTATCACTGATTGCCCTAACCACAACCACATCCAAGTCAGAGCTTCTCACTTGGTGCTAACTGGGGGCAGGCCCTCTACTAGAATGGAGGATGTGGGCACCCTGTGCTATCCCAGCCCTGAGGACTCAACTTTCTGCTACACCTGCCCCTCCACTGGGTTCTGTCCCTTGGGCATAATGAGATTGTTGGTAAGTGCAGAGGCAATAATTTGGAAGACCAGTGTGCAGTGGTGAAATGTTAACAATCAGAGTGCAGTTTCTCCCAGTATAGATGCAGGCACAGCATGTGTAAAATAATTCTGGGGAACTCATAGCAAAAACTAGCCCAAACCACCCCATTTGGCCTGGTTTTCCCTCCAAACTCACATGCTGAATGAAAAGAGAGAGACAAGGTGGGTGGGGTAATAGCTTTTATTGGACCAACCTCTGTTGGTGAGAGAGACAAGCTTTCCAGGTACACAGAGCTCTTCTGCTGGAGATGGGGAAAGTGAGTTTATGCTGCCGGAGCTTTTAGTTTAAATCTCCTGGAGATGTGGTGGCAAAGATGATGCCAATACAGTTGATTGATAGTAATATGCCGCTTCTTGAGAGTTTTGCCTGAATCAGTCTGAGAAAGGGCTTCCTTATTTGACCCAATTAGCAATTATGTAGTTATTTTAAATCTTCATAGATTCACAGGTTTTAAGGCCAGAAGGGACCATTAGATCGCCTTATCTGACCTCTTGTATATCATAGGCAGAGAATTTCACCCAGTTACCCCTGTATTGAGCCTATTGACTTGTGTTTGACTAAAGACTATCTTCCAGTCTTGCCCCAAAGACATCAAGAGATGGAGACTCTACCAGGCTCCCTTGGGGAATCTGATCCAGCGGTTAACCACCCTTGCTATTAAAAATTTGTGCTTTATATCTAATTTGCATTTGTCTTGCTTTGAATTTGTTTGAATCTTCAAGGTACTTTGCCACATTAACTAATCAACAGTTGGTAGCAATGATTTAGTGGTAGTTCGGTACAGAATTTTCTTTCCTCTCCCCACTGCCCTATATTCCCAGTGGGCACTGCATCAGACGGGCAGATTGGTGGCTTTGTTCCTCCAATAACCCCCTTGCTGAAATGTAGCGATATACGGAAGTGCTGGGATTCCAGAGCTTCCTTTCCCTGTCATGCCTTAACATCCTATGGAACAAATATAATCAGCCTGGGTCGGGCTGAGCAGCATCAGCTGTTCCTGTGGCTACCTTCTCAGCTTTGATGCCTCAAGCATGACACAAATCAGGCGAAACAGAATAGACAATATTAAACATCTGTCGACTTCTAAATAAGGAGAAATCACATTAGTCACTATGCAAGCAATCTGTATGATAATTTCATAATGGCCACCTCGTGCCTTCCTCTCAGACAGCAAAAGAAATAGGTGAAATATACCCTTTAGCCACACGTGCTCAATTTGGGACAATATAAAGATGTTTAATGTCGATTTGCCTTTAAATGTTCAGTGGGAACTTTTCTTTATGAAGAAACAAACATAATTCAAATTCTGTTCAACGAAGGAAGTTAACTTGGGAGGCGGGGAAGCCTGTGGCAACAAGTCTTTAAAAAGTATTGTCTTATAAATATTGTGGGTCAAGTGAAAGAAATGTCACTGAAGCATTTTAATGTCTATCCAAAATCATTTTTTCAATTATATACTGAAAACAGCAGTACATGACTCAAAAATGTAGCTTAGCTGACAGCACACAGGCAGTGAAATCTTATCTCCAAGGTCATTTTAAAGGTACAAGATCAAATTTAACCCTTTGGCTGGCTATGTACCTGAACAGCTTTTTAGGTCTTTTCTGTATTTCACTGCCATTATCGAAAGAGCTGCTGGTGTCACAAAGTAAAATTCAATAGCACAAGAGAAAATGGTACATGTTCACAGGAGATGGTGGTGCCACCATTATGGATGTCTGGGCCCAATCCAATACTCGTTGAAATGAATGGAAACCTTCCCCTGATTTCAGTGATTTCTTTATTGCAAAAGAGCTCCGCTTTGAAGGAAGGACATAAGGCAGCTGTTAGATATAGTCTTAATAAGTGATGTCATTTACATTTTGTGCTGGGTGAAGGTTTGGAGGTTGGGTTTGATGGATTTAGCACCTCAGAATTTGGATGCTTACTTGATCCAGACATCTCCAGTATGTAAAAGCAGGCCGGAAATCTTGCACGACCAGGCTTGCTTGTGAGATTTCTAGTACTTTCTGTTTCCATTTTGTTTCGCAGTAAAGTGGCTGTAGCCTTCATAGAAAGGTTTTGGCACTTCCAAGTATCAGATGAGAGCTGGGCAGGAAACGGTTTTGTCATCCTGTGAAAATTTTTGAGATTTCAAAGTCCCTCCCCCCTCCCTGTTCTGCATCAGGATGAAGCTGTTCTAGATTCAGCTTAAATGCAGAAGTACACTGGTATGTGATGTGAGAATGAAAAACAACATGGGGAAATGTTAGCTCCACATGTCAGTACCTTCCAAATTAAGCAAAACTTCAGGGGTTTCTAATTTGTTCCATTCCTCTTCACATCTCCCTTCTAAAATCATCTCATTCCATAACCCTGATCTCTGAATTACATTCTAGCATCACCACAGATATTTAACCCCATCTATAAATATATGCACAACAGTAAAGGAACATACTGCATGGAAAGCCCCATAATGAGTTTACTATCTAACAGACAAACAGTGGGAGGGAAAGCAGAGGCACAAATTGGGGAAATGACTTGCCAGAGGTCACACAGCGGATCGGTAGCAGAGATAGGAAAGGAACGCTGGTTTCCGATGTCCCAGTCTGCTGGACCACATTGCCTCTTCTACCCAATAGTGAGTTAAATTCTTTACGGGCTCACGGATCAAGAAGTAACCCACATAACCCTGCCAAAGTCAGTGAGGTTGCACAAGTTGTTAAGCCAGTGAAGAAATTAGCTCATTGGCTGCTATACAGTGTTTAGTGCCATAGATATGAATAATTTTCAAACTAAACCTAGAATTCAAATCTCTTAAAGGAAGCAATGCAAATACATAACTCTTTTCCGGGGGAGGGGGTGGAAGGGGAGGAAGAATGTCACATTTATAATACATTCATTTCCAGGTGCACTAATGCGTATGGATACATCTCCATGTACACATAAGGCTCCAGTGATATACATTTAAAAAGTCAGATCATCATTATTTTACAAAGTGCCATCTGGATCTCCACCATACCATGCTGAGTGTTGTTTTTCAAAGGGTCTCCGGGGCACTGAAAGGAGGTTTAAAAGGAATTCCAGGAGCCCCCCCCTGGGGAACCCACCACCACTCATCCTTTTCTTTCTTGGAGAACATTGACTGCAATTCTCATATAAAAAGACATGCATTCTGCAAGATCTCACAACAACTTTTTTTCACTGGAGCCATTTGCACCAGGTCCTGAAAATCATAACAGTTAATTATATGGTAATGATCTCAGCTCAGCATTCAGTAAGCACTTTTATTTTATTTGGAATTTGCACTATGACAATGAGAGCCATGTTTTCATTATTCTCAGTGTATCCTTTCCTTGCTCCCATTAACAGCGATAACCCATGCAGTTTGCCGCCATTATCATTTTTCTCCAGATAAACCATCTGTGACATAGAGACCTTGAAGCTGGGAGTTCTGGCCACAATGCTCAATAGACTGTGCCTACAGCTTTTTCAGAGGTAACCGCTGTAAAAAATCAGCAACACCATGGCAGTGTTATGCCTGCCTGTTCTGAATTCTCTCTCATTTCTCTCCCCCCTGCCTTATTCATATAAAATATAATGCATGTTCACATATTCAATCAGCCAAAATTGTTTTGCCTGACTATGCAGGCTGCATTTAAGACCCGTGGTGAACATTTCTGTCCCTTTTGCCATTCTGGTTGCTGTATTTAATCAAAGGACTGGAAGGAAAAGTTCTCATTAGAGAGCCTCTTTTCCTTTTCCCTTTCCTTCCTTCCTGCCTTAAGCCTGCACTTAGCTAATAGATGCTTCAGAGATGCCTTGTTTCTGTCTAGGGTTTGTCCACTTGACCTGATCTTGGCCTCAGGCAAAATGAAAAGAAAGCCCAAGACGTCAAATGAACAAGTAATGTTGCTGTAAACATGCTTTGTTGAGATTAACATCAAACGCAGGACTTCTCTCCAAAAGGCTGCAGCTTTGAGAGTAAAGACATTGCATGATATAACAGCAAGGTTCTGGTATTTATGACGATGATACAAATTGTTTCAAACCTTTTGGTGAAAATGGGAGGCCATGTGGAATGGATCAGCTTATTATTTGTATTACAGTAGTGCTTAGAGATCCCAAGAACAAGCTCCGGGCTCCATTGTGTTTTTACAGAGGCAGCCCTGCCGCAAAAAATCTTACAATCCAAATGGAGAAGACAGACAAAGGGTGGAAGGGGAAAAAGAGAGGTGAAGTGACCCATCCAAGGTCCCACAAGAGATCGGTGGCAGAGGTGCAGGAATAGAATCTATTTATTCTGCCCCCTGGGCTGGGGATCGTGCAGCCTGCAGTTTATAATTTAAACTAAATCACATAAAAGTTTTGTGAGTATTAAGGCAGCTTTTTTAACACTTAGTTACAAACAGCTAATGCACAATATGCTGAAAGGCCCCTTCCCATAGACAAATTCCTGATTAAATCTCCAGATATTTGATGGGACAAAAAGGGATGGATACTGAAAGGGAAAGGGAGACATTTGAACAGATCCTCAGGTTGGGCTACATTTACAAAGGTTAGCTCATGAGCTGCGCTGGCAAAATGCATATCGTGCCTACGTAATGTGTAATTGTAAATGCAAGCAGCAGGTACTTATGTGTACATGGCTTTATTTTTCATGCAGGACTCAGTTGATTCAGGGGCCCAATCCTTAGAGGTGGTGAACATCCTCAACTCCCACTGACTTCAGCTCAGCACCTGCCCAGATCAGGCTACTGGTTATCTTGTTTTTATTGTACTAAGAATCGTGAAAGGAAGGAAGGAAACTCCAGCCTGCTGATTTACCGATGTAGCCCAGCTGACAGTTTCTGTTTAGATGTCTGCTTTCGAGGAACGTTGACCTCTGGAGGAAGCTAACTAGGGTCATTTTTTGGGGACTTCTGGAGAGCCCTTTTTAGATGATGAGAAAGCCCTTCTTGTATGACTTGCCATCCATGAAGTCTAGAGGAGCAACTGATTTTATTTAGAAAGGTATATGCTGAGAAAAGCCAGAACTCTGGTGCTTGGTACTTTGGAAGGTGGAAGGGAGGGATCACTTAATACTGGAGAATTATCAGATTGTGAATCCCTGACTGCCACTGGTAAGCAGTTACTCATGTGAGCAACATAATTAGGATGATTCAAGTGTGATGCCTTTACTTTCATTGCTGAGCAGTTACTCACACGAGTTGTCCTTTGACAGAATTCGCAGCCTGGCTCTGTGTGGTTTTTCAGGCTTTGGAATGATATCTTTTTTTAATGAGGATAAATCTGTTAATCATGTCTTATTGCTTAATCAAAATACATCCAAATCAAATATGTGGAGTTTGTGTATAATGCATTGTTGACATGCTGATGGGTTAGAGGAAACAGGAACATGGGGTACTCCCTTTGTCTCAGGTGTACTTTCTTCCAAATGGTCACAGGGTTGAAATGATCAACTAATATGCTTCCATAGGCATGGACTTATGAACCGTTTAAATGGCCTTGCTTAATGGGCCTGAGCATTTCAGTAATACCCTATCTGAGCTTATTTGATACTCTAACAGGGCAGGCATCAAGTTTGTTCGGTCCTTTGTGTCAACAAATTATAATGTGTTAGGTAGAAGGTGACATTTCATTATGACACTGTCATCTGAATATAACGAATAGACTGCTTCACCTTTATAGTCTCTTCGCAGGCTGTTTCTGATGTACGATGATTAATCGTGCAGAAAGCAGATACTGATTCATGGGAAGGTATTTATCTGTTTCAGATCTTGAGTGTAGGGTGATGGAAGGGGCCCTGGTTCCAAAGAATGGCACGTAAGTTGCACAAGCAAAACTAATGTGCATTTGTGGTGTCTAGGATGCCTGTCAGGGATCAGGACCCCATTGGACTAAACTTTTGTCAAAAGAAGTCATACGAAATTGGTCTCTGCACTAAACCGCTTGCAGTCTAGGATTTAGACAACATGCTGTGGGATGAAGGAGAACACAAGGTATCAGTAAAGACTTAGGCCTTGGCCACACTTGCCAGTTACAGTGCAATAAAGCCTCCCAGAGTACTGTACCTCACTCCCTGTCCACACTGGCAAGGCACGTACAGTGCTGTGTCTCATGGCTACAGCTCTGCTGGTACTCCACCTCCCCACGAGGAATAACAGCTGTTGCGTATTGGCTGAGACGCTGCTGCTCCAGTGTAAACGGGGAGTAACGTTATTACGCACTGATTGACCTTCGGAAACTCCCCATAATCCTTTTAACTGAAGTGTCCTCTCTTGTTTTGTTGTGAACTCCAGAGGAGGAAGTGCCCTTTCAGAGCTCCGTTTTGGGGGCTGCTTATCAAAAAAACAAACACAGCTACTGTTTGCTTTGAATGAGAGAGAGGCAGGCAGGGGGGCTCTGTTTGGAGTACCGACAGCTAATGTTTGCTTGAAGAGGGAGGTGGCCTGGGGCTGGGGAGGAGGGTTGGGGTCCTTTTCGGCGAGCGGCTGCTTATCTGGTCTATGAGAAAAAATGAAACAGCTGCTGTTTGCTTTCAGTGAGTGAGAGAGGGTGGGGGAGGGAGGGGGGTCTGAACTTACAAGGCAGTGTGCGGACACGCTCAGCACTCCAAAAACCCACTCTCTCTCCCCCAACACCCCCTGTCACACTCCACCCCCCCCCGTTTGAAAAGCACGTTGCAGCCACTTGAATGCTGGGCTAGCTACCCATAATGCACCACTCCCAATGCAGCTGCAAATGTGGCCACGCCAGTGCGCTGGCAGCTGCCAGTGGGGACAGACTGCAGCGCTTTCCCTACTGCGCTCTACAAAGGCAGGTTTAACTCCCAGCGCTCTACATCTGCAAGCGTAGCCATGCCCTTAGGCTAATGTTTTCAAAGGCTCCTAAATGACTAAGGGGTCAAAGACTCATTTTGAAAAGTGCTATAAGTATTTAGGAGCCTACGGCTAATGGTGAGATTTTAAAAGTGCCTCAGGAGACGAGGCTCCTAATTCCCACTAAAAGACAATGGGATTTAGGCACCTAGTTTTTGGAATGCACCCCACACCAAGTGCCTGCGTCACTTTTGAAAATGAGACTTAGACTTAGACATGTCACTTAGATGCTTTTGAAAATTTTGTCCATAGGACTCTCTTCAGCAAAGGACTTTAAGCAGGTACTTACTCATATTGCTGAATAGGGATGAAGTTAAGCATGTGGTTAGGTGCTTTGCTGAATTGGGCCTTATTAGATATGTTAATAGTCACAGTGGTCTCAGAAGTCCCAGGTAGCCACAAACCGTCTTAGACTTCCCGTTAGCACCTGCCATAAGCTAGGCTTTGTCCGTGCGTACAGGAATACAAGGTCCTCTACAAAGAGCTTGGCTAAGTGTAAATATTTACTTCTGGCCAAGTTTTGCCCCCGTTTATATTGATGTAACTTCTTTGAGGCATCCCTGAAGGCAGAATTTGGATTGATGTGTGGAGGGGCAGTGTGATGGAGTAGATAGGGTGCTAGGCCAGGACTCAGGAGACTTGTGTACTATTCCTGGCTCTGCCACTGATCTGCTGTGTGACGTTGGGACTTCACCTACTCGTGCTTCTATTTTCCTTCCCACTCTTTGTCCTGTCCTGCAAACAAAAAACATCCCTCCCCCACACTGCCACCACCACCAAACCCCCCTCATGGCAGTGAGTTTCAGAGCCTGGGTCAGCTCTAAAAATAGCAGTGTAGACGTTCCTCCTTAGGCCGGAGCCTGGGCTCTGAGACCCATCCTCCTCACTGGGTTTTAGAGCCCAGGTAGGAATGTCTATACTGCTATTTTTAGCTCCATAGTGCAATCCCAAGTCAGTTGACTCAGGCTGTAAGACTCGCTGTGGTTCGTTCGGTGTTTTTTGCAGTGTAAATGTACTCTTTGGTTGTAAGCACTTCAGGGCAGGGTCTGTGCCTTACTATGTGTTTGTACAGCTCCTAGCACAAAAGGGACCCAATCTCAATTGAGGCTTTTAGAAACTACTGCAATGAAGCACTAGTAATGATTTGCACAATTATACTAGGGTGCTGCATAGGCAAAGCAGAGCAAATGTTTGAGGAAATAATTTGTGTGATGATTTCCCGCTGAGAATTATCTGAGAGCAGGTCACAGCTTTGTTCTTTTGAACTGCTCCCAATGTTATTTCTTTGAATAATTCCTAGTCTCCCTTCACATGCAGCAAACCCCCGTACCTTGCAGACTGCGTGTACCGGGAGTGGAGTGGTGTGGGAAGGGCTGAGTCCATGGCGTAGTGAGGTGGGGACAGAATACATCATGCCTCCAGAACTGCTGTATCTGTTTGGGGGTGGGAATGGCAAATGTAGGTTTCCAGTTAAATACAAGGAGGAGGGAAACCTTTACTGAACCCCAAGCAGAGCTGGGATAAAGGGGAGGGGCTTGTGGGCTCCCTGGGATGCTCTCAGGTTGTAATCCCCAGAGAGCTCTCAGCCAGTAGGAAGCAGCTCATGCTCCAGGTGAAGCAGTTTTGCAGCATGAGCAGTAAAGGTGGCACCAGCACTAGTGGGGTCCTCGTGATCTGGGGGCCAGCTGCAGCTTGGGCAGTGCTGTCTGAAGCAGCCTTGTCTGGATTCACTGCAGAAAAGAGAGGGGAGATAAAGGGAAAGGAGACAGGCAGAAGGCAAGGGAATGTACCTTATTTCTCTCCAGGGACACGTTAAATGTAAGTTTCTTTGTTAACAGTTTCATAGTATATTAGACGCTGACCTTGCCGTGATGATTTGAAAGTACCTTCCCCTCTCCTCTTTCCTTGCTCTCTGCTTTTAATCTTCTCCAAGATTAATAAAGATACTCAACTCGGAAGAGCTCCTGTAGGAATTAGGTTCGCACTAAAAGAAATGGCTTTGTTCTAGGAAGAAAGGTGGAGAAAGATGTGTGGAGAGGAAGGGGGACAGGCCCAGATCTATGACCTCCATGTAGTCTGAGTGGGGTCAGAGTGTGAAATTTTCTTCTCAGCTGGCTATGGAGCAGCTGCAGAGCTGCTCTGTAACCACCAAGGCAACCTCACAGCTGCAGTAGACGTTACACTTTATTCTTTGTGTTACAGTAGTCACACGAGGTTGAGGACTCCTTGTGCAAGGTCCTGTACAAACATGCAGTAAGAAATAGTCTCTGCTCTGAAGACGGACCAAGGTAGTACTGCTATCTCCATTTTACAGATGAGGCACGGAAAGATTAAATGACCTGCCCAAAGTCACTCAGGAAAGTCGATAGAGCCAGAAATTTGACGCAGATCTTCTGACTCCCAGTTCAATGCCTTCACAAGGCCATCCTCCCTTCTGTACAAAAAATTGCTGTATCTTCCCTCTAGTCCTTTGGTCCTGCAGCCTTTATCCTGGTCCTTCCCCAAATCCTCCTCCTCCTCAGTAGGGCAGGGGAAAATCCTACAGACCCGTGTTCTACAGCCAAATAGGGAGTTTGAGCTCCTTACGTTAAGTTTAGGATCTTAAACAGAAAGCTCACCAAATAAATAAGAGAACACACCATCCTCAGGTCAGCAACACAGGCTCTGACACAGGAAAAAATATCTGCCTTCTCTTCAGTGGCACAATCCAACGCATGCCACTAAATGTAAGTCTGATATATGCACCTATCATAAACCTTATCCCAGATTTGGATCTTAGCGTCCAAAATATGGGGGTTAGCATGAAAACCTCCAAGCTTAGCTACCAGCTTAGACCTGGTACTTGCTGCCACCACCCAAAAAATTAGAGTGTTTTGGGGCACTCTGGTCCCCCTGAAAAACCTTCCCTGGGGACCCCAAGACCCAAATCCCTTGAGTCTCACAACAAAGGGAAATAATCCTTTTTCCCTTCCCCCCCTCCAGGTGCTCCTGGAGAGATACACAGACACAAGCTCTGTGAATCCAAACAGAGTGACTCCCCGTCTCCGTTCCCAGTCCTGGAAACAAAAAAGCACTTTCCTCTTCACCCAGAGGGAATGCAAAATCAGGCTAGCAAATCCAACACACACAGATCTCCCCCTGATTTCTTCCTCCCACCAATTCCCTGGTGAGTACAGACTCAATTTCCCTGAAGTAAAGAAAAACTCCAACAGGTCTTAAAAGAAAGCTTTATATAAAAAAGAAAGAAAAAATACATACAAATGGTCTCTCTGTATTAAGGTGACAAAATACAGGGTTAATTGCTTAAAAGAAATATGAATAAACAGCCTTATTCAAAAAGAATACAAATCAAAGCACTCCAGCACTTATATTCATGCAAATACCAAAGAAAAGAAACCATATAACTTACTATCTGATCTCTTTGTCCTTACAGTTAGAAACAGAAGATTAGAAAGCAGAAACTACTTCTCCAAAGCTCAGAGAAAGCAGGCAGACAGAAAACAAAGACTCAGACACAAACTTCCCTCCACCCAAAGTTGAAAAAATCCGGTTTCCTGATTGGTCCTCTGGTCAGGTGCTTCAGGTGAAAGAGACATTAACCCTTAGCTATCTGTTTATGACAGCACCAAAATCAGGGCTTGATTGGATAGACTCCCATTGACACCTGTGGGTGCTGGATCAGGCTGTCTGTGCAACATGAAGCTGAACCAGCATAAAAGCGGCAGAGCTCTATAATAGGCACCCAGAACTGACTGGTAGCTGCTTTCATCCGGAATGGTAGGGGAGAAGCGCTATTCATTATCCTCGTCTTTTATTCATTGCCACACCATGTCCCAAATGCTGAGCTGGCTTGGATCTACCCAAGTATATTTTACTTTCCTTTAAGTCTATTATGGGTGTGTTTTCTTTTTCTCCAAAATAGAAATTTCGTCTGGAAAAGGTCTTCAAGCGCTTGATGGCAGAGGAACTCTAGGCAAGCTGTCTGCACTGACGTGCAGTGATGACTTTCTGTAGTGGCTATCCGAGCGTGTGGGTGAATAGTAAGAGCCAGCCTTTGCATTCCGCTGGAAACTAAGCAGAAAAATACCCGTGACAGGCCCAAAGATGGGCATGAGTGACTGATGGCCCATTGGAAGCATGTATAATGAAATGTGTGCACTTCACAGATAGCTCCAAAAGCATCCCTCTGACTTGTGCGTAGTTGCTTTCTGCTTTGCTTAGTGTCCTTGAAACAAAGGCACTTTCTCTTCTCCTGTGGGCATGTGGGATATGGCTGCTCCCACCGCATATGGGCATGCATTGCATGCCAATTGTGCGGGTAAATCGGGTTAACATCTCCAAAGCCAACAGCAAATCCAAAAAGGACACTTGGGCTGTGTTACACTCATCTATTTGACTCCAGGTTTTTCCTTGGCCCTAGAAGATTATGAAGAGATCTTGATTGAAATCGAGTGATGAATGGAATGAATCACATTCTGCTTACCTCCAATCCTCCCTGCAGATTTCACTGACTATTGCCTTTTTCTTTGTCCTTCAAAGGGGGGGAGGGGTAGCTCAGTGGTTTGAGCATTGGCCTGGTAAACCCCAGGTTGTGAGTTTAATCCTTGAGGGGGCCATTTGGGGATTGGTCCTGCTTTGAGCAGGGGGTTGGGCTAGATGATCTCCTGAGGTCCCTTCTAACCCTAATAATCTATGATTCTATGAACTTTTTTGTAGGGTTGCTGTGAGCTGTGATTTCACATTCCACCTCAGAAACAGCTATACAGCAAAAATTGTGCTCAAAGATTCACAGGGCAGAAAAAGGACTCCAGTAACCTTTTTTGTCTGCATTTATGTGCGAAATGCTTTTAGGCCTTGATCCAAAGCCCCTTGAAGTCAATGGGAGTCTTTCCTTGTTGCTTGGAATGAATTCTTCCACTAGTGGTTGACCCCACAGAGGATAAGATCCTGATATTTCCCACTGGATTTGTTCCTTAGCTCAAATAGAAATGTATGCTTTTGGCACCTGATCCTGCACCATTAAAGTCAGTAGAATCCAGCTACTTGTGCAGAAGGTCTTCCATTGGTCTTCCATGCCAACTACAGTGTCTGTATGTAGGTGTCATAGTATCTTTCCCCAATCTGAACCTTAGAGTCCAAAAGTTGGGGTACCAGCATGAATTCTCTAAGCTTAATTACCTGCTTAGATCTGATAAGCTGCCACCAGTCAGGAATTCCAGGGCCTGATACACTCTGGTCCCCCCCAAAACCTTCCCTGGGGACCCCAAGACCCAAATTCCTTGAGTCTCACAACAAAGGGGAATAAACCATTTCCCTCCCCCCTCCCTGCTTCCTCCCAGCTCTTTCCTGCCCTGGGTACACTAGGAGATCACCGTGATTCAAACTCCTTGAATCACCACACAGAGAGGAATGTTACCTCCCCCCCTCATCGTCTTTTCCCTTCAGCCAGAGGCAATACAGATTCAAACTCCGTGAATCTAAAACAAAGAGGAAATTCACCTTTCCCTTCTGCCACTGCTCTTTCTCCCTTCTCCCCACCAATTCCCTGGTGAGTACAGACTCAGTTCCTTTGAGCCTTAACTAGGAGAAACAAATCAAACTGGTCTTAAAAAGCAAAACTTTTAATAAAAAGAAAGAAAAAAAGTAAAAGTTGTCTCTGTACTTTAGATGGTAAAAGTTACAGGGTCTGTTTGCTTATAGACACTAGAAAGAAGCCTCCCCTCAGCAAAATACAATTAAAAAATACTTCCAGCAAACTACACATTTGCAAATACAGAAACAATCAAAAGACTATAACTGCCTTTCTTACTAAAATACTCACTATTATGACTATATAAGAGACTGTAGCAGGGAGATTGGCAAGAAAACTGGTTGCCCGTCTAGTCTCTTCCAGGACCCAAAGAGAACAAAGCAAAACTCAAAAAACACAAAGGCTTCCCTCCACCGAGATTTGAAAGTATCTTGTTTCCTGATTGGTCCTCTGGCCAGGTGTCTGGTTCACTGTTTGTTAACCCTTTACAGGTAAAGAGACATTAACTCTTAACTATCTGTTTATGACAGTAGGTGGCCACAGCTCATTATACATAGGCTTGGCAGAATTCAATTTTATTTTTGTATAATTTTGGCTGATAATATGTGTCTTTATTTTAAGCATCTTTTAGGTTTTTATCTATGTAAATGTTGCGGGAAATTGGGGATGGTCAGACTAGAGGGCAATCGGACAATAATTATTTGAATGAGAGCAGGTGTTGAGATCCAAAAAATTGAAGCTTGTTAATTATTAAAACACAAATTGTCAACATCACTTGTCAAAATAAACAGAGCAAATATCCTTAAATCAAACTCCAATTAGTTCTCCAGCAGTATTTTTCTGACTTTGCCTAGCTGTAAATTTCTGTTATCATCGATAGAAATATTTTTCGTTTTGTGTGTGTATGGGGGAAATGGATGTTTACCGACATTTACCAATCAAAATCTAATTATGCATAAATGCCCACTGACTTCAATTGTGTGTACACTGGGAAATATACGCAAGGCCAGATTGTATCTGGCCCTAGCCTGGGTGCATATGGCGGTGGCGGCAGCGTGTGAAGGAAGAATGCAAGGAGACTTTCCCATCCCCGAGCTCTTTCTGGGTGCTGCTGCTCCTCAGAGTATCTTTAATGTGAGTCCATATGGCAGAAACCAGAGCAAGCAGCAGTGGGAGCTTTAAACAATCCAGGTGCCGGGATAAAAATGTGATTGCTTTTGGAGGGGCACGTTCCATGCCCGCACCGGGGCTGGAGGAGCTGTCAGCTCTCGCTGCGGCCCTGGGGACAGAGGAATTCTGTGGCCCTGCCAATTACTGGTGGGGCAGGGGACCCGTGCCTCTGCTTGCTCACCTTGTGCATGCCCTGGTTCAGGGTTTGTTGCTTTAACACACACTGAGATTTCTCTAAGCTCATTTTCAAGACTTCTGCTGATTCTTTTTTTTTTATTTGAAAATTATATTTTATTGTTAGAGTGAAATACAAGAATGAAATAAAAAACTCAGAAACCTACCTGCCTTTCTCTTCTGAATTGTAACCCTCATCATCCTCATCCCTTCTCGCTCCCGCCCTGATGCCTGCAAAACCCTCAGTGTTGGTGAGCAGCTGGTGTGCCGTTACTGCTGCTTATTATGTTTCTTGTTGCTTTGTACTGCCCTCTGTTTTTTGTATCCACG
Source organism: Gopherus flavomarginatus (assembly GCF_025201925.1). Lineage (NCBI taxonomy): Eukaryota > Metazoa > Chordata > Testudines > Testudinidae > Gopherus > Gopherus flavomarginatus. Next base: position 156,520,379 of record NC_066619.1, read on the forward strand.
TGTTGCTGCATCTTATACTTAGGCTGTAAGCTCTTAGGGGCAAAGACCATGTTTTTGGTGTGTGTAGACAATGACTGCCCACTGGGTTCCCAGTCCCTGAACTGGATCTTCTAGATGCCACCATAGTAGTAATAAAGCACTTCTTCTGCCCATAGTTTGTCATCCATCACTTTGTAATGTTTACTTGAGAGTATCTGCTCCTCAGGACAGGACCTTGATATATCTTGTGTCTGTAAAATGATGTTCATACCTATGGTGCTGTAAAAACAATGCATAATTATGGTAGTATTTGTGCCATGCATACAAAAAGAAAGAAGCAAAACAAGATCTCAAATAGGATGCAATAAATATTATAAAAGTGTGTTAATATAGGTGTGGAGTCTCATTTTCTTTTTAGGTAACATCACAAAAATCAGTCTTAATTGAAGTGAGTTTTAAAATAAAAAAGTGTCTTTTTTAATGACAAATTGGAATTCCATTCTGTCTTTTTTTCAAGACATAGGACTACGTCTGAGGATCTGGCCCCTTATCATGAAGCACTGTACACGTTTACATCAATATAAATATATTAGTATTAAGAACAATCTACTAATGAAGAAATTAATTTCTCATCTTGTGTGTGTGTGTATACACAAATAACAGTACATTTAAAGATTGAATCATGCAAGATCATATGGAAATGACACATAAGTGGATGTAAGATAACAAGTAATGAAACAGAATGAAAATTAATAACTAGAAAGCAGATATAAAATGAATGAGAATTGAAATTTCTTGCAATCTTGCAAGAATTGCCACCTTGCAATTTGATTGTGGATTTATTTTTAATTACTTTTAAAATTCTTGTGTTTGCAATAAGTAAATACCAAGTTTGTGTGCTTAAGAGGTGACTTTATGTCTAAAACTATTGCCCAAGGAATAATTGAGGAGAATATCGAGTGTTTCCAGAACATGTAGCTCTTTAAACAGGAGGAGGTTTTCTTGGGTCCAAGCTGGTCACTGTTAACATGTAATTTTACTGGAGAACTTTTGCTTTTTGCCTATATCTGAACAATCCTGATTCTGAACTTTCCAAAATTTCAGGGTACTTGGATCTGTGTTCAGCCTCAGTACATTCTGCTTGAGGAAAGCATAAGCTGCGTACGCGTACCTGGCCCATCCCTAGTTTTAATCTGGGTTCCTCAGAAGGTACAGTTGGGTATTAGTCATAAATTACAACTACAATGTAAACTCATTTGCTTTGTGTGTTACATGGCTAATGTATTAAGCATCTCCATTAGGCATCGTGCTGGTGCTGGGCCAAAGGGCAAGACCCCATGTCTAAATGAGGGTTCCTCAATTTACCATTAACAACTATTGAACTTTGGAGATCACCACTAACAAGGATAGTGCAATAACAATGGCTCAGTTTGTTGCACACCAGTGGGAAATTCAGCATGTCCACTGAGTTAATGTCACTTACAATTTATAGTGACATTTACTGTCAGCACAGTTCTGCCTCTCACATAGTTGTTTTTTCTTTTAAAAAAGAAAGAGAGAGACTGGCTCCCAATTAGCCAGATCTTCAAACGCTGCAGACAATAGGAGAAGTTTTTTTTAAAGGCATGATATTCAGAAAGGTCAGGCTTTCAGTGAACTAACCTCCACCATTTATAGTATTCATGATGGCTAATGAGCACTTCATTCAGCATCGTAATAAATGCTTTATGCAAAGAAAAGATACTCAAACTGAATTTGTTCTGCAGTTACTGTCTGTTGGGAAATAAGTTTTTTTTTCACACGTGCATTTGGTAGCTTAAAAAAAGCAAACAACACCCGCAAACCAGCACAATCTAACACACCGATTCGCAATGAAAACTTTTCCCAGGAACTGAGTGATTTAAAAGTAGATATTCTGGTGGTGGAGCAGATTGGTAGGGGAATGGGAGAAAGGATTAGAGGAGGGAGTAGGGTGGTGGGAAGATGGTCTTGTGGTGAAAGCAGTGAACAGAGACTCGAGGGTTCATTTCCTTGATCTGCAATAGCTGCCCTATGTGACTTTGGGCGGGTCATTTTATTTCTGTATTTCCCCACCTGTAAAAAAGGAATGACAGCACTTCCCTTTCGCTGTCCTTTGTCTGTTCAGACCCTAGTTCTGCAAAGATTTAGATACACGCTTAATTTTATGCTCCATGAGCAATCTCATTGGAAAGCATTGAACAAAGGGACTGGACTCAGGTTACGCCTGAATCAGGAGTAATGCGGTTTCTGTTTGTTGATGTATGCAGTGCTAAAAGTTTGATAGGCACTCAGGGCCAGATTTTTAAAGGCACTTAGGTGCCTAACTGTTGTTGATTTCAATACAAGTTAGGTGCCTAAATACTTCTGATAATTTGCCCCTATTACTTACTGTATATCAAAACTCATCCAGTATCAGAGGGGTAGCCATGTTAGTCTGGATCTGTAAAAGCAGCAAAGGATCCTGTGGCACCTTATAGACTAACAGAGGTTTTGGAGCATGAGCTTTCGTAAGTGAATACCTACTTCGTCAGATGCACGTAGTGGAAATTTCCAGGAGCAGGTATATATATGTGCAAGCAAGCTAGAGATAATGAGCTTGCTTGCACATATATATACCTGCCCCTGGAAATTTCCACTACATGCATCTGACGAAGTAGGTATTCACCTACGAAAGCTCATGCTCCAAAACCTCTGTTAGTCTATAAGGTGCCACAGGATCCTTTGCTGCTTTTACAAAACTCATCCAGTGGGTAAGTAATAATATAATTGTGTATTATGCCAGCACCCCCTATAGGGAGGGTGTTTCTCACACATAAAGGAATATACATCTCTTGCTCTACAGATCATAAAATTAAAAAAAAATGTAAACTGACAAGTAATTCTCCATGACAGTCACTGATCCTGCATTTCATAAGACTCACTCCAGTAGAAGTTTTATGTGTGTGAAGTACAGAGGCTAACACCTGAATTTGCTACAACTGTGTTTGGGTAAGGGTACGTCTACACTACTCGCCGGATCAGCGGGCAGTGATCGATCGATAGGGGATCGATTTATTGCGTCTACAGACACGATAAATCGATCCCCAATAACTCTGCTGTCGACTCCTGTACTCCACTACGGCGAGAGGCAGAAGCGGAGTCTACGGGGGGAGCAGCGGTAGTCGACCCCACGCCATGAGGACGCAAAGTAAGTTGACCTGAGGTACGCTATTCTCGTAGCTGAAGTTGTGTATTTTAGGTCAATTTCTCGCTCCTCCCCCCCTAGTGTAGACCAGGCCTAAGTTTCTCTGAATTTCACAAAACGCATTTTATGACAAATGTAAAAGCAGTCAAAAAATTAAAAATCCATCAATAATAGAAGGGGAGATCTCCAATAAAGAGGTCATTTTTTTTTCCTTCCAAGAAATTGACATTCCCAGGTGAAAAATTCTGCAGACTTTACGGTATTTCTGATTAGGTTTGTTAAACACGCTTATAGCACTATGTAGGAAGCATTTCAGAGCCACTGGTTTTAATTGTAGCCAGACAATAATGACCTATAAAGTAGAAATCTAGTATTTTATTTCATACCTTTCTGTGTATGTTGAGTAGGGATTGTTCTACTTACAGGGAGCTACCGGAAGTGGAGCAAGTCTTTGTCTAAACTCATTCCACAGTTGATGTAAATGTTGCTTGTACTGCTTCTTTTAAGCTGCAAATAAATGTTTTTCTCTTGTTGAAACAAACGCTGCTGCTTTAAAAGGATTTTATTTCAGCAACAGAAGCTGACTATAATTTGATGGTAATAATAATAGTATGCAAAACTAGACATCACGGACTAGCACCAATGGGACTATGCTGATTTTACACCAGCTCTGGCCCTTGGCAACACTTCAGGGGGTTTTAAAGAGCCAGTGATTTTTTTTTTTCAACCACAAGAAGGCTTTTCATAGTAAACGTGAACTATGTGCTGGTTTTAAGTGCACTGTTATTTTGCTTTAAAGGTGTCACCTCAGGACTCAGCTTCCTTTGAATGGAAACCAGGAGAAATTTTCACATGCTGCTTAGACATCACTGTTCAAATAACATGCAGCTGAAGATTTAATTGTCATAATTATTATTACTTAAAGCCCTATTTGCCTTCTCTCTTGTCCACCTCCAATACTTATAATGAGTAGGTGGCCACCTTAGAGGAACGTGCAGCTCTCTCCTCTGGAGAATGACAACAAACCTGATGATCTGCAGACTGTCTTTCTGACAAACAGCATTTCTCCTCCTCTGTGTCACATCAGGCCTGTTGGAGAATAAAGGGGCATGCCGGCCATTGAGGGGAGGAGCACTGGGCCTCCAGGCACTGGGTGAAATCCTGTCCCCATTGACTTGATTTGCTTTCAGTAGAGCCCGGATTTCACAAAAGAATGAGAGAAGAATGATTGAAATGGCTGAGTGTAACTCCCTGCAAGACTTTGGATGAATTGTGCTGAGGGACAAGATGAATACTGGAGGGAAGGGAAGGCCACCCTTGGGAAAAATACAGATGTCCTCACATTGAAACTATAGCAACAAAATTACCCCACTCCCCTATTTTTTTATAGTTGTTGCATCTATTCAATGCAATATGTTGTTTTTATTTAGAAAGTTGGGGGAGAAGAGGGGGAGATCAACCTGTTTAAGAATGAGCTTTGAGTTGTTCCATCTGTGGACTTTTAGTTTTGTCATAAAAACACAGAATCCTGGCAGAAAGCTTGTTTCCAACTGGCTACTTCTATCATCTTGTCTGGAAGCTGGTTAACGAAGTGTGGCATTTACAATGAAAGCAAAAACTTCATTTATGAAACTAGTAGTGTTTGCCCAATTCTTTGACCATCTGCTTTTGTTGACAACCACCTCTCTTTGTTGTGCCAAAGTTCTTTTGGCTTCTACAAACTTGTGTGTGTGTGTGTTTTAGGCCTGCATGTTCTTGGTAAAATTACAAGAAGTTACCACGTGGGAACTGGATTACCAAAAGATCGGTAGTGGGAAATGCAGCGTTTTTATAGTCTAAGGCACCAGTTCAACTCCAGCCCTAGTTGGTAGTCACCAAAATGTTTCACCATTTGATGATGTTTCTGGAATCAATCTGGTAGTTTTGCCCCTATTTCCAATGCTTACATGTCTGCTTAGCAAAAAACCAAAACAAACCAAAAACCACCATCACACTTTTTGTCTTGATGAGGAGGCCAAGGTTTGAATGAGTGAGAAGACTGAACTATCGTCTTCAGGTATTCCTTTGAGCTGGGATTGAGGCACATGGAATGGGGTAGCATGAGGAAACTTACACGTCTAAGTTTCACATTTCCTCTGTGTTATAGAGGATGTTCGTCTTTGGGGCTGCCAATCTAAATCCTTTCTCAAGTAGCAAATCCTTTATGGAATTTGGGAAACACCATGAAAGAATAAAGTGGCAACTAATATTATTGGTGCAAGCTAAAGCCTGGACTGAAGTATTCAGGATACAACACTCTCTACAGAATTCCAGTGTATTGCAGTAATGGTGAGTGAACCCCAAGAAGTCTGGGCTTGTTTCCTCATGGCAGTCAGGCAAACCTGAGCTCTTCTGGGCATGCGAAGGACCATAAGAGAACAGCCAACTTCCCACCACTAATACTCCTGGAAAGTGTTCTTAAACTGCAAGTTTATCTAGGGTGACTTCAGTGGTTTATTGTGTATCCATGCCTCTACTGTTATGCTGTTCTGGGGTACTCTTGTTGTTAGGGAACTAGACTAGGATTGAAGAGATCTGCTGTTGGTTCCCAGATCTGCCCCAAACTTTCTGCCTGACTTTGGGCAGGCCACTTAGGGTATGTCTACACTACGAAATTAGGTCAATTTTATAGAAGTCGATTTTTAGAAATTGATTTTGTACAGTCGATTGCATATGTCCCCACTAAGCGCATTAAGTCGGCGGTGCGTGTCCTCACTACCGAGGCTAGCATCGACTTAGTGGAGCGGTGCACTGTGGGTAGCTATCCCACAGTTCCCACAGTCTTCGCTGCCCATTGGAATTCTGGGTTAATCTCCCAGTGCCTGATGGGGCAAAAACATTGTTGCGGGTGGTTTTGGGTACATATCATCAGTCACCCCTCCCTCTGTGAAAGCAACGGCAGACAATTGTTTCGCATCTTTTTTCCTGGGTTATCTATGCCGAGGGTTCTGGGAACGTCTTCCTTGCCTGGCTCCTAGCAACCTCCAGGGCATGGTGTACAGCTCCACTGCTTCCGCTGCAATTCTGCTCTCCTGCGAGCTTGAGGCTTCTGCCTCAGGCTGCTCTCCCAGCCGGCAGCACCGCGCGGTTGCACCTACTCCAGCCTTCCCCTTGCTCCCATGGCTTATGAAGCCTGGACAGTAGTAAGGAGCAGTTCAACTCTAGGCTGAGCAAGTGCAGAATGGTGGTAGAATGTGCCTTTGGACGTTTAAAAGCTTGCTGGCACTGTTGGTCAGACATTCCCATTGTTATTGCTGCTTGCTGTGTGCTCCATAATATCTGTGAGAGTAAAGGGGAGACGTTTATCGCGGGGTGGGAGGCTGAGGCAAATTGCCTGGCTTCCGATTTTGAGCAGCCAGACACCAGGGCGATTAGAAGAGCACAGCAAGGCACACTGCTCATTAGAGAGGCTTTGAAAACCAGTTTCATGACTGGCCAGGCTTTGGTGTGACAATTGTGTGTGTTTCTCCTTGATGCAAACCTGCCCCCCCTTGTTGATTTTAATTCCCTGTAAGCCAGTCACCCTCCTCCCTTCAAAATAAAGTAACTATTGTTTTGAAACCAGGCATTCTTTCTTTCTTAATTAAAAAAAAATGAGATAACGGACAAGGTAGCCCGGGTGGGGTGGGAGAGGGAAGGACAAGGCTACATTGCTTATGATAGCCACACTAAAAATCAAACTGTTTGAATGACAGCTTTCTGTTGCTTGGGCCATTCTCTGGAGTGGAGTGGCTGGGTGCCCGGAGCCTCCCCCCCCCCCCCCCGCTCCAGCTTTCTTGGGCATCTGGGTGAGGAGGCTATGGAACATGGAGAGGAGGGTAGGTGGTTATACAGTGGATGCAGGGGTGTCTGTGCCCTTGTTGGTTTTCCTGCAGCTCCAACAGACGCTTCATCATGTCCATTTGCTCCTCCATTAGCCTCAGCATCGCGTCCTGCCTCCGCTCTTCGTGCTCACTTAATTCTTTCCGGCCTCTGCCACTGAACGCCTCCATGCATTCAGCTGTGCCCTATCAGTGCGGGAGGACTGCATGAGCTCGAAAACGTGTCATCATGAGTGCTTTTTTTTGGCTTCTAATCTGCGATAATCTCAGGGTTGGAGATGATAGGGGGAGCGTAGAAACATTCTATGCTCTATGATTCTGGGGGGGACTGCATGGTCACCCGGGCTGCTGAGTTCGCCACACTGACCAAACAGGAAATGAAATTCAAAAGTTCCCGGGGCTTTTCCTGTGTACCTGGCTAGTGCATCAGAGTTCAAAGTGCTGTCCAGAGCTGTCACAATGGAGCACTCTGGGATAGCTCCCGGAGGCCAATACCGTCGATTTGTGTCTGCACTACCCCAAATTCGACCCAGCAAGGTCAATTTTAGATCTACTCCCCTCACCGGGGAGGAGTACAGAAGTCGATTTTTAAGAACCCTCTAGGTTGATGGAACGGGGTTGGCTGTGTGGACGCAGTCATTTTTAAATTGACCTAATGCAGCTAAATTCGACCTAGCCCCATAGTGTAGACCAGGGCTTAGTCTTTTTTTGTGACTCAGTTTCCCATCAGCACAATAGGGATAATAATATTTCTTTTCTCCTACTCTTTGGCTGTCTTGTCTACATAGACTTGAGCCTCTTTGCAGTAGGGGCTGTCTCTTATTCTGTACTGGGCCTCCCACAGTGGGGCCCTGGTCTTCTTAGTCAGGGCTTTTGTGGTACTGCAATAACAAGAACAGGACAATTGTGAGCTGCGGATGTCAACAGTGAAACACGTCAGTGTTTATACTTACACTAAATCAATCACCTGACCCTGTTTAATTAACAAGAATCCTCTCTACCTCTTCTCTCCCTGACAGGAACGCAAGGGTTGTAGATATGAACCTGCATCTGGAAATGTACACTTTCTGCACTATTTTCCCATTCATTTCCCCCCTCCTCCATCAGTGGCTTCAGAGCTCTGGTTTAGCGCAAGGCTGGGCTTAAATAACAGAGATAATCTCCGAGAGCAGCCAAACAAGGCTAACAGATTTCCTGACGAGGATGCACTATGCCAGCTCCATCCATCCAGCTGAATTTGCATTGTGCGTGTAAATAGCTGCATGTCATGGCCCACTTCGACCCTGCATGGAGTCATTTATTTAATAACTCAGTTCACAGACATTAGAAGATAACTGTGCAACGTTTCATATTGCTCAAGACAAATAAGAAATTAAAAGATTGCAGCTTTTAGAAAAGTAGATTTTTCCCCATCCCCTTGCCCTAACTCTTTCAATGCTCGCATAGCAATCATTCCTGAAGTGTGAAACATACAGCATTTGTATTAGCAATGGGAAATACATGGAGCACTGCATGTCGGTGACAGCGTTGACTACTGAGACGGCCTTTTAAAAAGATCAGCTTATTCCTCTGTGATCTCTAGTGTTGGAATTGGTTATTAAACTGCAGTTAGATATCCATTCCAAGCACCTGATCCAGCATTTTAAGACTGCTTAAAACACGGGATATTTAGAAACACTCTGGAGAGAAGAACTAACACAGTAAGTAAGACAGTAAGAATTGTTTCGACCTCGCAGTGAAAGTTTTCAGAAGCAACTAATGATTTTGGGTGCATTGGTTTCTGAGTTCCCAATGAGCTATCTCAAAAGGGTCTAGTTTTAGAACAGTGCCGAGCTCTCACCCTCTGAAAATTGGGCCCCTTTCACATGTGGCAAGGAAGGCACCCAGAATGTGAGGAACCTAAAATCACTAGCCACTTTTGAAAATATTTGCCTAGGCATGTGTGGAAAAAATGCACGTGTAATTTCTGTGGTTTAATTGCATGAATGGTCTTTGAGTCAGGTGACTGCACATGCTAATTAGGAACAGAATGCAATTACATGAGTTGTGCATGCACTCCTAGCAAAGGCTAGCACAACAGTACAGTTGAATCCTTTTAAATCTAAATCAAATCATTTATAAAATGTACAAATATGGCTCTGGGAGGCTCTGTATTATGCTGAGGAAGGGAAGTGGTGGAAGCTCTGTCATTTGAAATCTTTAAAACCAGGCTGATTTGAAGCACTAGATGATGTAAGCCTAAAGTGAAGGTCCTAAATGCTTATGTAGGCATATAAATAACTGGCTTGATTTTTGAAAGTGTTGAGCACCCAATATCTCCCATTGACCCTCACTTGGAGCTGTGGGGCGTTCAACAGTTTTGACAAACTGGAGCCCAATTTGGGGGGCCTAGTTTTGGATAAACTGACCATAATGTATTTCATGGCCTTAAAAAATCCCAGCAACCAGCATTCAGGAGCCACCTTAAATATCGAACTCCTGAAGTATTGATAAGCAGATTTTTAATGCTTTAAAAAGCTATTATTATGGACAACAAGGTGAAATTCACTCCACCTACGCAAAGGCTGATGATTTGAGCTCTATGCATGAGGTGTATGGAGAGTTCCGTGAGATGAAATCTGCTCCTTCAAACCAAGGCCAGGACGTGGTGATGCTGTTACCTGCCCCCACTTCCTCAGTTGCTATTCCACTTGATCGACAAGATCCTTCACGCAAACTGTGGAGGTTGCTGGGGGATAACAGCCACATAAATGCAGATCTGTGGCCTTTACCCCCATCTCATCCCTGTTTTCCCTTCATAGTAGCCAGAGTTGGTTGAGAATTTTTCATTTGAAGCTTTTTTTTTTTTTGGTATGTATAAAAAAAATTAGCTTTTTTGACCAAATGGAAATTTTTTTTCAAACATTTCTGATTTCAGAATTTTCTGTTCAGCTTTTCATCGAAAGTTTAATTTTATTTCCATTTTTCAAAAACCTATAAAGGTCAGGAAAAATTTACATGAAAATAAAAAATATTAATTTCTAAATCTGTTTTTTTTGACCAGTTCTAATTGTGGCCTTCATCCCTCGTTTAAGCAGAACCAGTTAAAGATCCTTGCTGCAGTGCATATAGGTTGTTTGAACACCTGATTTGCTCACAGCCCCAAGTGTAGCCCCTTAAGTTGTCCTTCTGCAGTGTGGTGGAATGTCACTCATGGTGAATAGAGATGGGAGGGATTTATTCTGCGTATGACTCAATTGATTTCGGTGGAGTTGCACTAAAGATGAGTTCACCCTGCTGTTTCTAAAATTCAGAAGGCTGCTGTGCCTCAGCAGAGTTCGTTTACCTATGCAACAGCACAGAAAAGATCTTTAATGTCCCATAAGACAGTGAGCCATCAGTTTGACTGGAAATAAATGGTAATACTTTTCACTACACTTTAGGATCAGCGCTGATCAGCCTTTGGATAGCACTTTCCTAAGAACCATGCTGTTTTATAGCAATCACTTCTTATTTGCAAACATCAATGAGGTGGATGAAACCTCTCCTAGGTTCTCTCTCAGCAAATGAAATAAAAGCACTTATGGGTCAAGCGCAATGAGCGGCTAGTGTTTCCTCTATCGTCTTTCACCAGAGTTGGGGATTGATGTGTGAAAAGGGGACATGGAAGAAAAGGAGAGATGGGAGTGGAGGCGGAAGAGGAGAAATAAAGGAACAGAGAGAATTGCAAGAGAGTAGGAATGGAGCCTAGAGAGTGTAGTGAGGAAAGAGGAAGTATTTTCTCTCTGGTTTACTACTAATTTTCAGTTGGATTTACTCTCCTAGAAAGTGCACCATAGGAATTAATAAAGGAAGAGAACATCAAGATGTGCTCATGTGGTAAGATCATATGGTTACTCAATAAAGCATGTGCACATACTTAACATTGTTCATGTGAGTAATGTTGGGACTACTCCCATGCGTAAAGTGGAACACGGGCATAAATCTTTGCAGGATCAGGGCTTCATTGAGCAAGCACATGATCTGATTACTCTCACCCTCTCCTTACCCACCCAGGTTTTTTTCAGTGGTGTGACCCTTCCTGGTTGTGTCTTGTGGAATTTAAATATGATGATATTCAGTAATACTCACAAGGGGAAAAAAACAAAAATCTGAAGAATTCAGAGTTGGTTTCCCCCCCCCCAAATCTGTGGATTGCTGTTGCTTTCTAGACTCCAGTCCTTTTCCAGCTTTTACCCGAGTCATCCTGGGAGCTAGATGAATCTTCCTTTGCCTAGCTTTTTGCCACCTATAGTGACAGTATTGTACTAATTTAGGATTGGTCTGTGATGCCAGCCTCCATCGTCCACTTGTTTACATTTTCAAACAAGCACCTTCATACTTTTCCCTGTATTATTCTTTGTGAGGAGTTCCCCATAACATGCACAACGCTACCTCATTATTCGCCGTGAAATTCCAGCTTAAAACTCTCCTTTGCTACGACGCTTACGAAGAACTCTAGAACAGTTTGGTTTCTGGTGCACTGATACTATGGCTTATCATGCTCCCCAGTATTGTCTCACTGTCTTCTCCACTCCCTCATTGGTCTGTCTGTAGCCATCTGTTGTGTCTTGTTTCATGTTTCTATTTTAAGCTCTTTGGGGCAGGGGCCAACTTTTTGTTTTATTTATAAAGTGCCTAGCACGATGGGGTCCTTGTCGATGACTCCAAGGCACCAGGATAATACAAATAAAGAAACTTGTCCAGGTGATGAGGCTGTGTAAATAGGATGAGAATTGCGCGTAAACAGCTGATGTGGTTCTGAATGTGGCTCAGTGAGTGTGACTCGTATAATCGGGTATTTGAACAATTCAGAAATAAATACTGTGGTCAAATTCAGATATCAAAATACATACTAGTGCAGATAAAGTCATTTCTCTTCTTGTCACTGGTAGCCAGAAAGAAACAGATGGTTAAAAAGATATATAGCTAAAGAAGGTGTGGAAATAGATAAGCGCTGAGTGAAAATTCTGCTATCTACGCAACACTCATATTGAAGTCTAGAAAATCTGGGTGGTTTATACCTGAAGTATTTTAAATGTGAAATAGTAAAAGCAAGGCCAGCAACTTTCAAAATGTGTAGTACACAGTTATGTACAAGTTGTCTGCTGATGTAAAAGGGTACAGCACCATTTACTTTAGTGGAGTTTCATCTATTTACGCCAGCAGAGAATTTGACCCTGCATCTCCAAAGTAACCGGAGCAGCCGTGGAGCACAAAGAGTAAATGTTCATATTCAGTTGCACACAATTATGTGTCAGTTATCAGTTAATATCATTACAGTTTCAGGGAAAGCCTGGTGTCCACACAGTATTGTGTGTAAAACAGGTCAGGCAGAATGCGAACTAGCTCAGAATCTAAAAGCAGATGACAGATACACGATATTGGTCTGGCATGAAGTAATAGTCTGTAATTTGTCTTTTTAAAATATCCTCAGTAAGAAATGTCCTCATTACAATAATGGCTTTATTTATTCTGCACAACTTGTTTGCAATTACACAATCCCTTTCAGAGCTGATTTCTAAATCAAATAGCAATTCCCGACAAAAAGAGCAGGGCTTTGTGGTCTGCCAGTTAGATAGCAGCATAATTAGCATCACCACGCACGCCTACTAGTGGAATCATTTAAACCTTTTTCCTGAAATCTTTTAATTTCGGATTCATATCAATGAATTCAAAAGTTGCAGACAGTCATCACTGTCAATTATTCCAAAGATGACATTATAATCCAATTTCTAATGAGGATGCCTGTATGGGGATGCTTTGCTCGCTGCATTTCCATTTTAGTTCTGTAGTCTTTTGCATTTATTATGACTGTGTGTTTTCTGCTAAATGATCAGCTGCAGATGTAGCTGGCAGTGCAGTTCTAGTTCATGGCACCAGTAAATCTCAATGCTGATAGATTGTTCCTAACATATCCTTGGCTCTCCAAGAGACATTAGCACTTTATTCGCTCTTTTGATTGGTCACGTTCTGTACAGTGAGTTTATGCCCTCCTTGGTATTCCTTCCCCATAGCTAGGTTGAGTGTTACCATTGCCTTGAATTTCTGAAAACCAGGATGGTCTTTTTTATTCTGTGTTTTGTACAGCACCTGGCACAATGGGGGTCTTGGTTCATGATAGAATCCTAGGTGCTACCCTAATACAAATGATGATGGAAAATTTCATTATTTCAGCTTTCTCCTCCCATAGGGTCAAATTCTGTTACCTTTATTCACAGTGAGTAGTTGACTCTGCAGATTCCTTTTAACGGGGCTGCCCACAGAGTAAGGTATCGCTTAACATGAGTAAAGGGGATAAAATCTGGCCCACAGAAGACAATGTGCGCCTGTGTTGATTATTTCTGATGTATGTAAAACTATACTGAGTCATATGACAGGATTTAGAATTGCCAATAAGCAAAGCCCTGCGTGGATACAAGATTTACAGCCACAGATATAGACCATATATCTGCGGAGTTGCAGGGCTCTAGTGGGAACTGCAGGGGCAAAAGCAGCAGCATATTGGGCTGCTGTTTGCAGGATCCAGTGCCTAATGCTGGCAGCTCCTCCAGCATGGCAGTACTGCTCTTAGCTCCGCCCCCAGCCCCACCCACTGGGGCAGGCACCAGTCCCACTAGCAGCTGTCCCTGGTTGCGCTAGTGTGTGCTGTCCGGGAGCACGTGAGCTGCTTGGAGATGCTCACTGCTGTGTGGGAGGGACTGCAGTGCACCTGGTGCCTGCCCCAGTGGGCAGGGCCGGCAGTGGTACAGTCGTGCCACAGGAGCTGCCAGCGCAGGGCACTGGCTCCTGTGAGCGGCGGCTCAACATGCTGCTGCTTTCATCACTGCGATTCCCAGTAGAGCCCTGCAGCTCCACGGACATTCGATTTATATCCGCGGATATCTGCATCGGCCGATATAAATCTTGTATCCGTGCAGGGATCTCCCAACATGAGGTTTGTGCAATGTAGTTGCTACTCAGTATTTGGAGGAGTGTGAACACCAATGCGTTATCATCTCTTTTCCCTTGTCCCTTTTAGTCATTCACCATGCCTGTTAACAGTCAGAGTTCCCAGCGTGCACTGCAACAGCATTTGTTCTAGTTCTGTCTTTAGAAGAGTCTAGACCAGGGGTGGGTAAACTACGGCCCATGGGCCACATCCGGCTCTCCAGCCAGTTTAATCCAGCCCTCGAGCTCCCGCTGGGGAGTGGTGTCTGGGGCTTGCCCTGCTCCCATGCTCCAGTCAGGGAGTGGGGTTGGAGGCCGCTCTGCACGTGCATGTCGAGGCTTCCGGAAGCAGCAGCATGTCCCCCCTCTGGCTCCTATATTTAGAGGCAGCCAGGGAGCTCCATGCGCTGCCCCCGCCCCAAGCACCACCTCTGCAGCTCCCATTGTTCTAGAACTGGCTCATGAGAGTTGCAGGGGTGGTGCCTGCGGACGGGGCAGCGCGCAGAGCTGCCTGGCCGCACCTCCGCATAGGAACCGGAGAGGAGACATGCCACTGTTTCCAGGAGCTGCTTGAGGTAAGTGCTGCCTGGAGCCTGTACCCCTGACACTCTTCCATGCCCCAATTCCCTGCCCCAGCCCTTAGCCCCTTCCCAAACCCTGAACTCCTCATTTATGGCCCCATCCTCACCCCCGCCCCGTGCCCCAAACCTCTGCCCCAGCCCTGATACCCCTCCCACCCTCCAAACCCCTTGGTCCCAGCCTGGAGCACCCTCCTGCACCCCAAATCCCTCATTCCCAGAGCCCGCACCTCCAGCTGGAGCCCTCCCTCCCAACCCCGTGCCCCAGCCTAGAGCCCCCTCCTGCACCCTGAACTCCTCATTTCTGGCCCCAATCAGAGTCCTCATCCCCTCCTGCACCCCAAACCCCAATTTTGTGAGCATTCATGGCCCACCATACAATTTCCATACCCAGATGTGGCCCTCAGGCCATAAAGTTTGCCCACTCCAACCCACAATGTACTGGCTGTTTGTGTGGATGTACAGCTGTCCTCTGCTGGATGGAATGCTCACACACATGTGATTATGTTGCTCTTTAGTTACTAGAAAGCTTGATGCTACTACATGTAACTGAGATTTCCCCTCAGCTCAAGTAACAGACAACCTGCACATTTGAGTGCCTGATTCAAAGCCCATTGAAGCTAATAGAAGGCTTTCCATTGACTTCAGTGGCCTTAGGATCAGGTCCTTACAGCAGAAAATACTAGGTCCTATCCACAGTGCCACGTGTTCAATTCAGTTGGCAACGGTAATGTCTGTGCATAAATAGTCACAGATGTGTTACTATAAGCACGGAATTCGAAAGCAAATATTAGGTTCACAGCTGGTTGCTATGTCTGTGGCATGTTGAGGTTGCTTTGCATTGCTGTGCCAGCACAAGGCAGTCCTAAGGCTAGAGTAGCCAGCCGCTGGAGGATTCCTTCTGGGTGTGAAGGGATATTTGAGTTGAGCTTGGTCAAGGGGTATTCGTCTATGCACCAGCAACTTTAATTGGGCTTTTGCAGCTGGTGTATTTTAGAGCAGTCTTTAGATTGCTTTAACATATACCTGGGACCAGCCCGGTGCCCAGATGGCATCAGTATCAGAAAGGTTTATGCCTCCATGCTTAGCTCTGTGAAGCACTGCTCAGCCATGCATGAAGACTCGGGCCAGTGCTTTTATTCAAAGATTATATACAGCCTTTGATAGGTCCTAGTGTTTTTGAGAAGATTCTGTATGGGTTTGAATTCCATGATTCAGACCTGAAGTTTTCCAGCAAGTTGGTGTTGCTACTTACAGGATCTTCTTCCCGTTGCAAACACACGTATCCTCCCCTTCATCCTCCGTCTCTCAGACGCACTTTGATTTATGCGGTCAGTATTTACCCTTCCCTGGGTTTTATGGCATTCGGTATCTGAGCTGTATTCCAGAACTCGAGTTTTATGTACACATAAAATGTGATTCCTCTTTTAAAAGGTTCTTCATTGCCTGTTACTTTAAGAATTCCATGGAGCAAAGATAGTCCTGTGTTAAGGGGTGAAGCAGTAAATACATGGAGATTCTTAGCTGTGGTATTTTTTCTGCTATCATGCATGAAGGCAGCAACTGGTTAGTGTTCATAGAGTTCATTTGTGATACTGTATTTTAAGTTGACAGGTAATGTATATTTAACGATCTAAACAATGTAAATAACATTTCAGATTTCTTACAATTTATTCTGCCTATCCAAGGGCACCCAGAACCTGCAAACCCACTATACTGTTTTCATTGAATGATTATTCCAATGTGCCAGACCATATAAACCATGAGGAATGGACACTGCTGCTCTGATGGTTTTATATTGGCTGAACAGGAGATGCTGATGCAACCCACTGGGGAGTGAGTGTTACGTGTGCTCCTCTGTGCTGATCCACGGAGGATATGAATTTTCAGTCCCCAGATCTGGAGGGCTAGCTTTTTAGCTCAAGCTGTAGCAGCTCATACTCCTACCTCTGGAGGTCGCCTGGTTCAATCCCTAATGTGTTAGTCAGATAAGTGGAGATCTGAACTCTGGTTTCCAAAGTGACAAGCAGGCTTATGACCATCTCAGTCAAAACAGTGAGTTGTTCTTACCAATGGACAAGTCAGCCGCAAAGAAACAGTATTTGGGAGTGTTGTGGAGGACAAGCGTTCAGTCCCTGGAAGGAGCTGCTCATGTTGTTCGATAGTCAGCAGCCTTTGGGTTTGTGGGTTGGTTTGTTTTTGGTACCAGTGATAGGTCGAATGGACGGAATCTGAATGGGAACCTAGCTAGTTCCTAGCTACTTCCTTCCTCATTCTGAAGAACAGGAGCCATCAAGTGCGTCTCTGGGTGGCTAGCGGTTAAAAATGCAAACAAGCAGGATGTACCTCAAGGCTGTGACTCAGGCTTCCCACCAATGTAATTTCAACCACAAGGGAAAATGGTACGTCTTTGTCTTTTTGAATAAGGTGAGAAATTTGGAACTTCTGGCTGCAGTTTGCAGAGTTACCACAGCTTAAATGGAAACAATTAACATTCTCATTAGTATCCATTTACAATACATGGGCTCACACGATTGAAAACAGAATTCTGGAATAGTTCCCAGGACTGACCTGCACAATGATTTATTTCAGATAGTTTCAATATCCTCATGCCTTATTCTTTTTCTCTAATTCCAGGAAGACCCTGAAAGCCAGTGGCTAGTTGGACAGTATAACATGCCAGTTTTCTCTGTGTGCGATGTCTCTAGTGGCTGGCCCACAGACAGCATAAGGGGCACACTACTATTGCCACCAGCTAGGAGGGATTTTCTTTAGCTGAAGTGGCAGAAGCCAGTGTTACGGAGCTGAATCACCTAGATTTTGCTCACGTCTTCCTGTATGTTAGTTACTGCATCTGTTATCTGCAGTGCATAGATTAGTTGGAATGATAGGCTGCACTACATATCCCTCCTCATTTTATCCACACAGCTCTCCCTTCTTTTTGCCTTTATAGCATTTGATTGCATTGATTTCTGTCTGTGGTGGCAAGATCTTACTGTTTTATTACCGTCATTATGTTGCTTGTGTGATGTAGATCCTCTCTCACTTTGTTTGACTCTCGTAACTTCCAGCCTCAGCAACTCTCCTTTGTTTTCTTGAAACCAAGCACCTTTTTCATGCTTATCCTTTCCAGACGGTCCTTCTGGCCGCAGCTTCAGAATTTACATCCCCACCTGTGCTCTTTTGACTTCTTCTGAGTTTTGTAGCCTCTTTGCTGCACTTATCTTTGTGGCTCAAAAATGAGATGTTTGGTAGAGAATATTCCTTTACTGAAGGTTAGTCTGGCTTCCTAGAATCTGTAACGTTTCTCCCAGACTTTCATCATGGTTAGTATGATTTGTTCTTGAGACTAAGTTGTTATCTGTATTGGGTGTGATTGCAGTGAGCCAGTCCAGCAGCTGGAATTTGGACTTTTTAAAGTATTCGGATGCCAAGAATATATTATAGAAACAGAACTTGCTGTCAGAGGGTCTATAAACACGCAACCGAACAAAGACAGCGGGAGGAGGGGAGTCTCTCCTTTTTACAAGAAAGCAGCTTGATCACAACCCGATGCAGCCGCCAGTCATGGAGGCAGGCATTGGTTCTGACTCTGTGGGTGCTCCATCCCTGGAGCACCCATGGAAAAAAAAGTAGGTGCTCAGCATCCACCTACCGATCAGCTGTTTGATGGCTCCCGCCAATCAACCGTTCGATGGCGGATGGGAGGCACTGGGGGGAGGGGGCAGAGTGGAGCAGGAAGAGGCGGAGAGAGGGTGGGGCCTTGGGGGAGGGGTGAAGTGGGGGCCTGGCCTCTGGGTGGAGCCAGGAGGCACCCACAGGTGAAACCAAAAAAGGAAACACGGCCTGCTCTAAAGGGGAGAGTACAGAGAAGGAAAGGGAGGCAGAAAGGCCTTGAATAGCAAGGCGACAACAGCCTGCACCAGGGTAGCCTCAAGAAAACAGCCAGGAGGCTGAAAGAGATGGCAAACCTGTCAGCCCTTCACTTCTCAGGCTGAACTGAAGGTTAGGGTCCAAGAACTGACTTGACTGAGAGCAAACTAAGGAGGGTCAGTCAGGAGAAGCTGAGGTCCCTTGGGAGACTACCCCAAGAGATGTTGGCAACTGCCAAAGGATGCGATAAGTTTTTACCAAGGATATTGGATCTCTTACTATAGAAGGACCTCCTAAAAACTCTGTTGTGTACATGGTTTGTGAAATACCTTTGCCTCGGTAGCATTCCGTGGACACCCCTTTGTTTCAATGGATTGGGTCCATGCAGGTTCAGATTTTGCTATTTGGCTTGTTTCATTTGTCATCCCGGTGGACCATGCATTCAGCATCACAGTACCACAACTGACTCCTAATTCCTGAATCTGGTCTAACTCCTTAGAACCTGTTTCGCGCAGAGAAGTAGCTGAGGGTTGTGATGAGAGTATATTAGTAGCAGGGGCGGCTCTATGTTTTTTGCCACCCCAAGCGCGTACCTGCTGCCGAATTGCCACTGAAGCCGCAGGACTGGCAGACCGCCTGCAAGCAAGCTGCCGAAGGCTGCCTGACTGCTGCCCTCACAGACAGCAGCACACCGCCCCCCGCGGCTTGCTGCCCCAGGCACGCGCTTGCTGATTAGTAGACCCCTTTCTATACTCAGCTCAGAGCTTATCCAGATCATCCAAAATTGCTGACAGGTTTGCGTGAAAAAACTTTTGAGTATCTTCTAGCAGGTCATGTTTTTTGGCTAGCTGTAATGCAAGGGTAGGCAACCTATGGTTTTCAGTGGCACTCATACTGCCTGGGACCTGGCCACCGGTCCGGAGGGCTCTGCATTTTAATTTAATTTTAAATGAAGCTTCTTAAACATTTTAAAAACCTTATTTACTTTACATACAATAGTTTAGTTATATATTATAGATTTATAGAAAGAGATCTTCTAAAAACATTAAAATGTATTACTGTCATGCGAAATCTTAAATTAGAGTGAATAAATGAAGACTCGGCACACCACTTCTGAAAGGTTGCCGACCCCTGCTGTAATGCCATTATCACAGGCAGACTTAATAGTGACCTTCTTAATTCTGCCACTGTGAATGCTGGCCGAGACACTTGGCCCTGCTCTGGCAAGCAAGGGGCCAAATGAGCCAGACACTGTATAGAAAACCACCCAGATTGTTCATATAGCATTGGTCAGGAAACATTGTCACTGTTGCATCTCTTTAGGGGTTCAAAGCCAAATCTTCTCCCCACCCTCCTCTAGTTTCAAATGGGAAGGGATTCAGAGTAGGGATACTACATTTTGGGGGGTCTTCTCTGATTTTAACCTCAGTTTTTCATTCATATCACAGTCTAGCCCCTCTCCTCATCCAGATCCCATTGCTCATTTCCAGTGAATGTGTTTACCACACCTGATTGCATTGATGATATTTTTCACACATAATTTTGGATTAGATTTGAACTGTGTATTATGGGAAACCTGGTGACTGTTTAAGGGCACTCTGGCCTGATTCAGGGCTGGACTGCTCAAGAACCTTGCAAGACTTAGACCTAAGACAGTGAATCATAGAATATCAGGGTTGGAAGGGACCTCAGGAGGTCATCTAGTCCAACCCCCTGCTCAAAGTTGGGAGAAAACAGCTCTGTTGGCCAAGGAGAATCTACATAGAAGGCTGTGTGAATACTAGCAGCATCTAAATTCAAAAGGCCAAATTTTCTGCTGGTACAAATGAGCAAAGGCAATGGAGTGGCATGCATTTTACACGAGCAGAGAATTTAGCCCATGACTCAGAATTGGCAAAAGTAAGGAGATGAGCCAATGAAATTAGGGGAAGCCACAAAAATGGCTTATCTAAAGCTGGGAATTGTACATCTAGCATCCTGGAGTTCTGGTCTAGCAAGAGGCCCAATTTTTTACATGGTGCTTCAATGTTGTATTTTTTGAGTGCCCTTTAAGAAGAAAACGCTCCTTTTAATGTACATATGCTAATAGTGCCAGTCCTGTTGACAGTGAGAAACTAGCCAGTATTTCCTCCTGGCTAGTAAGGGGTTACAGAAAAGGTAGCTTGAGACAAAAAGCAGCATATAACTGGTTCCATAAAAAGCTGCCACTGCGAAAAGTTTTAACCTCCAAACAGGAGAAACATATTTGAGGAGAAATCAAATTAAATAGAAATGTTCCTATAATTATTAATTCTTTTTTGACATCTAACTGAATGTCCTTTCTCCTTTTATATTTGCATACAAGAGAAATAAATATCATATTCATGCTCCACGTCCCTTGAATCCATCTGCACATGCATAGATGTTGACACACACACATTCTATATACTGGGTATTTTGCAAACAGCTACACCTACACACATACAGTACAAGGCACCAGGGTTTTGATTTCCACATTACTGTAAGTACTTAGAGCCTACAAGCCGTGAAACTGCAGTCATTCCAAACCTGACTCATCTGATTTGGCTGAGCTTTTGCATTTCAAAATCCTACAGAGACTTGGGGAAATCAGGTCTGTATTTCTGAATGGAGCGTTTAATGGCAAAGAATTTATTAAGCTTGCAAGGTAAGCTAGAGTTTGCACTTAAATTGTAATATTACATTCTCTTCTTGTGTTTGTATGTACAGTCTATGCAAATCCACATGTTCTATGGACAAAACAGATCTGTCTGCCTACTTCTGTCATGTGTTCGTTCTGTCTGTATGAATATTTATCTGGATTCACTCCATTTCCCCCCACTCGTGTGATATGCGTGTAAGAATGAGCTAGTTCCCCCTCCCATCGTTCCCCCCACCACAAGCTGGAGGGCCAGAAGGTGGGGTGGTGCCTCGGGATAATGGTAGCAGAAGGCAAAGGCAGCAGACAGCTGGCGAGCTCTGCCCCAATATGCTTCCCTGAAAGAGGCAAGGAAAATTCAGAAGATGTGATGCCTGAATGGCTCACTTCGCAGTAAAAGGAAAGATTAAAAGTAGAATTAGTTAACATCTTGCTCGTTACAAACCACCACACAGCAACCTTCCCTCCTTCCCCCCTCTCCCCTTGCACTGCTCTCGTCTCTCTTCGGTGTCCTTATATTCAAAGGGAGAAAAGCCAGTGAAGGGAGAGCCAGAGAATTGTGGGAGTTTGCAAAAAATCCATGTAGCAAGCAAAGCTCTCTTTAAAAAACAAACAAATATCTGAGCTCTCATGGTAGCCAGAGAAGTTATCTTTGCTGGGTTAGGCAAATGCTGTGTGCAGGAACCAAATCACCTTTCTCTTTTGCAGGCAGGCCGTGGATTCCTCCTTTATAAATGCAATACTGCATTAATGCTCCGCCATAATGGGGAAAAAGTATTTTAAGTTGCAGTGTTTCAGTCTGTGCTGCAGTTCACTCAATTGCTTAAATGAGCACAGGGAGATCTTTCAGAAGTTTCCCTTCTTCTTTGTTATGGGCAGTGGGATAAAAATTGCATTTTTCAATGGTTTCACAAAACGAGCCTTTTTACCAAAAGGAAATTCACATTTTTTTTGCTTGATTCTCTGTCTGACTCCACTACCCTGCATGAGACCAGCGTTTGAGGTCTATCAAAATAACACACTTCTTTGGACTTCGTTGCCTTTTGGTAAGGGTGTGTTGCCATCTCTCCTGATATCAAATTGACTGCTTGCTTGACTCCTGAAGGAATCCCCCGACCATCCCTAGAGCAGCGTTACGTGATTAGTGAGATGTGTCATCATGGGGTTGTTATGCTATTAGCCACTGCAGGAGGGAGGACACTATACGCTGTGGACCAAAAAGGCCTGGCTTTATATGGAAAATTGTACAGTCTTACACTTTTGAAGATCAGGCCAAACTGATTTAGGAGCCTAAATATGGATTATGCTTGTAACATTAAGCACATGGGGTCTGAAACCTTTTGTCTTTGCACCAAAGTTCTTGAAAAAGAGGGAGGGGAGGAATCTGTCTTTTCAAAGTGCATTGGCAATTATGAATAAAAAGCACTGTATACATACAAAACATTGTTGCTAGTATTAATACACTTCAGTGAAAGCAGAGTTATCCCATCACTGAGTGCTTTTGAAAATCACACTCATAAAAATTAGTGGTTAGGAATGGATAGATAGAAACTTCTCCTATGGGCTGGTTAGTCTATAATTGGCCATCATGGGGTTTCTTGCAACTTCCTCCAAACCATCTGGTACTGACCATTGTCTGGATCTCTGGAGTATGTTGGCCATTATTCTGATCCTGTATGGCAATTCCTATATTCCCATAGTGGAGTAGCCCAGGCAATGCTGAACAGAAGATAAGTATAGAAATTTGCTGAATGCAGATAAAATCTCAGCCATAATTTCCTCTAGGTTTCTGTCGTTCCTTGTGACTTGGGAAGAAATTTGTTTTAAGAGCCATAGTCAACCTCTGTCAAGCTTTAAAGAAATGCAGTGTTTTATTCATTTAACCTGTTGCTCTTTGGGACAGTGTTTTGTCTCTGAGGTACACATTTACTCTTCATGAGGGCCCCCAGGGAACAGCAGCTGGACAGTGTTACTCCAACAATTCAGTACACAAGCAACCTCATGCACAAGGCTGGTGCAACCATTTAGGTGACCTAGGCAGTTGCCTAGTGCGCTAGGATTTGGGGCGTTGCCATTTTCTTCAGCAGTGACCGCAATGGTTGGATCTCTGGCTGCCCTGGTCGCCACTGGCATTTAGGCGAAGGAAGCTGGGAAGTGCAGGGAGGGCCGCCTGCAGCAAGTAAGGGTGGGGGAACGGCACCAGGAGAACTCCCTGGCCCAGCTCACCCCTGCCCCACCTCCTCCCCAAGCACGCTGTGGCTGCTTCACTTCTCCCACCTCCCAGGCTTGTGGCGCATGCCTGGGAGGCGGGAGAAGTGAAGCAGCGTTGGGGTGCTTGTGTTCGTGCATGGAGCAGGGGTGATCTGGGGGGTGTGCCTCATGGCGGAGGGTGGGGGGTGGGGAGCTGCCGCAAGGAGGGTGCCTCAGGGCGGAGGGAGGGAGCTGCTGCAGGGGGCCACCTCACGGCAGGGGGAGGGAGCTGCCGTGGGGCGGGGATCTCAGGGCCGGGGGTGCTCAGGAGGAGGGCACAAGGTGGAAATTTCGCCTAGGGTGCGAAACATCCTTGCACTGGCTCTGCTCATGCAGGACTCTCTCAAACTGTCAACAATTGCAGTATGTTTTGCAATGACGAGGGTTATTAATGTAGCAACCTGAAGTCTGGTCACGAGCAGGGTTCAAACCCAGGATCACCAGCTCCAAAACAGCCGTCTAGTAGTTGAACTAACTGACTCACTGTGTTTGCTCTGAGGAGTATCAGATGGCTTTTCCATTTGGCCCAACCACCGAGGAGGCCACAGACACACTCAGGGTATGTCTACACTTCATAATCGCAGCACAGGAGGCATTCCTGTGCCAGCTTTATTTTAGCTGGCATGGGTAACAGTGCTACTTGGATGGCAAGGTACAAGCTTTGGCATGGGGTAGCCACCCCCATACCAGCCCTCCGGGGACTCTGGGTACAGACATGGGTTCCTCTGAGGTCCGTTCTGCTGAGTCTTCTCTACCTGCTCTAGCCAGGCTGCAGATACACCTTCATTTGCAGTGTAGACATACCCTAGATCAGAACCTTTACATTAAGATAAAAGATTAAAAGTGTCATAGCAATAAACAGAGTTGAGGTTCCTGTTTCCGTGGATCATGTATCTTACCCTTTTGGAGATAATGTCCCAAATACTTGCTTCCTATGGTCAGTCAGTTTATTAACAACCATGACTCTATTCTGAATACCTCCTTAGCTGTTTTTCCCATCACCGCTGATTAGCAAAACTCCAGTGTGGAAAGGAGAATATAATCAGCTACTCTCTTGCTGCTGGATTCATTCACAATCCAGTGTTGGGGAACCATTGCTGGCGTTTTGCATAATGGTAGTGTCAGGATGAGCCAGAGAAGTATTGTCTTTGGAAAATGAGAATCTATTTGCAAAGAGGGCTTCCAAGTACCCGATAGGCCTGCTATATCTGTATTAATATGTATTTTGTTTTTACTGCGTACTTGTGGTTTTTCTTCACCAAAGTATATGCATATCTGAAATAGAGCATTCCTTACCTTATGCTCGCTTCCGTACCTCTAATGGAGTGGAGAAAAATGTACATTAATGACAGAAAGTTATTTAGTGCTGCATGGAGTTAATTGCTTCTAATCACTGCTTACATCCATCTGGTTTTATGGTAGACAACAAACCTCTTCATTGGATTTGCTCATTAGACATACTGTAAATCACAGACATGCACTGGCATTTGACATCTTGTGCTCCTATTAGCTAGGCTGGATTTTCATGGCAAAGCAGGGGTGGTCCCTGGGAGGTGGGTTGACTTGTCAGAGACTCTGTTCAGGGATGCTCTCGGGAATGGCCCACTTAGGGTCTCTTGGACAATTTTGCAAACTGACTGTCCATTAGGTTCAGGATGGAAAGGATGCAGGAAAGCTGCCAATATTTATTGCAGCACTATGTTATCACCACAGAACCACAGTTAAGGGTTCAGATGGTACTTTCATTAGCAATCACTATATTCAGTTGCTTAAACCTTTGGGAGAAAATGACCTTAGGGGAAATGTGATATATTTGGTTTCAGCCTGGGAAAATAATGAAATTAGTAGGAATGAGGCTGATAATTGTGATAAAGGAAGAATAGACGCAAACCTTCACATGCAATTTGAATTGAACCCTAAGATTACTTTTATATGATACCAAATTGTTTGGCTTTATGTTCCATAAATAGTTCAAGAAAAACATGTAATAGTCAACAAAGATTAAGAGTGTAAATTGCCCTGTTCTGGCAAATAACGTTGTATAAGATCCATAGCCTTCCGTGTGTGTGTATGTTGTGTAGTGTAGTGTGTATGTGTGTGGTGTGTAGTGTAGTGTACTGCCAGTCATTGTTGAGGAAACTCTGTGTACAAAACAAAAGCAAGATATGGCCTGGTGCACTTAAGGACCGAAACACATAACATAAGAATGGCCACAGTGGGTCAGTGGTCCATCTACCCCAGAATCTTGTCTTCCAACATTGGACAATGTTAGATGCTTTGAAGGAAATGTGCAAGGCAGGGCAGTCATCAAGTGATCCATCCCCTGTTGTCCAGTTCCAGTATCTGGCAGGCAGAGACTTAGGCAGATCCAGAGCATGTGGCTGCATCCCTGACCATCTTGGCTAATAGCCACTGATGGACCTATCCTCCATGAACTTATCAAATTCTTTTTTGACTCTGGTTATAGTTTTGGCCTTCACAATATCCCTTGGCAATGAGTTCCACAGGTTGACCGTGTGTTGCGTGAAGAAGTACGTCCTTTTGTTTGTTTTAAACCTGCTGCCTATTAAAATGAAAAGTGTGTGCTAGAAATGTAACCCACTCTTTCTAGCAATGGAAACTGGAAAAATTCTACAAAATCTGGCAACCTATCATTTCCTCCCTGAGCATCCATAAGATACAAGGCGAACTCCACCCATGTCAGGATTGTCATATGGACAGTTCCACCATTGCCAACATCAGGAAATCTTGCTTCAGTTAAAGACTTAGCCTTCCCCTTCTACTAGACTTAGCAGTTTGCAACAGATCTAGCTGATGGCTATGGGTCTCAGCCAAGGTAAGGCCTAATAGTGGTCACGCTAATCCAACCAACAGGTTATTAATAATTTCTATATGCCCAAGGTCTGAGTTAACCCCTTGTTCGTCCACGTTTTCTTCTTTCTTGGGAATTGCCTCACTGGTCGGATGAGTAGCTCATTCTGACCATGTCCTGCCTTTGACAGTGACCAGCACCAGATGCTTCAGAAATAGGGGCAAAAAATCCTGTGTTAGGACAATTGTGGAATAATCACTTGCTTATGGGGGAATTTATCTCTATCCCCATTAGCTAATTAAAGCTTATACCCTAACATAGGGGGAAACTTTTATATTCCTTATACAAATGTTTTATCCTGACTAATCTAACTATCTGAAGATGTTTTCACTGTCTATGAAAGCTTGCTGAAAACATTTGAATTTTCTGTATTTAGATGAAAAAAATTCATATTTTTTTCTGTTTTTTCCTTCTGACTAGCTTATAGCATAGTTAAAAGTTTTCAAAGAATTGAAATGTTGATGAACAATGAGTTCCACAGGATAACTAACTAGCACTGAGTAAAAAATTGTTTTCTTTCATCAGGTTCAAATTTGGCCTTTTCACTTTCATTGGATGGTCTCTTGTTCTAATATATGTAGAAAAGATAAATAGAAGTTCTCAGTTTACCTTCTCATTGATTAGTTCAAAAATCTCTATCAATATCACCTCTTATTTCTCTTTTCTCATGAGAATTGGGATTTTTTTCAGTTTCTTTTGTTAACTATCAGTGGCCCTCTTCCATTTCTGCTATATCTTTTCGGATGGTGTAAGAATAACAGAAAAGTGTGCCGTTGATTTTGTATAATGGAATTATTTAATATTTTTTAGTATTTTTTTTTACTTTGTATGCTGACCATCATAAACACAGAGATAACAAATTCAAAAATATACTTCATTTAGATAAGTGAATTCCAGAAGTGTAAAGGAGCACAGCTTACCAGTAGAGACCAATAGACATAAAGAAGGAAACACCCTTTTGAAAACAAGGGACACCTTGTTAATTATCAGGAACCTAAAAGCCACCTAATTTTTAAACCTTTAATTCTAGTATTAAGTATTGTCAAAATATCTTCCTTTATTTGAAGCACTCATTTTACAAACTCATGGTTACACACATGATCAGCTCATATGTTCACTGTGTTATCAGGAAGGTAGCTGTTCAGATTCTGAACTGGTAAGAATTGGCATAGCTCTGTTAAAATCAATGGAATTACTCCAATTCACATCAGCTGAGAATCTGGTCCATAAGGTGGTCTAGTGGACTGGGAGGTCTGGAGAAATAAAATAGGGCTAATAATATTTACCTTTGAAAACACTTCCAGATCTCTGGAGGAATAGTAAGTTCAAAGCATGATTTTATTATCCATGTTTAACTGTATCCTTTATATCTGATAGTTACAAATTCAGTTTAGATGACAATTTTATTGTCGCCTGTTCTTGTTTATTCTGTATGTAATCACAGACACATTTGTAACATTTTGTTTATTTAACTTGGTTGTTATCTTATAGTTCACTTTTATTCAAATAGACCAATTCCCATGGTAGGCCAGGGAACTGACTGTTTATTTGTGGAATGTACAAATACATATTATCTGCCTTGTTTTTGCAAAAAATAAAATTGAAAATCTCGAAAAAGGAAATCACTTCAGGAGCTAGCTCTACAGGGTCTGTAGTCTAGGCAACTTCTAAAGCTTCTTGTGGAATCTGCCAAACAGACAGATGCTGCTAACACTGCTAAAAAACCAAATAATCATCACCATGGCATCTGGGTATTCTGTTTTCTGGCCAGAGGAAAAGATGGACAACTATCTCTAGGTATGTAAGAACTGCTCACCTACAAAGAATTCTACCTCCTGATTCAAGGTGGGCCCTTATCTACGTTTTTAAATTAAATTTTAAAAAATAAAATCTAAAAGCTGAATGTAAGTTTCTGGGATATCTATGGATGGAATGCCAGCCATAGGAAATTTGAGGGAGTTCACAAAGGATACTCCTTTTATTAATTTTATTTTTTAATGAGTTCCAAAATTAAATTCTCCCCCTTTGAAAAGGGAAGACTGGAACTTTTATCCTCTATTTGACAATGCTGTAAAAGAAGAAAGTTCTGGAATGAAATATGGTTTGGATTTTTATAGGCAGAGGTCTGAGCTGGAAAGTTGGAATTTGAATCTGAAAGTCTCAAATTTGCGGGCGTTGTGCACTGAGATTATGGTTTGAGCTCATCTTTCACTGTTGTTTACAGAAAATCCTTGTTATGTAGAAAAGGACCTAAACTTCCATCTCCCAATCTTTGATGGTTCATTTGAAATGGAACCCAGTCATTAGGAATACTTGTAGGGAAACTTATTTTGATAATAGGTTATTCCTGTGTAAAAAGAAATGCCATAGGATATATTCTAAAGGAAAATAAATACCAAGACACCCTTTGGAAAATAGATGTTTCACAGACATGTGCTAGAAACTACAATGGGATTTCTTCAATTGACACTCTCTGTCCCCACCGACTGAAACATTTTTCAGACGTCACATTCTCTTATCCAACAGAAGAAATGCACTGGGTTCTCCTGCCCAAGATTCAACAGTTAAATACCAAGCAAAGATGAGATATGGCTAGTGGATTTTCAGATGCTGCACTGAAGAAATGAAACACAGCAAAGTTTTCTTAAAGCCATTTGAACTAAGACTATGGGCTAGATCTTCAGCTGGTATAAATTGCCATAGCTGCATAACTTCATTGACTTCAGGGGAGCTATGCTGATTTACACTAGGTAAAAATCTAGCCCTATATCTTTCCCAACCGGAAGAGAAAGCCCATGGCGGCTTCATCCAAATTCCTCCTGAAAATTCACTTCCGCCATCTTGGGAAGCAAGGAAAAACGGTAATAAACATAATAAGGGACCAATCACCCCATGTTGCATGAAACGCCTTGGGGGACACAGTATAGAAATCACATTAAAGAGCTTTTGAAGGTAATTCATAAGAGATTCCATTTGTCGTGGTGAGGGATACCTCTGAAGTAGTGCCTTTAATAATGAAATACTCTAAACAGCAAGCTCAACACTGTGCTCTTTTGTATTTCATGCAGTGGTATTTTTTGGGAAGAATACATATTTTCAGCACAGTTTACGGTCAAGGAGAAGTCTTTGATAATTTCAATGAAGGCCCTTAAAAGACCCAACACAATGTAATGGTGGAATGAATTACTCAGTTTGAAGGTGCTCTTTGCATCTTTTGATGTATGAACATTTTAACATGCATGCTTAAACATGAATTTAAACACCTCTGGAAAATTGTCAGTAAATATGTTGACCAAATG
This sequence comes from Gopherus flavomarginatus, assembly GCF_025201925.1. NCBI lineage: Eukaryota > Metazoa > Chordata > Testudines > Testudinidae > Gopherus > Gopherus flavomarginatus. Next base: position 156,549,899 of record NC_066619.1, read on the forward strand.
TACAGACTAAATGCCATGGTTACAACAGCATCTTCTGAAAAAAGAAAATGCCCCCTAGCAGTTAAAATGGAATTATTCCATAAAATGTTTCATAGATGGATAATATAGCCAATAGTAAAACTCAATACAGTTTACGACGTATTTAATGTGGTTTCCTTTACAGAAGTCTGTAGAACACAAGGTATTTTATGGTTACCAGAGCTCCTTCCGTTTGCCTGTTTATCCACTTGTTGCATTCTGTAAGACGTCTTAGAATGTGAACTCCCTGGGGTTCATTTGTACAATGCCTGTCACAGTGGGGTCTTGTCACAGCACCAATAGTAATAATGACGAATGCAATACTAAGGGGCAAACGTTACCTTTGCTTATGTACGTGCAGCTCCCACTGATATCTGTGGGAAGTGCGCACACACTTCACTTCTTGGAAAGATCTTATTATTTCCCTTATGCTGTATTAGAATATGCAGCAATGCTCACAGAGTTTAGAACTCTATGGATATTATTAATTTTAATTATTAAATTATATCATTGGTGGTAAATATTACTGATATATAATCATATGGCTAATTATTTCTTTGGAAAAATTAGCCCAACTCTCCTGTTTAAATCCCTCTTAGAGATCAACTTCTTCCTTTCTGCCTATAACTAATCTAGTTGGCTTGTATAAACATTTCTTATTTGTTGTCCCCTTCCCCTAGTCTATGTCTACAGGACCATCCGTCTGTCTTTTTGGACCATGACCACCTTAGAGCACAGACCTTTCACTAAAGTGTCTTGCCCCTTGTGGGTGGTAGTGCAAACAGATAATAAAATAATAAGAGTCCTCAGAAGTCAATGGAAGTCCCTCTTGTCTTCAAAGGTGGAAAGGACTCCTCGTTGCTGGCATAATGATTACTGCCTGTTTGCAGTTTGAAAGCTTTGCCATGCATCTAACCCATATCTTCGTGCTAAAAAAGAGGAGTGTACTGTCAAGCTACCAGCAGATAAGCTCCTCTCCTATTTATCAAAAGAGACAAGACAAATAAGATAACATTCTCCTCTTGATGTCTTCATAAGAAATCAATAGCATTTGTGAAATATTTCAGCTCCCCTCTTTTAGGACAAACATAAATAATTACCTAGATAGCTACCTTATGTAGTTTCAGGGGCTCGTTGTCATCCAGCAATTGTGGCAGCTCAGCCAAACTCCTTGTCTGGTGCTGCATGATGGATAGATGTGGTTTGATGAATAGCCTGTGCCATGATGTGCCATTAGAGCACATTCACTTCAAGAAGATTAATTGTTTCAGATTGTGCCAGCATCTTTCAAGACTTAGTGTTTAGGTTTATCTATCTATCTTCCCGACATCAACAATGGCATTGCAGATTCCAGTTTAAAAATGTAAGGATAAATTAAACGTTTCCCTACAGATCGATGGAGGTTTTAAATGGCTTTCCCAGCTCCTGTTACCACTACATTATGGTATAGTCAGGAAAGGGCTGAACTAGCCTTGGGAGCCTTTCTCTGAGAATGCAAAGCAGGAGGCTCAGGCAGAAATGATTTTCATCAGACTTTGTATTTAGAGGAAAGGAAGTAGGACTTCTCCTGATCCTGCTCCATTCTAGATATTTCCTGCTAACTCCCCAACTATCTACTTTCCTTTCCCCTCCAAGAGCATGCCCACTATTGTCAATCCCAACCTTTCAGAAGCTATGCATCAGGCCCTCCAAAATCATCAGACTGGCATTAAAATCATGTAGTTTAAAAAAAAATGTTGGGTTTTTTTTAATTTGCCTTTTGGTTTTTGAGCCCACATAAGGTTCCCCTTTTCTCTTTGCAATCACGAGGGCTAGAAACGTTTTATTTTAAGACGAAAGCTGAAATTCTTCCCTCATCATATGGCTCTGGAGGCTGAGGCTTTAAACCCTCCCTCCTCCCCACAAATGTCAGCAGAGTCGTGATTTGAAATCAGATCCTTGGCAATACTGTGAGTGCTGGACTGTCGGCACAGCAACAGGGTCCACTGGTCAGTTCCCATGCGACGTCTCTGCAGATGCAACAGAACTGGGTCGGTTCTTGGAGAGGGTGGACAAAAAGGGGAAAAGAGACATTGAGAAAGGATGAGGAGAAAGAAGGGCAAAGGGTACCAAGGTTAAGAAGGCAAGATGTGGCACAGGCAAGTGAGAAGGCTCAAGTCACAGAGCGCTGACATGTTGAAATGGGAAAAGCAAATGGAACAGAACAGCGACCATGCTACCAACTGTTAGAAAAAGGAGAAAAGGGGTGGGGGGGACATGTCGTGTCATGTTCCCTGACCTACCTAGCTGTAGGAAAGCCCTCCATGCTGTCAGTCCTCAGTCACTCCTGGGCTGCATACGCCTCGCCAGAGGAGAGTGCGCTGCTCTGCTCAATACGTGCTCTTCTGGTCAGAACTTGGCTCCTCATCCTATCCATTTTCTGGCAGAATGGGGAGAGCTGATGGTTGGCGTGAATGAGGGAGAAGGGTACATTGGCCGTAAGTAACTGTACCGCTGGCAGAGGTAGGGCCATCAAGATGAAAGCGGGGATAGAGACAAAAAGAAGAGCAAAATAGGAGATATAAACACTGTCAAAGCGAGGAGGGAAGCAAAATCCCAATCTGCCTTCAACTCCATAGTCATCTTTCAACACCATGTAAATCTCCCATGAGCCTCGGGCTGGATCTTGGCACCTCGAGTGAAACGGTTCGCCCAGGATCACACAGTGAGTCCAAGCTAGAACTGGCACTAGAAGCCAGGAACTCTGAATTCTAGTCTCCATTACGTAAAATGTACTTCCCTGCTCCATCTATGCGAGACCTGCAGTGGGAATGAGCCTAAAAATTGACACTAGAGCACTTTAAGTACATTGAGGGTGAGGGCAGTTCAGGTGGCTGTTGGCATTGTACCACAGAGTTGACAACTGCTATGCTATTCAAGAACATTTGTGAGGGAACAAGTAAGGACTTGGAATAAGAGCAAAACGGTGGGGTTTTTTTGTTTTTAACCTTTACATTCTCCGTCTCCTCATGGCTCTATCTGCTACAAACACTCTAGGCCTGTGGCTCACGTAACTTTTAGGTAGGTGGAAAAAGCAATTTTTCAGCAAGTTGGAACTGGCACATGAGACCTGTATCATCTGAGCTCCGCTACGAACTGTGAATCAAATGAAATCCTTCACGTTTTGGAGTAAAATTCCCTGCAGGCCTGGAGAACAATGAAACAAGCTAGAGAATGGGGGGGAGGAGGAAAGAGCCAAAGGTTAAAGGTGGTGTTGAATTTAGAAACACAAGAGAAAAATTCTGACCTGAAGCCAGATTCCGAAGTAATGGGCGTCTGCCCTCGCTTATGAATGGCACATGCCCAATGAAACCCAGAACTGTGTGTTATACCCTCCAGCACGGACTTGAGTCTAAAGCAAAGAGCAGGTCCATGAACGTGCCATATTGATATAAAATGGGAGAGTGTTTGGAATCTGTTTTGTGAATGTGCTCCATGACATGCTAATTTGGGTAGAAATCTTACACCGTGTCGGCTTCCCACTGTAGGCCAAATTCACTGCTGGCATGAGTGAATACGGTTGATGTGCATTTGGACCAGTTTGAATTTAATCCCATTTTTCCTCTTAGATATGCACAAAAATATATATTATTTGTAGTAATTCTTGAGCACTGACAGCATGCTTTGCAATGTGCAAGACACAGTAGGTGCTCTCCCTGCTGCAATGGATATCTGAATTTCAGTATCCATCCATCTCTACTTTCTAATACATCCACGAGACACTAGCATAGTGATTGTATCAAGGGCGCTTGTGATTTCATGAATTTATTTGAGTTTTGGGCAAAGAAAATCCCAGTTTACCAAAGTAGCTGCCTAACAAATGTGGGATTTGCAGGTGTAAACGTACACTTAGATACACATCTGCTAGTTTTGTGCATTCAAGGGCCTTTTTGCATGTGGAAAGAGAGGTTCTTTGAGTGATGGTCCCTATTGCATTCCACTGATGGTTTATGCATGTGCACCATGCATCCAGAGCCGGATAATTTCCAAGTAGTGTCTATTGTCCAGGCCAGATTTTCAAAAGATTTCAGCTCCTCTTTAGTCACCAGTGGCCAGATTTTCTGTTGAAAAACTGATCATACGTGTTTCCTCAATGGGAGCTGCTCGGTGCTAAACACTTTTGAAAACCTGTCCCTTCTTTAGGTTCCTAACTGGGAACAGCGCTCTTAGGAAAATCTATCCTCAGGTGTTTAACCAGGGCAATTATGTACTGAAACATAATCCAGACGTGAGGAAGGGGAGAAGTGAAGAGAATTTGGAAGCTCAAAGAGGATTACAAATAATTCTAAGGCCTCTTTGATGAATCTCCTCTTTCTGTCCATGCTTATCCTTCCAGTCAAATTCCCTGAATATTAACCTATCCTGCTAGGCTGCTGGATTAGTAAAGCTCAGGAGCTCCATTTTTCTGCCCGTCTGTCGGGCAGTTTGGACTCTTGGAGTGAATTCCTCTGCTTCCGATATGGCGCTTTTGAGAGACGGCTGCTTGCACTGACGTGATGTCCCTTTCCCCTGCTCCTATTACACGGGTATTCAGTTTAATCATTGTGTTTGGCTCTCAGAGCCCCTGCCAAACTCTGGCGCATCCAAAGTCATTTGGTGAAGGAGTCCATTATGCTCATCGCTCGCCGTGATAAATTCCCTACGATGGTGGTGGCTCACAGCAGCCTCCTCTCCTAATGACATTCTGCTCGTGTTGGCAGGAATCCCTAGGCAGGAAGCACTGCCCTGAAATAACAAACACAACGGTGACGAGGATGACAACAGCCAGACGCACAGACTATGGGAAGCTGTATAGAGAGGAGCAGAAAGGAGTGGAGCAGTTTCTGAAATCTCTGCTTTATAGGGGTTTATTAACGTCTTGTCAGGCACATTTAAAGGAACGCTGTAAAGTAAACAAGACTATTACATGCTCTGCAGGAGGAAGGCCAGGAGGAAGAAGAGTACTTACCCATGTGCATAATTTAAAGCCCGTGCTGGTTCCAGGACATTTTATGTTTACTGGGGACCTGGATATTAAATGCTCCTTCCCAGTGAACAGGCCAGGGGAGGACATTTCACTAATTACATTTATATTTGCAAATAACGTCGACCTGATCTTGCCGGTGAGAGTGCTTATGCCTGAGTATGAGTCCTGCTTAAGTCCCTGAGGCTCTTGGGAGTGTAAGGTTCCCCGTGAGTTCATTTCTTCGCAGGATGAGGGCTAAAGTGAGATCGTTGTAACTGCTGCCCCTACACAGACCCAAAATGAGGCTGCAGAAAGAGCTTTACTTTATTCCTTGGCCAGTCTAGGCTCCATCTAGGCTGCAATAAAAGACCCGCAGCATGGCCATGACTGGCCCACTGACTCAGGCTCAGGGGAATCAGGCTGTGGGGCTATTAAATTGCAATGTAAGTGTTCGGGCTTGGACTGAAGCCTGGGCTCTGAGACCCTGCAAGGTGGGGGAGATCTCAAAGCCTGGGATCCGGCCTGAGCTTGAACGTCTACACTGCAATTTTGTAGTCCCACAGTCTGAGCCCAAGTGATGTGGGATTTTTATTGCAGCATAGATTTACCCCTGCCGCCCCACTGCGTGACTGCCCATTCATACAGATTCAAGGAGCCGGGGTAATCCCAGTGGAAGAGAGTGTGGTGGTAACGCTGAAATGCATGGCTCACGCTGTATGACTGTGCCCAGGACTAACTCCCGAGGTGAGGAATGCATGCAGTAACATGTGCAGATCACCACCACCACCCTGCAGCAGTCCCTCTGCAGCACTGAGTCGTGGACTGTGAACTCTTACAGTTTCTGTGGGAGCTTGTAGGGGGTGGGAAAGCTAGCTGCCTATTTTCCTGTTCATTTATAGACGTGGGTGGCAGGTTTGTAGAAATTTTGGTGGTGCCCAGAACCCATCCCCCCAACTCTGCCCCCCAAACTCCACCCCCACCTGCCTAAGGCTCTGGGGTGCAGGTCCTGGGCTGGGGATTAGGGTGCAGGAGGGGTGCAGGGTGCAGGCTTTGGGATGGAGTTTGGGTGCTGGGTGCAGGCTCCGGGCTGGGGCAGGGGGTGAGTGTGCAGGAGGAGGTGAGGGATGCAGGCTTTGGGACGGAGTTTGGGTGCAGGCTCTGGGTTGGGGTTGGGAGTATAGGAGGGGGTGAGGGGTGCATGCTCTGGGATGGATTTGGGGGATAGGAGGGGTGCAGGGCTGAGGGCTGTGGGGCTGAGGATGCGGGGTTCATGATGCAGGAGGGGGCTCAGGGCTGGGGCAGAGGATTAGGGTGCAGAGGGATGAGGGCTGGGACTGAGGATGATGGGTTCAGGATGCAGGAGGGGGCTCAAGGCTGGGGCAGAAGATTAGGGTGCGGGGGGATGAGGGGTTCATGATGCAGGAGGGGGCTCAAAGCTGGGGCAGAGGATTAGGGTGTGGGGAGATGAGGGCTGGGGCTGAGGGGTTTGGGGCATTGGAGAGGCTCAGGGCTAGGGCGGAAGGGCAAGGTAAGGGCAGCTTGCCCTGCCATTAGGGGATGGGGGGCGCTAGGACCTTGGGGCAGCAGACAGCAGTTCTGCCGGGAGAGGCTCAGCATAGGAATGTGCTACACCGGCAGCAAAAGCAGGCACGGGAGAGGCACGCGCCGCTTTCTTTCAGGCAGGGATGCGGCAGGGGGAGATGCGTAGGGAAGTGGGGGCTGGGGCCCGATCCAGGCCGGGCGGGGAGAGATCCAGCTCCAAATATTGGTGGAGCAGGGCCCCCAGCCCTGAATATTCCTGGTGCCCGAGCACCACAGAAGTATATAACCTGCCACCTATGTTTATAGACCATTGGTTCAGCAGAGGTTTGCAGAACTCACCTGGTATGTTTCAAAATCTCCAGATGTGTTTTTAAATTCAGCCGCTGCCCCCACATCCTCTGCTGTGGGTTTGATTCAGGCAAAAATATCTTTTGTCGTGTGAACACTCTGCTTTGCCTCCCTTAACATTTTTGTAAGGAGTCTGAAAGTTTTGTGTTTCTCTTAGAGCAGAGATATGGTTAATAAATATAACTGCCTACATAGATGGGTTTAGAAGGTAGGACATTCTGCACCAAAAGCATCAGCCTCTAGTGCTTGAGCTGAAGAAAAGACTCCCCAAGCTGGTAGCTGTAATAGACTCTTATCCTCTTATATGGAGAAGCCTCTTAAGGAGGACAAGCATGGTAGCATGAATGAACTAGGTACTCTGCAGAGAGTAGCATGTTGCAGAACTTACTTATTAATGCCTCTTTCATGGTGTATGATCATTTGATCTTAACATACTTCCCTAGTATATACACTATTGAAAACTACTTGTGCCTTTTTTTAATAACATATGCAATACAGCCCCAATTAACCTGCTGTCATGGGGACACTGGGTACATTTGGGCATTTGACGTTTCAGATAATCAAAGGAATTTTTTATGTTATTAACAGATTCTGCAGGACAAGAGAGTATTTTTGACAGCTAAGAGTTTCAGATAAATGAAAATTGACTAGTCCAGGTTGTACTGTGTACCTGATATATACAACATCTTTACATACGTTTGTAGTTCTCTGTTGTATCATTTATTTTACCATTGTGTTTCACTTAAAATACATAATAAATACTCTCACTGTCTCTCTCTCTCACGCAATTCAAGCAATGTAACCACTGCACCCCTCTTCCAGGTTGAGTCCCGGTCCACTCCTGAGGCTCCGGTTGGCACTGTAAGGCCTAATTATGATATGTACTTCTCTACAGCAGCAGGAGTCAATGGATTGGTCAATGCAGATCAGTGTATAGCTCCATAGTTATGAAAAAAGCACACGTCCTAGCTAAATGGCAATTTAATACAGTGCATGCCATTCTATGGTCTTTGTTGTACAGGAGGTCAGACTAAATGATTAAATTTAAACTCTGTGCCCTAGACTCCCCTGCTTTGGCTTACACAGTGCCAAATAGTGGAATTCGACCCTCACTGGCTGGATGAAACTTTTGTGATCACAGGGGATCTTTCAGCTTGCAGAAAGCAGCATTACAGGCTCCTACAACAACTGGCCCCTTCCCCAGCATAGGGATGGGAATGGGCATGTCGAGAACAGAAGGGTTTGGGTTTTTGGACAGAACATATTCATGCTCTGCCATTTCTCAACTGACATACTATCTCTTGGATTTATTGTTAGCCAGCGTATGTTAGAGCAGCCCAGAGGTTGCAGTAATTCATGGAAGGGCTGGCTGGCTGTTCCCACACCTTCCCCTCCACTGCACTGACCAGATCTAGGTGCTGCAGAGAATCTAGCTCTTATTAATCCATAGTTCTAGTTTTATTAAATGTCTCCCAGGTAAATGTGTAGTGCAAGCACACGTGCGCCTTTTTCATGCTGTCCTGCCATGACAGGACTGTGGTGTCATATATCAATTGTGACAGCCGCTCCTGTTATCCTTTGCTCACAATGGAGATATGATGGCTTTTGATTTCTACAAAGCCTGTGATGAGGTGTGATTGCAGCTCAGACAGGCATACCCAGGTTACCTTTATTCTAGCTGGTTTGGCTATAACAGCAGCGAAGATGCAGCAGCCCCGGGTACATACTCATGTTTCAAGCCTATGCTGGGAGCCATGTGGCTGCATCTTTCTTTAGCCATGCTAGTTAGCTTAAAATTAGTTTGGGGCATGCCTTTTCCGAGCTGCAGTCACATTCCAATTGCAATGTTTATGTATCCTGAGATTCAGCTGCAGGAGAACATGCTCTGCCCCTTGTTGGCTGGGAAGAATCAAGATAGAGTGGGTGGGTATTAATTCTATCATGGGAGATGGAGTTCCTTTTGTTTCCTAGAAGGAAACAGCAGCTTCTGCTTACCATATATTTGCACAACATAAGATATAGTGCCACCCAGAAGGTCTGCGCGTTTACTAGCACTACGCAGCATTATTTCAGGTCAACATAATGATCAGCTCTCCTGCAAGTAAAAGCACATACTTGAAATGTAAAAATGCACCAAAGTCGCATTAAAAATAATAATTCCCTCTAAATTTCCTCTTTTGCCATCACATTAAGAAAATCAAAGGTGACGAGTTAGTGTGTAAATGATAAACTGAAGACCGTTGAAAACATTGTGAATAGCTGATCAACGGCCTGTGTGAAATTTGTTGGTGGGCTCCTCTGGTTGCTAGTAAACAAGTGTCCCCATCTCAGAAACTAACGCCACTTCCTGGGTGCCTTGATGGCTGACAAGCTGAAAAGCTAAGGACTGACTAGACTTGCAACCCTAAGAGCTCTCGTGTGATGTCTTTCCATGGTTCATGTCTTTCCATGTGTTTGCACAGCATCTTTCACAATAGAACTTCTGTTATGGGGAGGACCTTGGCACACTACTGTACTACAAATAGGTGGAGATCTTCAAAGGAATGTAGGTGAGTTAGGCACCCAGTTCCCATTGAAATTCAATGAGAATAGGGCACCTAACTCCCTTAGACTCCTTTGCAAATCCAAGCCATGAATCATCATCAGTCCTCTCACATGGAAAGGACAAATGTGTTTCCTATACCTAGTGAGTGGCGCCATTTTAAAAATGTTACATATGTGTCCATGCTGTAACATGAAAGAGGTTACTTTTCCTACCTGAAATGGTGGTATCCTCTTCATATTAAAGACTGTCACCATATTTCCATTATAAACTGGATTTTAACACCCCTTTAAACTCTCATGAAAGGCACTTTCTGAGTTTCTAGTAATGTGTAGCTAGAGTGGTACAATTCCCTTAGTGTGGATGCAGTTAGACAAGGGGTCGGCAACCTTTCAGAAGTGGTATGCCGAGTCTTCATTTATTCACTCTAATTTAAGGTTTCACGTGCCAGTAATACATTTTAAAGTTTTTTAGAAGGTCTCTCTCTATAAGTCTATATATTATATGACTAAACTAGTGTTGTATTGTAAAATAAACAGGGTTTTCAAAATGTTTAAGAAGCTTCATTTAAAATGAAATTAAAATATTGATCTTACGCTGCCGGCCTGCTCAGCTCGCTGCTGGTCTGGGGTTCTGTTCACCTAGGCTAGCAGCGGGCTGAGCGGGGCCTGCGGCCGGGACCCCGGCTGGCAAGGGTCCGTCAGCCAGAACCCCAGACCAGCAGCGGGCTGTGCGGGGCTGGCGGCCAGGACCCAGAGGGCTGGGGGCAGGGTATGTGAGGTGTCAGGGCAGAGGGGGCACTGGGTATGGGTAGGGGTGCCAGAGTCAGGGCTAGGGTTGTGGGTGGGGGGAGGATGAAGGAGTCAAGCAGAGGGCTGGGTATGTATGAGGAAGGTACAGGGCTCAGGACAGAGGGCGTGGTGTGTGTGTAGGGGGGTCAGGGCTCAGGGGAGAGTGCTGGGTGACTGCCCCCCTAATAACTCTCAACCCCGCTGCTCCTTGTCCCCTGACTACCCCCTCCTGGGACTCCACCCCCTATCTAAGCCTCCCTGTTCCTTGTCCCCAGACTGGACTCTACCTCCTACCTGTCCCGACCCTTATCCACACCTCTGTCCCTAGCCAGACCCCCGGGACTCCCATTCCTATCCAACCACGCCTCGCCTCCTGACAGGACTCCCAGAACTCCCGACCCATCCAATCCCCCCAACCCCCTGCCTGCCCCAACCCCTTTCCACACCCCTGCCTCCTGACAGGACCCCCAGAACTCCCAACTCATACACCCCCCCACTCCTTGTCCCCTGCCCACCCCCTTCAGAGACCCCCCCACCCTAACTTCCCCCCAGGACCCTCCTTGCTCCCGGTCCCCTGACTGCCCTGACCCCCATTCACCCCCTGCCCCCTCACAAACCCCGGGACTCCCATGCCCCATCCAACCCACCTGCTCGCTGTCCCCTAACTGCCCCCACCCCTTATCCAACCCCCCCCAGCCCTGGCTCCACACAGAGCTAGATATGCTGTTCCGCAGGAGCACACAGCCCCGCCCCTGCGGTTGAGCGGGGAGCGTGTCTGCCTCCCTGTGGAGCCAAACGCTGCCCTCGGGAGTGTGCAGCCCCAACCCCCAGAGCGCTGCACACGGAGGCAGGGCTCCAGGGGAGGGGAGAAGGCGAGGGAGGGGCCGGCAGCTTGCTGCACTCGGCCCGGGAGTGCGGACCCAGTGGCTTGCCGTGCCGGGAGAGTGGGGCTATTTGCCCACCCTGTGCGCACGGCTATGCTTCTGCTCCCTGCCCCCATGGGGGGAGCGGAGGGCAGAGGAGAGCGCGCCGGGCTGAGCAGGATTTTTAGTGGCACGCTGGAGTCCCAGCAGGCTCCAGCGTGCCATTAAAAATTGGCTCGCGTGTGTGCCTTACGTTGCTGACCCCTGAGTTAGACCATTATAGAGGTGCTTATTACCCATATAGTTTATTTCTCAATGCTAGGGGTTATAGTGATCTATTTCAGTAAGAAAAAAAAATACACCTCTAACCAAATAATTATATTGGTGCAAAAACTCTGTGTAGACCAGGCCTTTCCATGAAAGATTTGCAGAGCATGAGTAACTTTTGCCACTTTCAAGGAATGGTGGTAGTTACTTGGAAAGTTATTTGCTAGCAAATTAGGAACATCAGAATGATGTAAAGGTCTAGAAAATAATTTAAAAATGGACCAAAGTGGCTGGTGGAGACTTACATCCTTTTTTTCCCTCTTTTCTTTCTTCTTCTTATCTATAATAAGATCCACCAAATGTTAGGTCGGATAAGATGATCATAATGGTCCTGTCTGTCCTTAAAATCTATTTTAAAAAACTATGAATAGATCTGGCATATAATTGGATTATACTATATACATAGCTACGTACATAAACAGAAATATAAAGCAAATTAAAGTGTGGCCTTTATTATCAGGAAATATTTAACAATAAGTCTAATAGATTGTGGAACAACTGGAGGCCCATTGCCTGAGTGATTTTTAATTTATTTTTTTTTATTATTTGTATTGCAGTAGTGCCTAGGAACCTAGTCCTGGGCCAGGACCCCACTATGCTAGACCCTGTACAAACACAGAACAAAAAGACTGTCCATGGTCCCAGAAGCTTACATTCTGGATTGAAGGATGTAATGGAAACATTGCTGTGCTAGCTGAGGGAATGGGCAAGAGGATTTAGCAAAAGGTAGAGTAGAATCATTATTAGATGAGATATACCTTCACAAGCTATAGAAAAACCTACAGGAATGAATGGCCAAGTTTCCATGCTGGCTGTTTTATGCAGGCATGTGATCTTATCTGTGGCATAATATACTAGTGACCCACAGTATCTGTAGGCTGTGTGGGGCACCTTAAAGAAAGCGAAATGTTCAGTAGCAGAGCCTTTCAAGGCAGACACTCTTTTGCTAACTAATTCATTAAAAGTGCAGACATTCTTTCACTAGGTTATTTGCAAGTCCCTTGCTCCTCTATGTCAGCTGCCCTTGGCTGCAATAGAACTATAAAACGTTTACTGCAAAGCCATGAAGAATCCATATGTCCATTTGATATGTCAGACCACCAAGAAGCCAAAGCTTGTGGGGTAGCATAAGGATATCTGAAGGTGACACATGCTGTCATTTGATGAACAGAGCTGCAGAAGGGGATTCTGGCAGCCACTACCTTGGCCTTGACAACTTGTGATGGTGACCAGGTGGGGTGTGTTATCTTAATAGTCTGGAGCTCTTGTGAATTATTTGCTGATAGATGTAAACAGCTGTTATTCTTGGTAATGGAAAGCAATTAGAAACATCTGTACTCTTGGCTATGAGTAATGCCTCCTATCCTGAATGCTCCCATGTGCCAATTGGAAATAACTACATCATGAGAATGGGGCTGGCAATTCTGCACTGTATTATGGACGGATGATTAGTACTGAGCTGTGAAGAACAAGAGGTGAAGTGCAGCAGAATGAGGCTGTACCTGTGCTTTAGAAAAGGAGAGAAAAGTAGCTGTTGTAGCTACAATAAGGCGAGGCAGAAAGCAAGTGCTTTGGTGCTTTCAGACCAATCCCAGGGCAATGACAATGTAATACTCAGAGCCAGGCACCACCACCAGCTTGGAAAATTATCGATCATGACAACATCATGCCCAAGTGTTGTGGCGTTTGACAGTTTCCTGCAGACTAATGCTCTTCCTCCTAGTTTTGTTTAAAGAAGCAGTAGATGCCGGCGATGCCTCAGCAAGTTGGCCAAAATGATCCATCTCATTTTCTCTCGCTTCGGTTTTTATAAGGTTGCTGATCATTATGCTGTCTGAGCTGGCTGGAAAAGTATGCAGCGGAGGTGAGCAGGGACAGATTATTGGAAGAGCTCAGGGCCAGCGCTTCCATTTAGGCGACCTAGGCGGTCGCCTAGGGCACCAGGATTGGGGGGGGGCATTTTGCCACCCTCAGTGGCTATTCGGCAGCAGGGGGTCCTTCCGCGCTCCGGGTCTTCGGCCTCAATTCTGCGGCGAGTCCTTCACTCACTCCGGGACCCGCCGCTGAAGTGCCCTGAAGACTGGGAGTGCGGAAGGACCCCCGCCTAGGGCACCAAAAACCCTGGCGCCACTCCTGGAAGAGCTCAACACCCAACAGCTCCCAATTCTGCACCTAAATGGAGCGCCAGACTTTCAAAAGTGCACGGCATTCAGTGGCTTCCATTTGACTCAGTAGGAGGTGCTGGGAGTTGAGCTAGTTTTGAGCATTTGGCCCCAGGGTGGCTGTTCGATAGTTTTGACAATCTGGCCCTCTGAGCTGGCTGTCCGTGAGTCCTGTCATCAGTCTGACCTACCAGGGAGTCATTGGCTGATTCTGCTAGGGTGGTTTGAATTGTTTTGCAAAATTCTAAATTTTGAACAAGAGAGTCACACTGCCACTAGTTCTTGGCACTTGTTATAAGTGTGCCTATCCTTTGTGGGTGCAAAGAAGACTGAACCAGTGTCATGCTGCCTGAAACAATTGGAAACAACAAAGTTTGAACTACTTAATCCATCTTAATGAACTGATACTTCTGAAGCCTAATGACAACCAGATTTTTTTTTTCAATTTAAGTGCAAAACTGCATCTATCATGCACACACAGGGTGAAATTCACCACTGTGCATATCTTTAGCAGGGAAACAGCACTGACTGAGAAGTTGTCTTTTGGAGAGATGTTGTAAGAACTGATTTTGATTTGGAGGAGAATAGCTTTTCACACTTGCAGAATTCAATGTGAATAGGTTTTTCTTGCTGTGATTCTACAAGGTCCTGAGCGCCTTTTGAATGATGCTGTGTGCTCTCAACGCCTATTGAGTGGTAGATAAGGGCACCAGGTGTGTCTCATAAGGTTCTCAGCACCCTGTAGAAGCAGCCTCAAAGTATACAGCTAAGCACAGTTGTGCTGTGCAAGTGCAGGAGGCGAAATTAGTAGTCGACCTAAGATATGTCAACTTCAGCTATGTTATATTCGTAGCTGAAGTTGCATGTCTTAGATCAATTCCGCCCCCACCCCCGCCCCGATCCCCCTGCAGTGTAGACCAGGCCTGAGCCTTTGGGAGCGACAGCTACATCCAAGAATAATTCTAAGGCCTGGTCTACACTACAGAGTTGGGTGGATCCAAGGCAGCTTCCATCGACCTAACCGTAAGTATTTGCACTAAAATTTTGCTCCCGCTGACATAAGTCACCCACTACGCAGACTTAATAACCCCATTTCAGTGAGAAGTGTAAAATCAATGTCGATGTATTTAGGTCGACACAGGATCAGTGTAGACACTGCATTGCTTACATAAACTGTTGCTGGCTTTCAAAAGCCATCCTACACTGATAGTTCAGTTGGTGCAAGTGCTCCGGGTGAGGATGCACACTGCTGACACAAGGAGCGAAGTGTAGACATAATAAGCGATGTAATCACTGCAGCGGCTGTATGCCAATGTAAGTTAGGTCAACTTAATTTTGTAGTGTAGACATGGCCTAAGAGTGGTTTAGGCAGAGCAAACTCCACTGGTGATATGTTCAGCTTCTAAACAGAACATTTCTGTAAGATGTAATTTGTATATATTGAGATAAACAGAATTTACCATCTATAATCTCTCTCACTGCAGATTCACAATATAACATCCCATAGTGAAAGTTTAACTTTACACAATTTATTGTTAACACAGGGCCAAATTCATGGACCCATAGCAGACTGAAAGCAAACCTAGGTTTATACCACCTTTGGGATTGCCATGTTGTGAGGTCAGCCTCAGGGCAGTTTTAACTTATTTTTGGCTACCCATAGATCCCTAGGAGCGGTTTGTTCAAGAACAGCTGGAGCAAAGCAGCCCTCTGGCTATGCCTGTCCCTGTATGCCTTTATCCTGGGGCTGCAAGGTGGGTGGCATAAAACAGATACACTAGCTCTGTGCTGTTTGGGGAACATTCTAGCACTGGGGATGGGGTGGGGTGCTTCTCCAGGGCATGGATCCAGATGGTTTATGGCCTGTTTACATTGCTAGAAATTCATTAACGGGCTAGAGAGAGGAAAGATTGTGCTGTTGTTAAGACACTGGAGTCGGATAAAGAGACCAGGGGCAATTTCTGGCTCTCCACAAAATTCCTGTGTGAGTTTGGGCAAGTCACTGAATCTCTCTGTGCCTCGGTTGCATCTGTGAAATGAGGTTAATACTCCTCTACTTCAGAAGGATGCTGTGAGGGTGAATCCATAAATGATCCCACACCTGAATACCTCACAAACATTAAAGTGCTTAGGGCCAGATATTTACAGGTGCTTAGTTGGTGCCTAAAGATGCAGATCAGTACCTAGTAGGATTTAAAAGGCACCTAACTCCACTGAAATCACTAAGCATCAATCTGCATCGTTTGACACCTAAACATCTGTAAAAATCTGCCCCTAGATGATGATGATGGATCCCTGAATTAAGATTATAGACTTGAAATTTGCTCTCCACAAATATTGCAAAGCACTGGGCCTGCACCTAAGCATGTTGAAATTCAGGAAGGTGCTTCCATTGGCTTTAAATCGGGCCTATTGCCAGTTAACTTCAAATTACATTATTAAAATTTGAACTTCATATCAGATGTTTATAGCCTGACTCTATACTTTGAAGGGAGGCAGCACTTAGAAGTGCCAGATGCAACTTTATTGGCAGATGCATAAATATTGATACTTGAATTTTTTTAAAAAAGAAAATGGAACACTAGTACAGTTAAACCCCGCAATAACGCTCCCTGCCATAACGCGAAATTGCATATAACGCGCCCATAAGTTGGCTCCCCTTTAAGGCCTAATACCAGTGGTCCCCAACGCCATGGCGCCCACAGGGACATTGATGTGCCCCCGCCTAGTGCCCAGCAGGGGAGAGAAGCTGCAGTCTCGCGCCTGCTGGGGACAGAGAGCACTGATGCCCACAGCCCTGGAGTTCTCTGTCCCTCCAGGCGCGGGGCTGTGGCTTCTCTCCCCTGCTGGGCACTAGGCACTAGGCGGCGCACATCAATGCACTGCGTTGGGGACCACTAAATTAAACCGACCAGCTTGAAACCCCGCTATACTGCAACCCTGCATTTATCGCGATGGAATTTTTTGGACCCCAAACATCGCGTTATAGCGGGATTTCACTGTATTTAAAAAATAATCCATTTATGATGGGGGAAAATCCATTTATGTGGAGTGGAAATGGATGCCAACTGAATGCTAACCTGTTTCATTTGGAAGGCTGTCCTATATTTAGATAAGAATGTGATTAGTCAATGTTTCTTTTTAATTGCAATTAAAAAAAACAACAAGTAAACGTGTTCTCTTGCCCTCCTGTGTGCCTCCGCTTCTTTCCATGGCTAACTTTTTGGCTGTTGTTGTTAGAACCTGCTAACTTCATCAGCCAAGTTTCCCATCAGATCCTTCAACAAGGATCCATTTATCACTTCCAGTGACAAACTCGGGGCTGGTCTACACTACGGGGGGAAATCGATCTTAGATACGCAACTTCAGCTACATGAATAACGTAGCTGAAGTCGAATATCTAAGATCGGATTACTCACTGTCCTCACCGCGTGGGATCGATGTCCGAGGCTCCCCCTGTCGATTCCGCAACTCCGTTGGGGTTGGTGGAGTTCCGGAATCGATATAAGTGCGCTCGGGGATCGATATATTGCATCTAGATGAGACGCGATATATCGATCCCCGAGTAATCGATTTTAACCCGCCGATACGACAGGTAGTCTAGACGTAGCCTCTGAGTGATGGGCAGTGGCCCAGCCCAGGAGGGCACTGGTGAATGTGTAGACTTTAAACTTCATATGGATTTATCATTCCACAGTGACAGGCCTGCAGACGAGTCCCTGCTGTGCAGAGAAGACTCCACCAGTTGCTGGCAAAGCAGCACTCTCTGCGCACTGGCATTCCTATTGTTGCATTCTAGTCACTGAAGAAAGCAGGCCCAGATGAAAATTGTGGGGCCCTGTGGAAACTGAGGGTGTGCCCACCATCTTTAAACTAGACAGAGCATGTGATGAACTAGACAATCTGCTGCCATGGGCAAAACTTCAGTGTACCACCTGCTCCTACTTCCTAGAACAGAAGTTCTCAATGGAGGTGCACACTGGACTTTCTGTGGGGTGGAGGGAAGTGCGTGAAGCCATCTAATGTTTTGGTGTTTATGATAGAATTGTGTGGAGTGGCAAGCATCAGATCACAGTGTAATCACTCAAGTTTGACCCAGCAGCCGCTCTAACCACTCAGTGACAGACTTGAAGGTGGCAATTTTGCAACAAAAAAATTTCAAAAACAGACTCCAAAGAGAGACTACTGAACTCGAATTAATATGCAAATTAGATACAATTAACTCAGGCTTAAACAGAGGCTGGGAATGGTTGGGTCATTACACTAATTGAATCTATTTCCCTATGTTAAAGCAGCAAAGAATCCTGTGGCACCTTATAGACTAACAGACGTTTTTGGAGCATGAGCTTTCGTGGGTGAATACCCACTTCCTCAGATGCATGTAGTGGAAATTTCCAGGGGCAGGTATATATATGCTAGCAAGCAAGCTAGAGATAACGAGGTCAGTTCAATCAGGGAGGATGAGGCCCTGTTCTAGCAGTTGAGGTGTGAAAACCAAGAGAGGAGAATGGCTTGCCAACTACAGAACCAGTTTCTCCTCTCTTGATTTTCACACCTCAACTGCTAGAACAGGGCCTCATCCTCCCTGATTGAACTGACCTCATTATCTCTAGCTTGCTTGCTAGCATATATATACCTGCCCCTGGAAATTTCCACTACATGCATCTGAGGAAGTGGGGTATTCACCCACGAAAGCTCATGCTCCAAAACGTCTGTTAGTCTATAAGGTGCCACAGGATTCTTTGCTGCTTTTACAGATCCAGACTAACACGGCTACCCCTCTGATACTTGGTCCCTATGTTAAGTTCTCCTCACACCTTCTATGGGTCATCTTAATTATCACTTCAAAAGTTTTTTTTTTTTTTCTTCTGCTGATGATAGCTCATCTCAATTGATTAGACTCTTCCTGTTGGTATGCTTACTTCCACCTTTTCATGTTCTCTGTATGTATAAATACCTCCTGTCTGGGTGTTCCATTCTATGCATCTGAAGAAGTGAGCTGTAACTCATAAAAGCTCATGCGGAAATAAATTTGTTAGTCTCTAAGGTGCCACAAGTACTCCTGTTCTTTCTGTCATGACTGGGGCTGGCGGCCAAATTTGAGTAAATGGCGTTGTAACATGGTGCACAGCGTTTCAGCACCGCTAATTTTGGGTTTTTTCCCCCCCAATAGTCAGGGCCTCCCTGGGATGTGGGGCCTGCGCTAGTGCCCCAAGTGCACACTGGTTAATCTGGGCCTGGAAGGAAGGAGAGGAGCTGAGTCTGCAGGCTATAGTTGAAGCCAGAAATGAAAAATTGGGTACTTTGCTCCGTTGGCCTCATTTAAAACGATCTGGGTTTGTTTTTAAAGGAGGCAGAGTCAGTGGAGAGAACTGAGATTATGGGGTAGGGGAACACCTTAATGGGTCTCATTTTGCCATCACTTAGCCCAGTTTGAACCAGGGGTAACTCCATGGAAGTCAGTGGAGTTGCATCAATATTAAGTGGCTTAAGTAAGAGGAGACTCAGGTTCATTGTAGCTGTATACTGGCATAGCTCCACTGAAGTCTTTTACACTAGACGAGGATCTGGCCCAGTAAGTTTGTCATGTCTGTTTCATTTGTCTGTTATCTTCTCCAAAGGGGTGAAACAAGGAACTGTCCTTTTACAATCTCAAAGCTGGGTGTGTCCTGAAAAGAATATAACATGCGGGTGTGTGTTTGATGCCAGTTAGAGATGAGGACAAACCAACACCTTGGATCTGAACACCACTGAAATCTAGGCTAATTTGAATTCACGATCATATGTGATGTTTGACCTCTACATCTGTAATGGTTTGGACTAAAATCCCGAACCAGTGGTCACATAATGTACAGATACCAGAGTTGTCAATGGAGGTTGAATCTGAGACCTTGCAGACTGAATGCTCACACGTCTACCACTTCAGCTAAAGGATTAAATGTGAAAAAATATCAAGCTGTTTTAATTTCTGGCGCCAACTGCTAGTCACACCTATTGTCAGAGTATTTCCCAAACACACTGATTTTGGGGGGGCTGACAGGGATTGAAAAATATGGATCCAAATGTTCTGGCTGGAGCCCGATCTCTAATGGAAATACCTCGGTAATACATCATGGTTCCTAAGGTCATTGGAATCCAATATCATTGTGAGGAGAGAGAACTTTTACAAGTCTACCAATGTCTTGGTGCTTGGGAAAATAAAAAGGTTAAGAGTGTTGAGGGAGATCCACGTTCAGAGCTCCAGAAGGCTGTATGTGTAAGCGGAAATGTTAAAAGTAGCAAAACGAAAACCTTGCATGTCAGTCAGTGTGAGAAAAATACACGTGGGAGAAATGACAATCTAAATAGACAAGGAGAAAACTCCAGTCTGGGATTTACCTGGGACTGTGACCTGTGAAGAGAGTGTCCACTGAACAGATACATTATTCCAAAGGAATCAGCAGCCTTGGCGAATCCTTATTCCTCATGCCTGAAACTAGGTTATATTTTGATAGTACACATATATGTCATTCACTGTCACAGGTAAAAATGCCAGACTTGCAGCAAGTTGCCTAGCTTACATGTAGCAGTACTGTGGTATAATGCAGCTACATTCTCGTTGCATACCTTGTAGATACTCTCTTCCAGGAGGGGAAACACTGCAACTAGCAGGTCAGATCTTTTAGAACTTGGCATGGGCTCTCAAGCGATCTCACTAACCTTAACCGTGATCAAGAAACCTTGCCACATTGGCTCATCCCTGAAAATCTTCCAGCTACATGTTGAATGTGTCTCAGCTGCTAAACCTTCCACTCTCCAGTCAGCCTCCAAACAAAACACGGATGGAATCTGCCTTCAGGAGAGACATACTGACTCCCTTTTTGCCAGCACCATTTACAACCGGCCCAACTTTCCACTGATTGGTACAACATTTGTATCCCACACAACATCTCTACTGAAGAAGCTTACATGCGATTCACAAAAGCTAGACAAAGTTGACACCAAATCAGTTACAGGAGGTTGTTATCAGAGCTACATTCCCTGTCTCAATGAGGACTGTGCAGAACCACTCAAGCAATAGGAAAAGAGTCGTGATCCAGACATTGTCACCCATCTTTTAGACATCTTGAACATTTCTAGAAGAGTGAGCAGGTTAATATAGAACTAAACATGCCAAGATCCAGCTGCAAAGCTGGATTGGCACAAATTGGAAAACTTGGTGCTGCTCAGAAGCCTCCAGCACAGCACCGTTACCCAATCTCTGCAAACAGAGATAAATGTCTCATGGGTATATAAGGATAAAAAGGTTGAAGGAGAATTGAAGAAGAAATGACAGCAATACAAACAGTGCATCCCCCAAACTGAAGACTTCCAACCTTTTACTGCAGATGAAATAGAAAAGGTAATTGAAACATTGAAAACAGGTAAAGTCTGTGGACTTGCTAACAGCTCCCCTGAATTCCTGAAGAACTTGGGGAAAAACTAGCAGACAATGGCTTGCTATCCTTCTACCTTGGTTTGGCACAGAGCGAAAGTAATAGCCTTGCCAAAACCTGAGAGAGACTATAGACTTGCAAAAAGTTACTGCTCCATCTCTTTGTTAAGATGCATGTACAAATTACGGAGAAGGCTTATCCTTCGAAGAATTACTCCCATCATTGATGCTGTCTGGAGTATAGCTCAAGCAAGGTTTCAGACCAAACTATAGTACCTGAGATAAAGTGTCGCCTCTCACCACCTGCATCGAGAATGGTTTCCAGAGCAGGCAGAAGACAGGTGCAGTATTCCTAGATCTTACTGCTCCATAAGACACGATATGGTCTACTGAACAAATTGTCATTGGTCCTACCAAAGTGAGTTGTCATGCCTGGGGAAATGTTGCTGAGAGGCTGATGGTTCCAAGTTTCATTTGTACAAACCAGTTCCTGGAGGTCCCAAAACAAAGGTCTGCCACAAGCCTGGTTCTAGCACTGACATTTTGCAACCTCTTTACCAATGACCTTCCTGCCACCATTTTATGTATGCAGATTATATCTGTCTGGCAGTACAGGACCAGGATTCCAGTCATCTAGAAGAAGTCCTGAACACTGACGTGAAAAAGTCGGCCCACTAAGGCAAAATATGGAGATTTAAACCGAGTACCAAAAAGACTATTTCCAGCAGCTTCCATGCATACCATATAAAGGCCAACAAACAGCTCAACATCTTCCTAAACGGACACAGGCTGGACCACAGCCAAAAATCCATGTATCTAGGTGTTACACTGGTCCGTACCTCGAATTTCAAGGAACACCTGAGCAAGACTTTGCTGAAAATAAACACAAGAAACAATCTGATCAGCAAACTAGCTGGTTCTACCTGGGCACATAGGTGCTAGAACTGGGGGTGTGGAGGATACTGCTGCACCCTCTGGCTTAAAGTGGTTTCCATCGTATATAAGGTTTGATTCAATGGCTCTCAGCACCCCACCCCCCTGTACAAATTATTCCAGCACCCCTGCCTGGGGAGCCAATAAGAAACTGGCCTTGCCTTTCCTTGCGCTGTTCTGTAGTTCCCAGAACTCTCTCTCTTTTCACACAGGACTAGTAGACATTCAGCTGAATGTGTATAACAACAAGTGTCGTGAGACCAACCAAACTGGCTTGGCAGCCAGTCCTCTCCAGCGTCACCTTCCTGATGCCAAGCGACAAGTTGCCTTGCTGAATCTGCTCCTTACGGTGCAAGACATGCCACATCTACCCCTGTCTAAAGATGTGTTTAATCCACCAAGCCACCTTCGCAGCTCAAGGCACCCCATTTGGCCAGTTCTCTTAAGGAACCTCGATGACCCTTGCGGTCCCTTCTAACACTATGGTTCTGTGGTTCTATGATGTTGTCCCTATCATAAACCTATTCCCAGATTTGGATTTTAGCGTCCAAAATATGGGGGTTAGCATGAAAACCTCCAAGCTTAGTTACCAGCTTGGACCTGGTAAAGCTGCCACCACCCAAAAAATTAGTGTTTTGGGGCACTCTGGTCCCCCCAAAAACCTTCCCTGGGGACCCCAAGACCCAAATCCCTTGAGTCTCACAACAAAGGGAAATAATCCTTTTTCCCTTCCCCCCCTCCAGGTGTTCCTGGGGAGACACACAGAAGCAAGCTCCGTGAATCTAAACAGAGGGATTCCACCCTCCCCCGTTTCCAGTCCTGGAAACACAAGCACTTCCCTCTTCACCCAGAGGGAATGCAAAGTCAGGCTAGTAAATCTAACACACACAGATTTCCCCCTGACTTCTTCCTCCCACCAATTCCCTGGTGAGCACAGACTCAATTCCCTGGAGTCCCCCACTAAAGAAAACTCCAACAGGTCTTAAAAAAGAAAGCTTTATATGAAAAAAAAGAAAAAGTACATAAAAATGGTCTCTCTGTATTAAGGTGACAAATACAGGGTTATTTGCTTAAAAGAATATTGAATAAACAGCCTTATTCAAAAAGAATACAATTCAAAGCACTCCAGCAACTATAAACATGTAAATACAAAAGAAAAAAAACAATAACCCCTATTGTTTTTATGATCTCTGTACTCACAACTTGGAAACAGAAGATTAGAAAGCAGGCAATAGAAATCCCCTCATAACCGAGAGAGAGTCAGGCAGAAGACCAAAGAACAAAGGGCTCACACACAAAAAACCCTCCACCCAGATTTGAAAAAATCCTGTTTCCTGATTGGTCCTCTGGTCAGGTGCTTCAGGTTACTTTTTTTTTCAGGTGAAAGAGACATTAACCCTTAGCTATCTGTTTATGACACACCCCCCAAATTGCAGACAGTAGGGAAGCTCACTGGCGGTGATTTCCTCCTAGAACTTTAAAATAAACAGATTAATACAACACATGCCTGTTTTACATATACCACTAAGTATATAACTAACAGACTTGTACATTTTAAGAACACTTTTTAACTACTGGATTGCATGAGCTACTTTGTTAGAAGCTCCAGAGATGTGCTGAATTTCCCCTTGGCAGTATGAAGCCACTTTAGTGCAGCATGGTCAGTTTGTAACTGGAACCGCCGTCCCCAAACATATGGGCGTAGCTTTTGCAGGGCGTACACAATGGCATAGCATTCCTTTTCACTGACTGACCAGTGACTTTCCCTCTCAGACAGTTTCTTGCTGAGAAACACGACAGGATGGAAGTTGTGATCTGTTGCTTCCTGCATGAGAACTGCTCCTATACCACGGTCAGATGCATCCGTGGTTACTAGGAATGGCTTGTCAAAATCCGGGGCCCTGAGTACAAGTCCCCAGCTGACATACTAGGTGGGAAGAACAAGCCTTAAACAGCCAATTCCTGTCTTGTTACAGATCCACAGTCCAGCTCCCTGGTTTTGACTTTCCTTTCTAGTTTTGGGTAAAGCTCAATCACATCAGATGTGCTTCTAATGACTAATTCATGACTCCCTTCTTTGCCACTCTGACCAGTTAGAAGATGTACTTGCAGCCTGCACCTTTCGGCCCGGGCTGTTCAGTTCCCTCATGGACCTGCACAATGACCTTCCCTCAGCTACTGAATGGTTAAGACGTGTAAACTAACATGCTTGACTTGACTGTCTCTGTAAATGCAATCAGGGCCTGAGAACAGAGAAGTTCTGTGTAGACAATCTGATGAATGGATATTACTGGGTGCATGAGAAGGACTTATGGAATTCTGCCTTGTTCAGAAGTCTTTGTGTGACTGGAGTGCCAGGTGGCCTGACAGCTGGCTTTACTGGCTACATGATTTCTGTGGATTCGGAGAATCCCCAGAGGGTGTAGAATTGGTGTATCTAGCCCTGAGTGGCCCTCCTTCCTGGACTTGGTCTATGGGGGTGTGGCTGGGAGAAAGAAACCGTGTCCTGAGCACCACTGTGCTCTGATGATCCTTGACTGCAGAAAGGCCGCTCAGAGGCTGTTGGAGCCTGATGAGACGTTGAGAAGTCCTGAGGCTGGTGTTAATTATGCAGAAAGTTGAAACGGCCTATGATTGTGGGAGCACAAGGGCAGCATAAAGCTGCCCATACCTAGTCCCTTAGATGCAGCTAGTGGAACTTTGATGCAGTTAGCTCAGCATGCCCCTTCTCTTCAGAGGAAGGAGCGGTGATAATATTTTTCTTACCCAGAAACCACTCCATTTATAATGGTTTAGATCTTGGTGATCTTGTGCTGGGATTTAGATCAAGAGCCTTTGCAGCTATGGCCAGAGCCAGTAGATGGTGGTCTTAAGTTGTCAGCTGCATAGTCTGCAACACCTGGCAGCTCATCGAACTCAGATAGCTATGAGTGAAGTACCAAAGTTCATTTTTGCATTGTCATGTTATATTGAGAAGTGGCGGGGAGTAGAGAACGAAGGTTTATAAAGAATGAGATTGATCCTTATTTTCTGAAATCTCTGTTCTTATAACAAAAGAAAACTCAAACAGGGTATTTGAGCATGAATTCTTGTAATACTATCTTGCTTTATTTACCCTAATATCCTGTGTGTGATTTATCATGTTTTGCTCCTTGAGAATTGGGGAAAACTCACAGCTTCGCAAAAGAGTTTTGGACACCAGAATGCTACTGCAAGATCATCTATAACTCATAGTCTATACACTGCAGCACATCTCTTTAGTATTCCCATTGTCAAGTGCATTACAGAGACATTTGCTTGCAATAGGTGTTACAATACCTTGTAATTCTGTGCAGACAGGCTGGAATTAAAGACTTAAAAGATTAATTTTGAGTTGAAATATTAAAAAATTAAATAGAATGTTTTATCATAATGACATAATTTAAAACTAACTAAAAATAGCATTAATAATAATCATGTTAACTCTCCTTTCATTAAAAGAAGACATTTAGCACTAAATTATTAAGTGATCAAATTTATGAGGCCTGAGTTAGCAAAGATTTTGCCCCAATGTAAAATCATGCGCTGTGATTTTTGTCTAGTGCCTGCTGCAAATTAGTAATTACAGCAAAATTTGGAGGATCTTTGTAAAACAAACACTTCAGCCTTTTAGCCATTGGCCGAATGGTACATTTGTACAAAATAGATGGGGGTGTGTTAGAAAATATACAGGAGAAAAAGTACATAATGTGCAGAAGAAGTGTGTGTGTGTGTGTGTGTGTGTGTGTGAGAGAGAGAGAGAGAGAAATTTTTCATCTAGGATGCCGTCTGATGCTAAACATAGGCTTTGTTTTACTCACTTCTTTAAAAATACAGTTTTAGTTTTAAAACATATAAATATGTTGCACGTCCATTTTAACGATTCCAGAATCAGCTCTAAGTTCAAAAGAGATGTCCAATCCAGACACTGATGTTTGTTTCATTCAAGTCAATGGGATTATTCTTGTTCAAAATGCAACGTGTTTACAGGATCAGGGCCTAACTACAGAGAAACATGCCTTTCTGTCAATATCTTTTCCAGCACTTGGATGTATTTGCTCTTCTATTGCCGCCTTGGTGTGGTAGTCACATTTCATTCAATATTTAATCTGGGTAACATTAACGGAACCTAGATAGTGATCACTTTAGGAACCCACATTCAATGCTCATACACATATACAAATAATAATGGTTATTATTTAATGCATCAGTATAATTTGCTGATGTCCAAGCCCAAATGGTCCTCTCAGAATCTCAGCTATGTTTAGAATGAAACTTTAAAAATAATCATTGACTATAACTCCAGTAGCCAGAAACCACAAGAAGCATCTGTGACACTCTTAAAATATGCATTGTTATGATAAAGAAATAATGGGAATATGATGTTTCCTTGCACTGATGTTTTAACGTAGACCCTTTGGGCCAAATTCAGTAAACCATTTAAGCATGCACTTAATTTTTAAGCATGGACTTGAGACCGCAAGCGTACGTTTAAGTGTCATGTTGAAAAGGGATGGCCTTAAGTACGCGCTTAAAGTTAAGCGCGTACTTAAGTGTTGTATTGAATATGGATCTAGATGCACAACTCTCCCTGAACTCAGTAAAAGGGTAGAATTAGGCAATAAATTAAGTGTTCCAAGAAAATGCCAAGGCATTTAAAAATGTGCTTTCATTTTAAATGAAGTTTGAAATTTGATGTGAATGTCTACTTTAAGTAGTAAATGCATGGTAAATATTTAGTTCTGATTTAATCTACAGATATATTTATGGTGGGATTTTCGAAGTTCCCCTAAGGGTTTGGATGGCCAGTTCTGAATGATTTTTCTGAGAATTAGGTACCCAAATCCCTTTGAAATATCAGGTTTAATGTTTTGTATCACAGGTGAAATGTTTTCCCTGTCTTGTATGGATCTTATATTAATCAGAAAACGGGAAGTCATAGCATTGCAAATATCAGTAATTTGGACCTATTGCTGTAGTAATGAGACCAATTTTGAACTACTCATTTCTCATTAAGTTAATGCTAGTAAAGTTTCTTGTGCAGAGTTTTTTTTTTTTTTTTTTTTTTTTTTTGGCTATTCAGTGACCAATGAGGTGTATTGTTTTAGCAAATTAGGGTTGAGGTCTTTTAGGTTAGCTATATTCTTTGTTGTAAATTACTGCAGTTTCATAACTGCTTAACACAGCTCCTGAATCTCAAAATGTCATACTTAATTTTCTCAGTTCAGGCTGAATGACTGGCATTTAAAAAAAATGGATTATCTAGTGTAAAATTCATGGCTGTCATTTTCAGGATAATTTTGCATTGCCTTTGCAAAAACAAAACAAAAATAACCCCCCAAATTCTTTTTCAGTGAAATCAAATACTCTCCTGCTGAATATAAATCAAGGCTGCTGTAACTCTTACTCACATTGAGTAGCATCTTACTCAGTGAGAAAACTTGCTGAAATGAGCGAGACTGTTTGTGGAGTAATGGATATGAGTGAGGGTGAATGATCAGATTCAGTGTGATGAAGGGTGGCAGAATCTGGTCCTATCTGTGGTATGTTTTCTTCCTTCTCACATGATTCTATTATTTTAAATGTCATTGTTATTGAAAATGAATGGATGAGGCAGCATTTTATTTTGTCACTAGTTAATTACAAAGCCATCTTTACATTCGTGACGTCAACACTGACTGGCTCTTTAAAAATATAGATAAAAAGATAAAGCTATTTTTTTTCCAGCCACACATATATATGGACCCGATCTTCTATGGTATAAATATTACTATTGCCTACCCATGCATTCAAAAATCATGATTCAGACCCGAAAGTCATGAGATTTTAAAAAACAATAAATTTTGTCACCTGGGTTTGAGTCTTTAGGGTTTGTGATTTCAAGCTTTTATCTGGAATGTGGGGAGCTAGAAACTTTTGGTTTTATATATGAAAGCTTAGATTCTCTTATCACATGACTCCAGGAGCTGGAGCATTAAAAAAACTCCTCCAGATATGAAACTTGTGATCAAAGCATGAGAGTTGGCCTCTCTGACATTGGCATAACTCCACCAAAGTCAATGGATCTACACCAATTTACACTAACTGAGGGTCTGGCTTGTGGCCTGATTCATCACTGCATAACTCCAGTTTGATATGGGTTGTGACGGGGTATCTTCCCCCCCACAAGCCCTGAACAGGTTAATGTGGACTAGAAGAGGGCAATTAATCTTATATGATGCACCTGGAGGGAAGCCAGGGATTGATAAACACTAACTGCAGTTGAAGCCCAGCTAGGAGAGGATTATAAATCAAGAACTGAGAGCAGGACATTGCAGGGCGGAGGTAAGGAGTCACTCCATAGAGGGAAAGGAAGTTAACCAGGGACAAAGAGGATATCCAGGGGGAGAGTAAACCCTGGGGTCTTGCCCTGGACTGGGGAGTTCACAAGAGGCGGAGAAGGGTGAAGTAGCCATGGGGAGCAGAGAAATCTCTGGGACAAACCAGAGATGGGCAAGAAGATAGAGAGGTGGGGTAGGAAGGAGCTCAGGGAAACAACGACAGGGTTTGAGACTGAGTAGATCTGGACTGCTAGTCATAGGGTCTCTGGGCCAGAACCTGGAGTAGTGGGTGGGCTTGGGTTCCCCTACCAGCCACTGGGAAATTGGCACAGGATATGAAGACTTGGAACAGAATACCATCTGAGGCAATGTCCGGACAGCTTTTCTGGTGGGACGTTGTTACCCTGGAAGGAGGGGATCATATTGTGACCTGTCTAGAGGGATGAGTAACAAAGAGGGAGTGCCCCGAGTTACTGAGAGAGAGAGGGGGTCACAGCACGAGTAACCAACAGAAGGGGGTGCCAGATGGGGTGAGCTCTAACTCCCAGACCCAGGTACAAGGAGGTGCATCCGCAGTGAGTGCAACCCCTTCACAGTGGGTATAACTGGAGCTACACCGCTCTGAAACTGGAGTAGCTCACTAGTGAACCAAGTCCACATACTTTCTCTCTCACCGCATCTCACCTCACAGACCTGGCTTGCCTCTCTTTCAGCAGGACAGATGTGCCATGTTTCAGCAAGTTCTCCCATGCTGCTTCAAAAGCTGTCAGACATTTCTCACTGGTACCATTTCTATCAATAAATAACGTGCCACTCTTTTGAGCAGGGTGCACCAGGGTGCAGCTTAGGAAGTTGGTGCGGAAGTAGCAAGAGAGTCCTACAGGCAAACAGTGGATGAGACCACTGTTTTCCTCTTGCTGGCGCACTAATTCTTATGGGCTACGTGAGTTACTTTTTTTTTTTTCCTGCTGAGATTAATAAAACCAGGAAAGTAATACATAAGGCACAAAATATGAACTATGACTCTGCATGGAGGCATTTCATGCTTCGCTGGTTTCATGAGGAGACCAGAGGTGCCAGAACCATAATTAATATGTTGTAAGAAGAAGAAAAATATAAGATTATGCAAGGTCGGCAGCATTTCCAGGCTTTACAAAGGATAGGGGAGCTGATAAAATGCACTGTATTGGTAAAATATAAAGATACACAGTCACCATTGTGATTATGTGCTGAAGCAGACAGGATAGCTAAGTGCAACCATCAACACATTGAATCAGCCCCTTGATTGTGCTGGGGACCACTGAGATTTTATTCGGGCCTTTGGGTGCACATGCATACAAACAGATGCCATGCAAGCTCCTACAGACTCAGAGCAGGGACCTGTTATATTATATGTATAGTCATACGTGCTCTGTGGGTATGTGTGTGTGCATGCAAAGGCGTGTATAAACTCTGTGTTCCCCTGCAGAAGCAAGAGGCAGGTCCAGTTTGTTGATGGTAGCACTTATTCCTATCTGTCGCTGTCAGCCAAGGTCTTGATGTGTTTGACAGTTCCTTTAGTATGTGAGTTTCTTCTGGACACTGCACGTGAGGGGCTGCCTCCTGTGTGTTCTCGAGCAGTAGTTATGCACAAGAGAGGGAGCATTGGCTAATGGTTCTAATGAAACTGGGAGTCAGGAGATCTGGCTGTTCCCAATTCTGCCATATACATGGTATATCATCCTGGGCAAGTCACTCTAACTGTTCCCTGCCTGTAAAATAGGGATGATACTTTCCTATCTCACAGGAATGTGCCAGGCATAAAGGCCTTATTTAGTAAGCTATTTAACCATGTGTAAGTATCTGAGTAGTCTCACTGAAGTCAATGGGACTGCCCACGTGCTTAAAGTTAGACACATAAGAACATAAAAACGGCCATACTGGGTCAGACCAAAGGTCCATCTAGCCCAGTATCCTGTCTACCGACAGTGACCAATGCCAGGTGCCCCAGAGGGAGTGAACCTAACAGGTAATGATCAAGTGATCTCTCTCCTGCCATCCATCTCCCCCTTCTGACAAACAGAGGCTAGGGACACCATTCCTTACCCATCCTGGCTAATAGCCATTAATGGACTTAACCTCCATGAATTTATCCAGTTCTCTTTTAAACGCTGTTATAGTCCTAGCCTTCACAACCTCCTCAGGTAAGGAGTTCCAGAAGTTGACTGTGTGCTGTGTGAAGAAGAACTTCCTTTTATTTGCTTTAAACCTGATGCCCATTAATTTCATTTGGTGACCCCTAGTTCTTGTATTATGGGAATAAGTACGTAACTTTTCCTTATCCACTTTCTTCACATCACTCATGATTTTATAGACCTCTATCATATCCCCCCCTTAGTCTCTTCTTTTCCACGCTGAAAAGCCCTAGACTTTTTAATCTCTTCTCATATGGGACCCTTTCCAAACCCCTAATCATTTTAGTTGCCCTTCTCCGAACCTTTTCTAGAGACAGTATATCTTTTTTGAGATGAGGAGACCATATGTGTTTAAGTGCTCTGCTGAATCAGGGCCTAATCCATGAGTGTTTGTAAAGTTGGTGGGTTTTTGGGGTGATGAGCTGTTGTTTAGTCTAAATCTCCTTATGACAGATTTTAATTAACTGGAAAATAAAACTCTGAACAGAGTTAGTGTTGTAGAGCATTGTTCAAGGCAAGTGCAGGAATATATCTGATATCACTAGACACCATTTTGTTAAAGTTTGAGTGGATGGTACTTGTGATCCAGAAAAATAAATCTGTCACTAGCATATTGGCCCCAAAAATGGAAGAAGACAAATCTCTACTAGATGCTGTTCTCTTTGCACTCACTAAGACAGAATTCCCTCTGTCCAGAGTGGCTTCACTTCATTCCCAGTGCTGAGCTTGGCATATAGTGCCACATCTGGTGCCCATTAAGGTTTGCAGAAAGGCTCCAATTGACCTTAGTGGCTAGTGGACCATTCTCATAAGACTCAGCTGAATCCTTTGATTATTGTCATTCTTTGATGCCTTAAGATTAGAGCCTGGTGCTGCAACTCTTATTCATGGTGAGCTGTACTTTTGAGGGCATTCCTATTGATTCCAGTAGGAACCTGCTCGATGAGACATAGCTTGGTGGGACTCATTTCGTGAGTAAGTGCCACTCGCCATGAATAATGGTAGCAGAATGGGGCCTCTCTAGACATCAGGCATCTTGGAGCATGGACCTGTTATTTCATTTGTCTGTATAAGTACAATAGGCACTGATGGCATTGTATAAATCAGTGGTCCCCAATGTGGTGCCTGTGGGCACCATGGCTCCTGCCAGGGCATTTATGTGCACCCGCCTAGTGCCCAGCAGAAGAGAGAAGCCGCGGCACCACGCCTGCTTCTGACAGAGAACTCCGGGGCTGCAGGCTGCGGGCGCCAGTGTTCTCTGTCCTCCCGGCTTCTCTCCAGCTTCTCTCTGCACTGCCCAGAACTGGCACCAAAAAAACCCAAAACACAAAAACAAAACAAAAAAACCCAAACCACTCTGACTCTGCAGAGTGGACGGCATGCCGCCCCGTAGCATGTGCTGCCCCAGGCATGTGTTTACTCCACTAGTGCCTGGAGCCGGCCCTGTATATGAGTAAGTGTTGGCGCCCGCCACACTCTTCTGAAAACATGAATGTGCTACTGGCCACAAAAAGGCTGGGGACCACTGGTATAAATCATACGTATTAATAAAGGATAAACCAGGTGGATGGCTGGATGTACAAAAGTATCTCTGCAAAAAAATCATGTACTTTTTTAACATCTAGCCATCCACCTGGATGTAACCCCGTGTAAGCAGGATCAAAGAGAAGGAGGAGCATGGCAGACAAAACAGAGGATAAATACAATCTTATCAAATTCAATAGGTTGTGTATTCTGGGTATCTGACTTTCATCAGCACCGTTGTGATTGTATGCGAAGTACCTGCTATTGGATGAAGGATTAAGCCTGCTCCAATTGTTGCTTTTTACTTTAAAGATGTCATAAAAAAGACGTTCCTTCAAACCTGTGCATTCTCGCAGTAATGCTTTTCCAGATGGGAGATTATAGAGCAAGATTCAATGAAATCTGCTTCCATGTTACTTAACAAAAAATAATATTACAGTAACCTTTCTTTTCTAATCCATTCATTTCAGGTTTGATTTACCTGGTACGTTTTGATCAGAAATCTCTGTAGCTTTATAGGATCATGTATTTCCGTGTCCAGTTTTTGAACGAATCAAATGTCTATATAAAATGTTCTATGATTATTATATTTCAAAAGCTTGGATTAACCTGTTGTTCTTGATTAAAAAGATATTACACGGGGATTGGATGGGTGTTCAAATGCTTTCTAACTCTCTCTCCTTTTGTCTGGCAGGAAGCAAAACCAAAGCTCTCTCTCATGCAGCATATTAAGCGGACCAGGAAAGTTGGTGAATGCAGTTATTATAAAAAGTATTGTTAATGTTGATTCTCAGTGCACAGTTGTCTTTCAATAAAAGGTCTGACATGCTTTAACCCTGCCAAATTCCCCTTTAAACTGCTTGGTGGTTGGCAACCACTCTGTCATTGATTCATGGTATTTTTGACAATTTGAAGCCAACAATGTAGGCCCTGATTCAGCAGAGAATTTAACATGGGCTTGATTTTAAGCACATTTTTACTCTTTCTTGTTGGCTTCAAAGGGGTGGCTCATACTTAAAGTTAAGCCCGTCCTTAAGATCAGAGGAATTGGGGCCTCAGAAACCAATATTAACAATTACTTGTGGTGGGTTAAATTATGGGTGCCTGTGACAGGGTGGAAACAGGCAGGAAAGGGTTACAGGCTGCTTACCTGTCACATTATTCAGTGGGGGGTTAATTTTGGAGCCTTTTTCCATGATGGAGAGAGTTGTTAAAGGACCGGCTGCTGGGCTCCTGCAGTCTGCTGTGCTCAGGGGACTAGCTTTGTTTAGTGGTTGTGTTTGAATAATAATCTGTGCCTGAGGCAAGGGCCTGAAAGGGATTTGGGCATATGGCAGTGGTTCTTTCCTGGCTGGTGAGGTTGTTCACAAGGTACAGTGTCTCAGCATAAATGCGCGGGGCTACGTTGCAGGGAACCCATTTCCCATGGTGCTCCCACACTGGAGACGTCCTTGTAAGTACCTACACAGAGAACAGATGTCCAATAATGGGCTCTTCAATCGATCAGAGAAAAGTATAATACGATCTCACAAATTCAGAGTGGAAATCAGGCGTAAACGGTGAGAGTAAATAACCATTGGAACAATTTACCAAGGGTCGTGGTGGATTCTCTATCACTGACAAAGTTTTAAAATCAAGATTGGATGTTTTTCTAAGAGATCTGCTCTAGGAATTATTTGGGGGAAGTTCTCTGGCCTGTGTTATCCAGGATATCAGACTAGATGATCATACTGGTGCCTTCTGGCCTTGGAATCTATGAATCTACGAATCTACACTGCTAGCATTCCATGCAAGTAGGGGAGATACATGAGCGCTGCTGGCATCACTATACACCACCGAAAGGTGCTTGTGGGTAGAGCGGGTGGGAGGTCATGGAGACACGCATTTCTGTGCACCGGTTAGCATTGGGAGGGTGGTAACAGTGGGAGCAGAAGCTGTGGTCGTTGTACAAGAGTAGTAAGTGCTACAGATAGTATCCTCCACCAGTGCCGAGAGCCATTACGCTTGCTTCTACCTTATGAAGATATAATGGTTCCAGCTACTCCATTGTGATCATTTTCCCTCCTCCTCATCAGTGAAGCTCTAGGAGCATTAAATGAGCATGAAGAGATTTACCAAACCCATCAGCCATCCTCTGGGGCTGCTGTGAGACAATGTCTTTACCATCATGTCACTGCTGTGGATCAGAAACTGGACAAGAGACTGAAAACTAGTCAATTTTCAACAGGGCAGAAGGTTGACGGTGGGTGCCCCAAGGTTCTCTGCTGGAACTGGAGTTGTTTTGTATATTTATTAAGAATTTAGAAAAGGAGGTGAACAAGGTGGCAACATTTGCAAATGACACCACATTGTTTCGATTAGTCAAGACCAGAGAAGACTTGAGGAATATCAGAGGGATCTAACCAAGGTAAGTGAATGAGCAATATAATGGTGAGCGAAATTAAGTGTAGAAAGATGCCTTACAATGCACATTGGAAGGAAGAATTTGAAGTTCTCTGTGGATTAACTGTAGCCACTGAGAAAGAAGACTTAGGTCTGTCTGCTAAATATGCAACAGAAGTCAAGAAAAGCAAACAAATATCAAGCTGGATAAGAACAGGATAGAAAATAATACTGAAAATATTAGAATGCCACTAAATAAATGAGTGAAATGCCTTCCTCTGGAATACTGTGTTCAGTTCTGATCTCCTTATTTTGAAAAAGAAACAGCAGAACTGGAAGCGGTCCAGAGACAGCCAGCAAAAATAATTACAAGTGTAGCAAGAATTCTGTATGAAAAGAGTTAAAAAAGATTGGTATTGTTTGGTTTCAAGAAGAGACATACTGTGTAAGAAGGAGCGTGGTAAAGAGAGAAAATATAGTGGTATAGAGAATGTTATTTGGGAACATTTGTATACCAGTGGTCCATTCAGCCCAGTATCCTGTCTTCTGACAGTGGCCAGTGCCAGACTCTTCAGAGGTCATGACAAGAAAAGGGCAATATCTAGTGGATCCATCCCATCGTCCAGTCCCACTTATGGCAGCTGGGGATTTAGGGATACCTGGAGCATGGGGTTTCATCCCTGACCATCTTGGCTAATAGCCATTGATGGACCTATCCTCCATGAACTTACCTAATTCTTTTTTTAACCTAGTTATGCTTTTGGCCTTCACAGCATTCCATTGCAATGAGTTTCACAGGTGGTCTGTGTTCTCATATTACAAGGACAAAGGGCCGTTCAATGAAATTAAAAGGCAACAAATGCCAAACTGATAAAAGGAAATACTTTTTAGAAAACAGCACTGATACTTATCCTGTGGCGCTCATTACCACTAGATTTCTCGCATGATACTCTTATAGATAAGCTAGGAAAGTACAATTTAGATGGGGCTACTATAAGGTGGGTGCATAACTGGCTGGATAACCGTACTCAGAGAGTAGTTGTTAATGGCTCCCAATCCTGCTGGAAAGGTATAACAAGTGGGGTTCCGCAGGGGTCTGTTTTGGGACCGGTTCTGTTCAATATCTTCATCAACGATTTAGATGTTGGCATAGAAAGTACGCTTATTAAGTTTGCAGACGATACCAAACTGGGAGGGATTGCAACTGCTTTGGAGGACAGGGTCAAAATTCAAAATGATCTGGACAAATTGGAGAAATGGTCTGAGGTAAACAGGATGAAGTTCAATAAAGATAAATGCAAAGTGCTCCACTTAGGAAGGAACAATCAGTTTCACACATACAGAATGGGAAGAGACTGTCTAGGAAGGAGTATGGCAGAAAGAGATCTAAGGGTCATAGTAGACCACAAGCTTAATATGAGTCAACAGTGTGATACTGTTGCAAAAAAAAGCAAACGTGATTCTGGGATGCATTAACAGGTGTGTTGTAAACAAGACACGAGAAGTCATTCTTCCGCTTTACTCTGCACTGGTTAGGCCTCAACTGGAGTATTGTGTCCAGTTCTGGGCACCGCATTTCAAGAAAGATGTGGAGAAATTGGAGAGGGTCCAGAGAAGAGCAACAAGAATGATTAAAGGTCTTGAGAACATGACCTATGAAGGAAGGCTGAAGGAATTGGGTTTGTTTAGTTTGGAAAAGAGAAGACTAAGAGGGGACATGATAGCAGTTTTCAGGTATCTAAAAGGGTGTCATCAGGAGGAGGGAGAAAACTTGTTCACCTTAGCCTCCAATGATAGAACAAGAAGCAATGGGCTTAAACTGCAACCAGGGAGATTTAGATTGGACATTAGGAAAAAGTTCCTAACTGTCAGGGTAGTTAAACACTGGAATAGATTGCCTAGGGCAGTTGTGGAATTTCCATCTCTGGAGATATTTAAGAGTAGGTTAGATAAATGTCTATTAGGGATGGTCTAGACAGTAGTTGGTCCTGCCATGAGGGCAGGGGACTGGTCTCGATGACCTCTCGAGGTCCCTTCCAGTCCTAGAGTCTATGAGTCTATGAGTCTATTTCCTTGGGCCACAAGCGCAGAGGGTTCAAAGAGCATTAGACATTCATAGGCAGTTAATAAAAAGAGCCTCCGTTGCAGCAGACAGAATTAATAATCCAAAAAAAGTACATGAACCATAAGCCTTCAGGACATACATCAATCACTTACCAGTCCAGGAGTTAGCAGTTAAATAGCTTTAAAAATCTGGTCCTTACAGCTAGGTTTAGGAAGAAACTTCTCTTCTGGGTTATTCCAGTATTGTCCATTAATTAGATTCTAGCACCTTTTTCTGAAGCATTTAGTATGGTCCACTGTTTAATGTGGGCCACTGATTTGATGTCAGATCCCATTTTCTTATCATGGGGTAGAAAAATGTAGGAAATTGCTCCCAGAAACTCAGGAGTCAAGCAGAAGCTTTGTCATGGCTGGGTTTACATCTGGAAATGTTAAAATATATTTCCATTACATTTCTTATGTCTGTTTTTAATTATGGCATTATTTCCTGGGACCTGGAGAAGGAACATTGCCTGTGTCTAGGTTTTCTAACCAATAGGTGGCGACATAAGCCCCCATTCATGGAAATGAGCTCTTCAATGGTTCTACTGTTGCTTAGCTGCACAACCAAGCTTGCTGCTGATAGTTCCACTGAAGTGAGTTGAATGTTAAGACGTGCCAGGTTCGTTCAGCAGTACAGCTGGTGTGTCCTCCCAAGCTTATCTTGCATGTTTAAAGGGCATACAGTGGGCTAACAGAAAAGATGGGTAAAACAGTGTTGATAGATGACAAAAGAATTGATGCAAATCCCTGTCCAGCACCTGTACATCTTCTGCTGTTTGAAAAGGTTTAGTTGACTTACAGATGTGCACACTCTGCCAGACTCTGGTGTCAGCTAAGCCTGGAAGCACACTGTTCTTCTCGGACCGCCTTGAGACTGGTGTATGCATGGATGCATAAGGTGGAGAAGTGCAAGAAGACTTGCATACGCCTATGCAGGCACCAGGCACAATTTCAGTCCCTGCATGCTTCCAAGAACAGGGACAGCTCCTTCCTAGCATTGCCTGAGGTGCAACCTACTCCCAACAAATCCACGGAAGAGATTGGCCATGGCTATGCCCTTCCTGGCACCAGTTGACAGAGTGGGCTTGCTGCAGAGGTGAATTCATGCTGTGCTCTCCTAAAGAGTAGCACAGTGAATATGCTTGAGCTGGGGAGCTCTGGCAGCTTTCATACCTCAGGGAGTGGTGCCTATCTATATAGTCCCCAATTCAGACGTCTGCTTTCATGTCACAACCTGACCCTTTATATTTTGGAGTTAGTTAAAACCAGGAATTACTGGAAATCTCATACTCAAGTCTGGTCCCAAGGGATTTCCATATCGGAGGGATTTCCACCCGCGTAGGAGCTGCACATGCGTGTGGCTCAAAGAAGCTAACTGTAATGTGCTGAAAATAATGCAATATAAAAACATTTTGGATTGAGTTTACTTCCTAGGGGGGAAATTACTGTAGATTCAGTTATATTAATTGGTGCTGAAATAGCACTAGAGAGACAATGTGGTCCTGAAGCGACGGTGTTGACCTGAGATTCAGGAAAACTCGGTTCTTTTCCTGCCACCTTTGCCCATTTAGTTTATAAAATCTTCAGGGCAGGGACTGTCACTTACTATGTGTGTAGAAATCACTTAGCACAATGATGCCCCTATCTTGGTTGGGATATCTAGATGCTACTTATAATATTAATAAGAACAGCTGTTGCAGTTGGGGTCAGGCTGGCTGAGAACATTGGAACGAAAAGGAGCAAGTGGGTAGAATGTGTTGACCTTCACATTAACTGCATTTTTGATCTTGGGACGGTAATCAGGGTAGGGCTACTCAACAAGTCTCACGTAGACTTAATGCAGAGTATGAAGTTAAGGAGAATGGGTGGGATCACAGTTTTCCATGTCAAAATAAAATAATAGAACTACAGAAATGTAGGGCTGGAAGGAACCTTGAGAGATCATCTAGTTCAGCCACCTGTACCGAGGCAGGACCAAGTAGACTTAGACCATCCCTGACTGTTGTTTGACTAACGAGGTCTTAAAAACCTCCAATGATAGTGATTCCACAACCTCTCTTGGAAGATTATTCCAGTGCTTAACTATCCTTATAGTCAGAAAGTTGTTCCTAATATCTAACCTAAATCTTCCTTGCTGCAAAAAATTATACATAAAGAGGGAGAGGGCTGAAATCAAGGGAATTTCCCATCTAAATGTTACCATTCAAGCCCTGGTTGAACTGGAGCATAAGGTGCAAAATTAGGACAAATGTTCCAAATAGCAGTAATGGAGTCGTTTATTTAACTCTATCCTGCTTTGAAAATCTCTTCTCAGGATTATATGCTCTCAAAAGAGATTAGCAAGGCTGAGGAATCTTCAGGTTGGTAAATAGGAAGATTAAGACAGAAAGAGTGAGACAGCTACTTAGTACTGAGACTTTGCCATCAGAGCCAAAATAAAAGCTTATCTTAGAGAGTTTGGAATGAGTAAGGCTAAAATTGCAAGAAGTGATGGCAGAAGGAAGATTACAGCCAGGGCCGGATCTACCATTTTTGCCACGCCCCCAAAAAACAAACAAACAAACAAACAAAGCTGCTCAGACTGCTGCCCGAACTGCAGAAGCCAAAAAAAAAAGCCACTCCAAGAATGGACAGAATACCGGCCCTTAGCATGTGCTGCCCCAGGCACGTACTTCCTCCGCTGGCACCTGGGGCCGGCCCTGATTACAGCTACTCCCACTTGCCATGGTGGGAATGGAACAGGAGATAATACCAAGAAGAGACAGCTGGCAGTGGACTGTAATTATGAATGCTTTCACAATCAAGTTGATGTGGTATCAGAGTCATTTGGTGCAAAGTGACTCCGGCACTTACTGTTCATCAAAAGAAAATGCTAATTGATCTTTACTTTTTTCTTCTTTATTATTTCTATTAGAGCAACATGTAGAGGACCTAGCCAAGAGCAAGGCCCCGTTGTGCTAGGTGATATACATATTCATAGCAAGAGACTGGCCCTGCCCTGAAGAGCTTACAGTCTAAAGAGAGACGACAGGACGGGAGAAAGGAAGGGTTATTGCCTTAACTTTACAGATGGGGACCTGAAGTACGCTGGGCTTATGCAACGTGCACAATTTCACATAGAAAGTCTGGGACCAATCCAGGAATTAAACCCAGATCTATTTAGTGCCTGACCAACACCTTAAACACTAGCTCATCCCTCCTATTACATAGACCTAAGTATATACATAGATCAGGGGTCGGCAATCTTTCAGAAGTGGTGTGCCGAGTCTTCATTTATTCACTGTAATTTAAGGTTTTGTTTACCTTTAATACATTTTGACTTTTTTAGAAGGTCATGTTCTCTAAGTCTATAATATATAACTAAACTATTGTTGTATGTAAAGTAAATAAGGTTTTTAAAATGTTTAAGAAGCTTCATTTAAAATTAAATTAAAATGCAGAGCCCCCCAGACCGGTGACCAGGACCCGGGCAGTGTGAGGGCCACTGAAAATCAGCTTGCATGCCGCCTTCGGCATGCATGGCATAGATTGCCTACCCCTGACATGTATTTACAGGGATTTATATGATGTTCATCATTAAAGCTGGCCAGTTGCTGCAGAAACAGTGTTTGTGAATGGTTTGACCATGTTTATGCTCCATTTTATTTGCTACTTGCAATCACAATGGGTCTCTGTTCACAAGGATGTCTGGGAATGGCTTATTCTTCATGCATCTAAACAATGGCGCACATGTTCCACCAGAAGTATTCATTATTCACTATTCTTCATTAATTACCCATATGTTTAAAAAGTTTGTCATCCAGTCAAAGAATAGAAACAATAGCAGGTGACTTAGTTGACCAATCACACACACCAAGAAACCAATTGTGACTAGTTGAATAGTCTGCTGGCAAGCCACATGCTGACAACATCACTGGCTCATTCACCAGCACGTCCACCAATGTCACATATGCCATTATGTGCCAGCAATGCCCCTCTGCTGTGTACATCGGCCAAACTGGACAGTCCCTACAGAAAAGGATAAATGAACACAAGTCAGATATTAGGAATGGCAATATACAAAAACCTGTAGGAGAACACTTCAACCTCCCTGGCCACACAATAGCAGATGTAAAGGTAACCATCCTGCAGCAAAAAGACTTCAGGACCAGACTTCAAAGAGAAACTGCTGAGCTTCAGTTCATTTGCAAATTTGACGCTATCAGATCAGGATTAAACAAAGATGGTGAATGGCTAGCCAACTACAAAAGCAGTTTTTCCTCCCTTGGTGTTCACACCTCAACTGCTAGAAGAGAGCCTCACCCTCCCTGATTGAACTAACCTCGTTATCTCCAGACTGATTCTTGCCTGCATATTTATCCCTACCTCTGGAAATTTCCATTACATGCATCTGATGAAGTGGGTATTCACCCACGAAAGCTTATGTCCAATACATCTGTTAGTCTCCAAGGTGCCACAGGACTCTGTTGCTTTTTACAGATCCAGACTAACACGGCTCTGGTGCTGACAATTGTTTGTCCAAATGATATGGCAAATACTTATAAATGAAAAACACATTTGCAGGAAATCAGTATTTGTTTGTGAGCAGAGAAAATGGTTAAAAAGAAAGAAAGTACCAAGAGAGAGAAAGTTGAAATGTTAATCTGTTTTTCAAAGATTCCCCCCCTCGCTCCCAGACACCTGAACATCTGAACTGAGCTTCCACTCAAGTCAATGTGAGCATTACTGATCATGTAATCAAGTCAGCTTGCATTGGGGAAATCGAAAAATGTTCAGAGGTTTGGTATGGATAAGCACTTCAAACAATGTATGCTGAGTTGAACTTTATCTCAACAGATGTTGTAGGAGACGCTTAGATTCATAGCTATGTTAATATGGGAGTTTGAGAACTGTGATTTGAGTATTCCTGCACAGAAATTTTACAAGAGTGTTGTCTGTTCCTATGAGATTTTGTGTGCACTTGAAACAAAAAATAGGTCTCCTTCCAATTTTGGATCCAACCTCGATCTGCAATACAAATTATTATTGTATTAATAATAACACCGTTAATGTCTAGCCACTTCCCCTGTCTTTACGGATTGTTACTGAGCTGGTGGTTGTCTAGTTGGCAAATAGAGAATTAAAAAGTTAATGTCAGTCGGAAGAGATTTCCCTCAAATGTATGTGAACAGTTTAGAATACTGAGCAAAATTTTTCCAAGTGGATTGCAGCGTCATACTCTCCTTGGTTCAAGTTGAGCTTGGAAACAGAAGTACTGAAATCCATGAGAAAAGCTTTTCTTGTTAGCATTTCCATCCAGCCAAGGGCAGTTAACCCTGGAAACCTCTCATAAACTCATGCTCCTATGAGACATCCAGCACATTTCTTCTGTGAAGGCATTTTTTTTAGTGGCTTCACCCAGTAGTCACTATATAGCAATGTTTCTTTTATGTATGCGTATTAGATTCAGTACCACCAAGTAATAACGATGTAGGACATTTTCTCAATATGTGTGAATTTTCATAGTTGCTCACCAGATGTCACACACAATCATTTGTTCACGTCCGCTTGTGTTGGATTAGCATTCCTGGGTGGGTGATTTCCTGCGATGGCCTCTGTTCCCCTGCTGGGTTATTTTATGAAGTATTGTTTATTTGTATTGCAGTAATTAGTAGGAGCCCCAGTCATGGACAGGACCCCACTGTGTGAGGTGCTGTACAAATAGAACAAAAAGATAGTCCCTACCCCAAAGAACTTACAGTCAAAATCAATCTAAAGGCTAGTTTCCTTTGAGAGAGGCAGGTTTAAAAAGAAATCAAATGGTTTAATTGGCTATGGAGGAAGCCAGGGTTTTCAGCTCTGTGTCCAGTGCCTCAGAAGTTCTGATAATTTCCCCAAAATGATTCCTAGAGCAGTATCTACCATGACCCTTGGTAAATTGTTCCTGTGTTTAATTAAACTTCTCCCTCTGGACTCCCACACTTTTCAAATACTTTCACAAAGCCAACAAAAACTTCCCGGCTTGGTTGGAGGAGGTCCTCTCTTGACCCAGGAAAGTCGATA
Organism: Gopherus flavomarginatus; assembly: GCF_025201925.1. NCBI lineage: Eukaryota > Metazoa > Chordata > Testudines > Testudinidae > Gopherus > Gopherus flavomarginatus. Next base: position 156,592,389 of record NC_066619.1, read on the forward strand.
TCATGTGGTACCAGCAAGCGCACTGTCCATCCCCAGGGGATGTTCCCGGGCTTTGTGCCAGTACTTGTTTGTTTCTTGCTGAATGATGCTCTAGGTCTCTTCATCGGCTCTTGGCTGTCACTGAGGATGTATTTCAGCTTCTGTTCACAGCTGATAAGAAAGAATATGATGGGCAATGCTTCATGCAAACACAGGAGTTAGGATATGTGTTTCCAGTTTCTGTTTCCTTACTCGCTAAGAAGGCATCTGAAGTCACTAAACAGAAGGAAACATAAAATCATTCATAATTAACCACAAAAATCAGGTCTTTCTCTTTCTATCATCATGCAGCCTTTGTTTATCCAGATGATAAGGACCAATATAATTCCATCTTCTGGAGAGTCAAAGAGTCTTTTCTCCTCTCACTTTCCATTGCATTTACCATGACTTTTTTTTTAACTTGTTAATCTAACATCACTGAAGACCCCAATTTATCTGAGAGAACTAGTTTGTAAAATGAATGGCCATAAAGCTGCTTGGATTCATATATTCTATACCCAGTTCAGATTATGAAGAAATACTGCAGACCAGTGGTCCATCTAATCCTGTAACCTGATCCTGACAGTGGCCAGATCCAAATGCTTCAGTGGAAGATTCAAGAAATCCTGTAATAGAGAATTGTAGGATAACATAACCCAGGGGGAAGTTTCTTCCTAAACCAACCACTAATTTGTGGTGTGAACCAAGAAGATTTATATTAATTCTAAAACATGTTTACATCCTATTTAATGTGGATTTTCTCATTAATCTTTTTTTTAAACCTACAAAGGTCTTAACCGTACTGATATATTGTGACATTGAGTTCCACAGGTTAATAATACTGTAATGGGGTTTACTCCTGTCAGCTGTTAGACAAGGGAGCTAAGTGCCAGTTAGTGTAGCTGTTGACTGATTGATTACCTCCTGATCTGAGGAGGCTGAGCTAAGCGAGCATCGTTAAGCACTTGGGCTTTATAAGGACGAAGATTGAACTTACTAGGAGAGGGACTGCAGAGAACAGGTCAGAATCCAGGGGTAGGGAGCCCTGAAGTAGGGCTTAAACAAGCGAGAAGCCAGGTAGCAGAAGCCATAGGGAGTAGGTTAGGGTCCTGTGAGGGAGGCCTTGAGATAGGGTCAGTGAAAGCACTTCAGAGGAGCCCGAGAAAGGTGGCAGAATGGCTAGTTCATCAGAGAAAGGAGAAGCTGGGAACACCTAGGGAGAAGCTGGAGAGGCCTGGAAACCAAAGGGAATCTGTGTTCAGCACAGGCTGCAGGGAAGCAGCATGAGGGGCTTAGAGGTAGGAAGTGACCCAGGGAAACAGCAGCCCTAGCTGCTTAATACTGGTCCCTGGTGCTGAAACCCAGAGTAGGGGGTGGGCAAGGTCTTCCTACCCGCCCCTGAGGCCATGGAAGGATTATCGAGCCCTGGGTAGGGCTGAAGACTAATCCCAAAGAACAGGTTGAGGAATAGCCCAAGAGGGGGTCTGGAGGCTCTTTCATGTAGGGAAGTTTTGTGAACGTTCAGTGGAACCCTTTTGTTTCCCTGGAAGGAGTTTAGACTTTGTGACTTGGCTGGAGGGCTAAGGTGAGACATGGGTGGCCAGCAGGAGGTGCCACAGCCAAGGATAATGGTGATGTTACCCCTGCTGCAAGGAGGAGCTCCAAAGGCAGGTTCCCTCATGACAAATCTGTGATGTGAAAAAATATTTCCTGTATCAATTGTTAACTGTGGTGCCTTCCAATTTCATTTAGTGTAACCTAGCCCTTGTAGGAAGGGTCTATAATGAGTCCCACACACCATTCATTATTTTGTATAACTGTCCTATTTCTTCCAATTAGCTCCTTTCTAAATGAGATAAATGTCTATCAGGGATGGTCTAGACAGTATTTCGTCCTGCCATGAGGGCAGGGGACTGGACTCGATGACCTCTCGAGTTCCCTTCCAGTCCTAGAGTCTATGAGTCTATGAGACAATTGCAATTAAAAAAAGCAACTCTCTCTATATGGAAGTCCTTCAAAATCAGTATCTGGGCCTTTTCTGTTTCTGCTATAGTTTATCTGAGATGGAGTGCCCAGAGGCGAATACTATATTCCTGATGAGGGAGCATCATTGATCTATATAATAACATTATAATAATATTTCAGTATTCTTTTCTATCTCATTCTTTATCCATTCCAATTTTTTGTTCACTTTTTTGACTGACACTGCACATTGAGCAGAGATTTTCTTTGAGCTCTCTGGAATACCATCCTCAACTCTTCAGATTGGCAACAATCGATTTAGAATCTAGCCATATACTGAGTGGTTCTAATTATTTCTTCCAATGTGCATAACTTTGTATTTGTCAATACTGAATTTCATTTGTTAGATCTCTCTGAAGTTCTTCACAGTCTTCTTCCAGGTTTGACAAATCCTAAAAAATTTGGTGTCATCTGCCATCTCACGGTTCACCTCCTTTTCAAAATAATTATAGAGTACATTAAACAACTTTGATTGTAGTACTTTGGGGCATCTCATTGTTAATCTTCTGCCATTATGATAATTGATCATTCGTTCCTATTCTTTTTTCCCTCTGTCCCTTCCCTCCTTTTAATTCATGACTGAATGGTACATCTCACCCCCACAACTACTTAATTTCCTTAATAGCATCTTGTGAGGGACTTCGGCAAAGGCTTTCTGAAAGTCCAAATAAATTGTCGTCGGGTTCTCCTTTCTCTATTGTTTTGATGAAATGCTAGTTTTTGGTATGATCCTTCCCCCGAAGATGTTGGCTGTTAATTATATTGTGTTACTTGTTGACTCCTTGAACCAATTCTGTTTAGTGACTGTGTGGATATTCTGGGGGTGGCATGGGTTAGGAATCAGGGGGAGAGGAAGACTTGAGGAAGAAGGTGAATGTGACTGGATTAGAAGTGGGTAAGTGAGAGGAAGCACGTCTCTGCAATATCTCACTCAGCACATTTGCAGCCACCCCTCAGAACCAAAAGCCATAGTTGAGTGAGTAGTTTATATAAGGCATCCTGGATACTGATAAAATAAATAAATTCACACTTTATGTCTGAGTATCAGGTTATTTTCTGTCATTCACTCACTCTTCCTCCATTTTGGTACTATTTGTTTTTAAAAAATATAACTTTGCATGTTCCCTTCATTTTACAATAGCTATATATTTTGAAAATGAAATGAAGTTTGGGTCTTTTTTCCTTCCCTCTGCTCTAATGCAATATCCCTGTTTTTAAAGCATAGGACTGCAGGACATCTGCATAGGTAAATATAAATCTTGTTGGCATTTTAATTTTCTCCCTGCAAATCTTGTTTTGATGTTCAAGTGTTGAGGAATTCTGGGAGCTTTTTTCATTATTGCTGTCCTTATGAAAGCAGCTGTTCTATGAATGTTGTGTATTTTGTTACCTCATCAAGAAGCAGAGAGCGATTATGGGTTGATGGGGGTTGGTGTGGAATATTCAGCCCATTTCTTATTCATCGGAGTATTACTGATTGATTTAATATGTCAGCTGTGGAGCAGTTACTCATCCTTGATAGTTGTCCAACTCAGAACTCGATGTTATTTATGTAAACGATGCTTTACTTTTCTTCTTCCACCAAATAAATCCAGTTTGACAGAACTGTTTAGAAGACAAGTGTGCTTTCCTTGGGAGATTATGGCTGTAGTAGTGATCTGTTTCAAATCTCATATCACTCTTGCGTTGCACTTTGAGGACTAAGACACTGGCAAACAACAGTTTATTCCTCTCCTCCAGCAGGACACTATGGCAAAGGGAAGGAAAGAAGGGGTGAGGGGCGGGGGAGAGGGGAAGAAATGAAATTAAGGATGACTAATCACTTCTGAAAGAATAAGAACTGGCCCAAAATGTAGATAATGGACCAGATCCTCAGCTGGCGTAAATCCTTGTGGCTCCGGTGACGTGAATTGAAGCCTGTATTGAAGGCAGGGATGGAATATGGTCTAGTGGATAGGGCACTGAATTGGGAATCAAGAGATTAGTATTCTCAGACCAGCTTTGCAACTAACCTGTTGTGTGACCTAGGGCAAGTCACTTTACCTCTCTGTGCCTCTCTTTCCTCTTCCACCGTTTTGTGTCTGGACTATTTATACTGTGAAGACTTTGGGATAGGGACTATCTAGACAGTGGTTAGCACAGAAGAGCCTTCATTCAGGTAAGGGTGCAGGGGGGAGGCTCTGTGTGTTACTGTAATATAAATAACAGTGGAGCATTACCAGTTTATAAAAGCTGGAGATCTGTCTTGAATCTCAGGTTTAAAAAAAAAAAAAAAGGCAGTAAGTTGTATTAAGCCTGCTGACTCCTGAAGTCTGTCTTGACAATAAAATAGGTCAGAAAAACTCTACTAGGTCTGATTCTGGTTTTCAATTTTTGTGTGCTCTGGTTTTCTCTAAGGGTAGATGGGAGGTACCTCTGACCCATTGGAAAGCCATGGGGCTTCTGAGATTGGAAAACAGAGAGAGAGAGCGCAAGCAAGTATGCCGTCTGGAGGGAAAAGCCCTTATGATATCTTACTAAAAGTATGGGGAATTCACAGCTAAAGTTGGTTGGAAAATTTTTTGTTGAAAGTTTTTTGTTTAAAAAAAACTGTTTCAATTAAACTGAAAATTTTTATGAAATTGTAAAATTTCCATGGAAAACAATTTCAAATGGGGGAGGAGGTGGGGGTGGGAATTCATTTTGGAAAACTTGTTTCAGAAAATTTAAAAACTTTGCATTAGAATTTCAAAATGGCATTTCAAATTTAATCTTCTTTTTCCATTTTTATGTTTATATTTTTTCATTATTTCCTGTCATAATATAATTGAAATATTTTATTTTAATTTAAAAACATTAAGGTCAGCTGCTACTTAATGCGGACTGAAATGTCTTATCTTTTCAGAAGAAAGTGGCGCCAGGTTGTGTTGTAATGGAACAGTTTGACACAATTTGGAACGATAGCTAATTTTGAAATGTTGAAATTTCCCATGAAATGGAAATTCTGGGTTTTGATCAACTGTTCTGTGGCAGACCCTTGCTTGTTCCAGCCCCTCCTCGAGTCCACAAATAGCTCAGAGACCTCCATGCTGACAAAACACCCAGCACAGTTTATTTACAATGTTGGTTCCCATCACCCTTGTAAACTATACAGCCTTACAGTGACAGTCTTAGCAAGCCCCTAGCTCCTGAGGTACACAGGGAAAAGCATTCTTTCTCTCCCTCTCTCTGATTCCCACCCCCTCCCCCTTCCTTCCTTCCTTCCTTCCTGTGCCATTTTGTATACTCGGCCTAATGGCTTAATTAGCCTTCCAGCTCTCGTCCACCCATCAGTTAGGCACAGCGGCTCTTAATGAGGTGGGTTCTGCAGTATTTAATTGGAGTTGCAGTGACCAGAGTGCTGTCTCAGCTGCTCTTGTCCAGCACTCTGTCACATCCCCTCACAGCTCCCAGAGGGATCAGCAATGGGAGGTGTGGGTGTCCAGGCCTCTAAAAGTCAGGCTGTCTACTCAGGTGCTGAAATATGAATTTAGGGGCCTAGCTTTAGGCAACCACATTTGAAGATGTTGATGACAGAACATAGATGTGCTTTGCATTGTCCTCTGAAGGCCGACAAATTCAGAGTATGTCCGACCAAACGGGCGGGATGGAATTAATCCCAGTGTGGCAGACTCGTCTGGTCCATCCTTTTTCACACTACCACATTCTGGTGAGCAGTCTGCCATTTGCTGAGCTAAGGCCTTCTGTATTAACTGTGTGTATGTATGCAACGTCTGATAAGGAGATTTATTGTAGATCATTCTCAGAGGAGGTGAGGGAAGATTGTACTAACATTATCTCTTCTGGTCCTTGCATAGTTGTTAAACACTTAAAAAAAGAAGAAGAAATGATAGAGAGAGATGGGAAACAGATGGATAGACAAAGAGACAGAATCAGATACTAGATGACTTACAGTGTCAGACTTAGATCAGTATGGTCTTAATACAACACTAGCACAGCATCAGGGTCGCTCTACATCTGCACCCGCCCACCCCTGTACCGATTTATATGAAAATTAAGATTACAAATTAAAACCAGGCAATCCTGGAGTTTTCCAGTTCATCAGCCATCCCATAAAAATGATGTCAAGCCTGTATGCATAATTCCCAGAAGATTACTCTGTCCTTACAGCTAAGCTCTGTCCCTGATATAAAAGATCTCTATCCAGTTTTATTGAAATAAAGAACTAACATCATAATCCCAATATTGAAGTATAATCTTCATTATCTCCTGACCCTCTTGAGGTTTTTTTTCCACCCCCACATCTCATCCTATATTGCTTCAGATTTATTTCATTTATAATTCCTATGTGTTTACCTTTATTGAGATAGGATTATTTATATTATATATATAATCCTAATATATCAACCATTATGATTTCACGGCTGGTGCTAAACTGAAGTTCAATCAACTAATGTGTTACATTGAATTATTTTATAATGCTGGACTTGAGTCTTATTTACACTAATGCCCTTTTTATACCACGCTTTGAATTGCTGTGGCACATTTCATATTCACACAAACATCCCACTTGGAGACCTCTTTACACTATTGGAATGATGTAAAGGGGCTTTGCTATAAATGAGAATCAAGCCCTGCCCATGTAGCTATGTTGTACTGGCCTGAAATGGTAGAATTTGTCTGTGGTGCTCCTTGCACTGTGATTAACTGACCTAATCTAGTTTACAGCCCTGATATTTTCTTCTATTATATATCTGAATGTAAAAAGACAAAGAAATGATATCATCTGATGTGATCTTTTTTTGTCCATTTTCCCAGAAACTCTCGATTCAGCTGAGTATAGCTAATGACTATACTTTTTTCCAGAGCTTTAATGGCCATTGGCTATGCCTCAGGCCATTAACTACCAAACTAGTCATTAAATACCAGTCAAGATTTCTCAGAGATTCGTGCTTATTTTCTTTTTCTGTGGGCAAAATGGCATTTTTGTGCTACAAGGAATTGAGGGGTGGGAAAGGAAGGGAGAAATAGATATGCTCGGCAGTCTTTTGTTTGTCAGGTATAATAGGGCTGTAGCCATGTGAGCAGGTCATGCGCAAGTGTCGCATGTTACTTTATAACACTGGACAGTCCGAGCGTGCCAAAATAAAAGCAGGCGTTTGGAAGGATGAATTCATTAGCTGAGAGGAAGTCTTAGGGAGGATTCTTTCCTGTTTAAAGCAAGCCTCCTGGTGTTTTTAAGTTGAAAAGAAAGAGAGGCCTCATAATTATGTAGTCATATTATGGCATTTGATTGTTTCTGAGTTTATATTTGTCCCCTAACGATTAAGTTCTTCACCTTACATTAGTCAGCAACATTGATGGGTTCCTAGATTTCCCAGCACTCTTTTCACTCACTTTATAAACTAGGTCCATTTCAGGCATGTCTCTAATTCTGTCCATGCTTGCACATCATTCTGTAGCCATGATTTGATTGCCTAATTTGTAATGCCTTGAAGATTTAACTCCAGGTTATTGACCAGAACTTCAGAACAACAGAAGGAGAAACTTGTTCAGAGAATCCTTCCTGGGTTCTTTCCTTGAGCTGCATCCATGTTGAGAGTTTAAGGTGGGATTTTCAAAAGAAGCTGAAAGAGTTAGGCGCCAAGTCTAGCCTCACTCTTTGAGGCTCCTTTGAAAATCCTAGCCTGCATAAATAATTATGCACTGCAGACGTCTGCAAAGATGTTGGTTATTTCCTGTACCTTGGCACTGAGTCTCAGCACTCTGAGATTTGAGGTGTTCCCGCTAACTTGGGACATTTCACTGAGTAAAATAGTGATTTCAAGAAGTACAGGCAAAGTGTAATTAACTCTTATGGTATGAAATCCTGGCCATATTGAAATCAATGGCAAAACTCCTTCTGATTTCACCCATGTGTTTTTAAATGTATTGTAATTTGTTTGGTAAGGTTTCCTAGTCTACGAGGCTGGCACGCTGGAATTTTCTATGGCACTTCTGTAGAATTTTCTCATGTCTACCAGGGCTGGGAGGCACACCCTTAGCTGTAGTGTAGACCTACTTGAAAGGAGTTATAGAGAGGGAGGAAGAAAGAAGCTGAATGTGTGTCGGTCAGAGTTACTCAAAAGCTGTTAAATTGAAATTGGGCAGTTGGTTAGTTCAAAAGAACGCTTAATCCATGTGGGCATTTTTTTTTAAGATGGCATATGCCGGTGACAGGGCCGAGTTACTGAAACTTTAAAAGCTGTTTGTGAGCTTAGGAGCTGATCCTGCAAACACCTCTGCAATGGCCTGTCTTTACTCATGTGAGCAGTGCCAGTGCGTAGCTGTAGAAGCAGCTTTTCCCAGATAAAAAGGAATTTTAATGCAGAAAACCTTTATTCGCCATTGTCCTCTGTCTTGTGTAGTCTTTTACATCAGTGCAATCGCAGCAGGTGTACAACAGTACAAGCTTTATGTTGACACTCACTGACGGGCCCCTTTATACTATGAGCATGGTGTAAAGGAGCTGGGGTGTAAATAAGAATCACAGTTGACCATTCTGGTTTGGTGGTGGTGCACACGCACGTTATGGCCACTCTGCATGGGTGCAAATGACCGCACAAAGCAACACCGAATCAGACTCTCATTCTTGGAGAGAGGTGAGCAGCTGCTTTAGGAGCCTTCAGGAAATTTTATCCCTCTTAAAAATGTAGCTGAATCTTTTCAGGTTTTCTTGTTTTTCCTCATTCTTCCCTCTTTTCTGCTTTGTTCTATGTTCTTAACTCTTTTCCAAAAAAATGGCATTGCCATTTTTGAGAGGAAAAATGAATTTTCTGTAATAACGTGATCTGGTAATCAATGAAGAACTCTTCCTCACAATCTCTAAGGACTGATCCAGAAGGCCACTAAATCACTGGAAAGACTCCTATTGATTTCAGTGGGCTTTGGATCAGGCTTTTGGTCCCAACATGGTATAGAGACCTAAGATGGGTGTTCAGAGAGGCACTGGAATGAGTACAGGGCTGGGACAGGAGTTAGGAGACCTTGTCCTATTTATTGTTCAAATAAATAGCCACTGATTCACTATATGACCTTGGCCAAGTCATGGCACTGCTCTGTGCCTCAGTTTCCCCATCTGCAAATTGGCATAACAGTGCTTATCTCTCTGAGATCTATTGCTGAAAAAGCACTACGTGGGTGAAGAACATATAGCCTAATGGATCGGGCACTAGATGGGGATTTAGGAGACCTGTGCTCAATTCTTGGCTGTGCCATTGGTCTTCAGGGTTATCCTGGGCAAGTCACTTCTTTCCCTGAGGCTCAGTTTCCCGTCTGTAAAATGGGAGTAATAACATTATTTGTATAGTGCTTTGAGATCAAAAGATAAAAAGCTCTAAGAGCTGGGAATTACTATTGTCATTAAAGAGGAAAGAATAGAGAAAGTTAAAAAACATCAAAGCCATATCACATGGCTAAAATTACTATGACTCCTGTGTGCCCATGCGGTTCTGGCAGGACCCAACTGAGAGTGCCAATTCAGGACCAATTGCTTAAACAGGGCAATTACAGCCCTAGGCTGGGGTTTTTCCACCTCTAAGGCAAACCAAACCAGCCAGCCAAAGAAGACTTCGGTTTCACCCCACTGGCTAACCACAAGTCACACAAGCAATTTCCTTAGACACTCCAGTCTCCCAGTGTCACCACCAGTCCCACTTGTCCTGGGGATAAATGGTTATGAAAACCAACACCCCAATAAAAGAAAACGGTTCTCTCGATCCCAAAGGACCAAGCCCCAGACCCAGGTCAATATACACATCAGATTTTACCCACAAATCACGCTGTTGCCAGTCCTTTAGCATCTAAAATCTAAAGGTTTATTCATAAAGGGGAAAAGGTAGAGATGAGAGCTAGAATTGGTTAAAAGGAATCAATTACATACAGTAATGGCCAAGTTCTTAGTTCAGGCTTGTAGCAGTGATGGAGTAAACTGCAGGTTCAAATCAACTCTCTGGAGAACATCCCTCGCTGGGATGGGTCAACAGTCCTTTGTTCAGAGCTTCAGCTGTAGCAAAGTCCCTCCAGAGGGAAGAAGCAGGATTGAAGACAAGATGGAGATGAGGCATTAGCCTTATATAGGCTTTTCCAGGTGTAAGAACACTTCCCTGTTCTTACTGTGGAAAATTACAGCAAAATGTAGTCTGGGGTCAGAGGGGCAAGTTCCTGCATACTGTGCTGAGTTACAAGGTGTATCTGCCTTCTCTCCATGGGTTAATTGTGTAGCTGATGGTCCTTAATGGGCCATCAAGCAGGCTAGGCAGAACTAACATCAACTTCTCTGGGATGTTTCACAGACACACAGCACAAATTTGAAATACAGACAGTATAAAGCCAATACTTATAACTTCAACTACAAAATGATACATACATATAGACAGCATGATCATAACAAGCAACCCATAACCTGGTCTTAGACACCTTATATGACCCCCTTTACATAAGATTTGGTGCCACTACAGGACCTGGGTTGCAAACCATGTTCTGTATGGTCCCAGTTTATATCAGTAACGTCACATCCTGTCCTAGAGTAAATAAATAAATACATATGTACTAAGAGAGCATGCAGGTAAGCTGAGGTTATTCCTTCTGTGTCTCCATCTGCTAAGCTGATAACAGGGAGACATATTGACAGAGGCTCAAGGAAAACATGAAATATTTCATCAGTAAGATTATACCCCACAGAGACAGATGTTGGGAAGCCATAATATTTAAAAATAAAGAGATAAACACATGCTTGCAGGAAGGATGGGGGGATTTTTCTGCTGTGTGCCAGTGTAGGATGGGGGGAAAGGAAGAAGGGAGAAGGAGGTTTATTATAGGAAGAGAGAATGGGAAATTGCTATTACCTAAAAGCAGATTAAGGAGCAAATCCTGTCTGCCTTACACAGTCTCATGGGGGTAATGTGAGCAGGCCTGGGCCTTAAATCCACAAGTGTAAATGTGCTGCGAGATGGGTGGCTTTTGAATGTGCTGGTAGTAATGCTGTTCATTGCTAGCAGGCTAGCAGTGATCTGCTCTCTAATGGCACAGCTCTAATTTAAAGCCACAGCCAGGGCTGGCTCCAGGCACCAGCTGACCAAGCAGGTGCTTGGGGCAGCACCTTGGGGCAGGGCGGCACTTGGGTTTTTGTTTTTGGTTCCTCAGGGCAGTGCTGGAGGGTTTTTTATTTTTTTGTTTCTGCGGCCAGGCGCTCGGGGGTGGGGCTTCGGGCAGGGCGGTGCAGGGCGCTGGTGGGGGCTGGGGGCTTGGCACATCACTCGGGGTGAGGGCTTAGTGCAGCGCTCAGGGGGTGAGGGTTTAGAGCAGTGTGGCACTTGGGGGGGAAGGGGCTTAGAGCAGCGTGGTGCTGGGGGGGCAGGAGCTTGGCATGTCCCTCGGAGGGGGAGGCGGGGGCTTGGCTCGCCGCTCGGAGGGGGCGGGGCTTCGGGCGGTGTGATGCTTGGGGCGGGGCTTCGGCGGCGTGGCGCTTGTGGGGCCGGGTAGGGTGGGATGGAGCTCTTCTTTTTTGCTTGGGGCAGCAAAAAAGTTAGAGTTGGCCCTGGCCACAGCCAGGCGATGGATGAACTGAAGCAGGTATTGCTCAACATTGCACACGTAACTGAACAGTAGCAATGGTCGGGAAAGCACGGTCAGCCTTTAGGTTTGGAATTTTCCTCCTTCTGCAGGCTTATAATGCACCAGCTTGGGCCCAGTCACGCTAGCTTTGTTTTCCCACAAATCTCTCTGAAGAATGTTGAGTGCTTATTTTGTGACGCTTGCTGGTGCTGCCAGCATGGGTAGATTGCATTGGCAGACCATCCTTAGAGAATGGCTTTGCTCCTCAGCAAAGTGTTACTAGGGCTGTCATGGTATAATTCCCCACTCTGAACCTTAGCGTCCAAAAGATGGGGTACCAGCATGAATTCCTCTATGCTCAATTACCAGCTTAGTACTTGTAGCGCTGCCACCAACCAGGAATTCCAGTGCCTGGTACACTCCGGTCCCCCCCAAAACCTTGCCCGGGGACCCCCAAGACCCAGTCCCTCTGGATCTTAACCCTTTCCCTCACAGTTGCCTCTCCCAGGCTTCCCCTCCCTGGGTTCTCCTGGAAGATCACTTGATTCAAACTCCTTGAATCTTAACACAGAGAGGAAAATCCACCTTCCCCCCTCCTTCTCTCTCCCCCTCCCAGACTCTCCCTGAGAGAGAAAGTAATCCTAACACAGAGAGAAATTTAACCTTTCTCTCCCCCTTCCCTCCTTTCTCCCCACCAATTCCCTGGTGGATCCTATCTACCTAGTACTCACTATTCTGGACATATAAGAGACTGTATCAAAGAGATTGGAGAGAAACCTGGTTGCACGTCTGGTCACTCTGAGCCCCCAGAGAGAACAACAACCAAAATCTAACAGCACACACAAAAACTTCCCTCCCTCAAGATTTGAAAGTATCTTGTCCCCTGATTGGTCCTCTGGTCAAGTGACAGCCAGGCTCACTGAACTTGTTAACCCTTTACAGGCAAAAGAGACATGAAGTACTCCTGTTCTATTAACACTTAACTATCTGTTTATGACAAGGGCCATAGAGAAATTTTCTGCCATACTGTGTATTTTTTTATGAAGGAGCTTAGTTTGTAATGGCTAATTCCTTGGTCTGAATTACAGGCATAGAAGTGCATTCTGGAGGTGCAGAATTGAAGATACCGGATCAGCTCTTTAGCTGATGTAAATTGGTGTAGTTCTGTCCACTCTGGTGGTGCAAAGCTGATTTACATCTGCTGAAGATCTGGCCCTAGTACTACACAGTACCTAAATATTAACACACAATTACTATAGCATTTTATACAGAGAGCCACAAATTTCCCTGACGCTTGCCATAGAGGCTGACCTTACAGTGGCAATAAATTCAGAAAGCTGTATTTTATCCACACAAGCCATTTTACAGCAGACGTAATAAGCTAATGAGAAGTGCTAGGCCATCAAGCCAGGAGTGACTTTAAAAGTATTTTGGATTCTGCAGAAGGCTGCAATGGGATAATAAATTAAAACCATTGCTAGAAACGTCTTCTCAAGACAGTTTGACACCAGTGAGCTTGGCGTACTTACTGATGTGAGAATAGAGGAGTCACCACTTCCTCGAATTACAAAAGGCCATGTCACCCACTCTCACAGGAAGAAGATAAGGGGGAGGATATCTCCATCAGTTAGCTTCGCAGAAGTGCCAACCAAATATTTCTACCTGGTGTGTGATATTCAGCCTTTGGGGAAGAGGCTATGCATCTTTTGGTCCCCAGGAGGCAATAACCACCATGTAAAGGCTCCATGCCTCTGAATAACTGCCCCCAGCACTGTCACCCCTTGGCACCATGTTCTACTAGAACCATGCTACCAGGGCTTCTCCAGCTGGTGGCTCTCCTGGTGATCTCCCTTAAAGGGGGAATCTTTACTGTGGATGTGAGTTGTGGAAAACGTAATAGAGCCCCTGTTTAAACTTCTTAGCCTGGAATAGAGAAAACGAGCATCACCCCTTAGCGTTGCCCATGGCCCATCCATTCCTCCCATAACTTGCTCCCTCTTCTACATGGATTGCTGGGTCTGCAGATAACCCAAGGAAGGGGAGGGAATCTTGATGTCTATCTTCCATGTTGCAAAGGTGAGATCCACATGGAGAAGGCCTCCTGGGGTGTGGATCAATGGGGTAAAGTCAGGCCCACAGTTAGCAATAATATTACAGCATGCTGCACTTTCAGATCCTGATCCAAAGAGGTCAGTGGGAGTCTTTGCACTGACTTCCATGAGCTTTGGATCAGGATCTGATGATAAATTCCACCCAATTACCCCAAAGCACTTTACGAACGGAAAGGCACCAGTGTGAATTATTATTATTCCCCTTCTATAGACATCTACAAAATGTAAATCCAATACAGACGTGTTCTGCGAATGCAAACTAACGTTAATGGTACTGGGGGAATCATCATTGTTGATTATATAGTATGAGAAATCGAACTAACATAAAAGAGCCCCTCTTCATAGTAAGAACCAGTAAAGTCACTATTTTTCTAATTGGTAGCCACGTTAGGCTGTAAGGACTCCTCATTATTTTTCCGCTGTTTCTGGCTCTCACTCACACTCCAGCATTTTCTTCTCTTTCTCCCTTTCCAGCTTGTCTGCTTCTATTTTTCTTTCCTTGTTGTGGTTTCACTTGCCCCTGGCCTGACCCCTCTCCATTCCTCTAGACTGTTAGCACTTCATGCCTTTATGGTTTTTTATATATTTATGCACATTCCATATTTAGTTCTCTCTTGTTCTTTCCATTCTTTCTTTGCTTTCTCCCTATTTCCCATTATTTTCTGCTAGTGTTTCATTTCTTCTGCTCTTGCTTTTCACTAATTCTCTTTCTCATGCTCTGCCCTTTCTCTCTTTTTTTCCTCACCTCCCTGCTTGATTTTATGCTTCCTGCTTCACTTTCTTACACCAACCTTCTCCTATCTCTTCCCAGTTTTGTACAACTCACCTGGATTCTCCTCTGAATTCTCTCCTGCTTGCCTTCCATGCCATGTTGTTGTTAATGATTATTGTCATTACATTATTATCAATAGCACTAAGGCATCCCAGTCAAGACCCCATTGTGCCTGGGGCTTTCCAGACGTGACAATTTGCCTCTCCCGTTGTCCCTTCTTCTTTCCCCTCCTCTTACCCATGTATTTTCCTGCTTTGGGCTATCCTCCACTGACTGATGTTTGAAATATTGTGGGAACAAGCTGTTCTCATGCTATTTTTGCTAAAAAGAGCACGTGTTGAAGAGAAAATGGACCAAGAACGCTGCGGCATGCGGATCTGTTCTCGCCATATTTGGGAATCCAAGAGGATACTTCTGATTCCAATTAACAGACACACATGCAATCCCCCTGAGAGTTAAGAATGGCCGTCCGTCAACTATTTGAAGTGCTTTGGTTGGCTAATAAATGTAAAGGTGGTCATGTTATTTAACAGAAAAGATCTTCTCCCTTTTCAGGAATGCAGGGGGATGGGATGTATATCACCTGATGCTGACATTGTAACAATTAGGAAGTCGCTCTATTTCTGCGATAGCCATCCTTGTGGTACCTTAGCTGGCCGGGTGTGAAATAATCTGGGTTATGTTTTGGCAAAGTACTGCAAGCTTTACTGATGCCACTAAGGAGGCTTGTTGTGACTTTCTGCTGATGAGGTGACAGATGACAGCACAGGAGACATTCTGATCCTTGTACAAGCTCTCAGTATCTCTAGATGTTATCTACGTACTGTATAAACGTTGCCATCTGCAAAGTGCTCCTTTATTCAGTATTTCTGGCTCAGTCTTAAATGGGAGGATGGCGTGACAAAATGACTGTGTCACTTTGCAACTGGCCCTTGAAAGATGGTCCGTTCACTCTAGTAACCATCTGTAGACTCCTGTGTATTGGATGGAGTATTTATTGTGTTAGGTTATAATGGAGAAGGAAGCATAGATAATCTGTGTTTGTACAAGCTTCTTCTGCTGGATTTAAAATGAGTTTAAAAGCCTTCTGCAGAGCTGTTTCCTTTGGCCTGGGGCACGCTTGGTGGCTTAACATTCTTGAAGGTTTTATGAAGTCCCAAACCTTACAGAGGTGATTTAACAAGGATTTCCTTCCTCTTCTTTGGGTAAATAAGCCTAGGGTGACCAGATGTCCTGATTTTTTAGGGACAGTCCCGATTTTGGGAGCTTTTTCTTATATAGGCTCCTATTACCCCCCACCCCCATCCTGATTTTTTACACTTGTTGTCTGGTCACCCTAAATAAGCCTAGTGTTTGCCAGGATGTAATCAATGGACTCAGCAGGTTGGAAATGAAGAGCAGCAGGCAAAAGAGTTCGTAAATCAAGAATATTTGTTCTGAAGCATAATCTCTTTAAGCTCTCCCAGGTCGCACTTAGTGCAAGGTTTAAAGTTGTATGAAGTACATATCAATTCAGCTCACCGGACCAGATTCTGATCTCAATTATGCTAGTGTAAATCTGGAGTAACTCCACTTCTTACCCCCATAGGATTTCTAGCATGACCATTCGTACGTGCATTGCCAGACCATACATGCTGGGAGTGCAAGGACCAATTTAATGTCACTGGAGCAATTATGGATTTAGACTGGTGTAACTGAGATTAGAGTCTGGTCCACTGAACATATGTGGCTAATATTTAAATGTGTTCTACTGAGTTATGCGTGTTTGGATAACGATTAAATGGACAGTGTGGTAAAAGTGAAAGGAGATAAGTCAGCTGCTAGGCGCAGTTTAAATTATGATCTCAGATGAAAATATCTGATGGGCAGGATTCAGAGAGAAGGATCTACTGAATGGCTAATAGTTGTGGTAGCAGAAGTCACTGCATGTGGAAATAGAGCATACAGCTATAATCATTAGGGATCTAGTAAAGTGTTAGCTGGAATGAGCTAAAAGGAGCTACTCTTCTAAACTAATACTTCTGATTCATAAACTCTTTATATTAGGACTGTTAGTAACAAAGGATGGATCTCTCATCTCAAAGGCGTGTGTTTTGTATTTGTATGTGTGTATGTATTATTATGCTGAAAGAAGTTAATGGCTGCTATCAGGTGGGTCTTGGATCCAGAGACAATCACAGACTTCATTAAAGCCAAATGAGTTTGCCGAGCACTCTCTTTTAGGCTCCACACAAGGAACAATCACCACCACTCCTTATGTAGTAAAAACAGCTGCAGGCAATGGAGGTTACATAGCCAGGACAGAGCTAAAACCAGGTGGATTAAAATGGGTTTTCCTGGTTGCAAACACAGGGCCAAGGATAACAGTTGTGTGTGTGTGTGTGTGGGGGGGTGTTGGAGGGAGTAATCCTGCAGAAGGAGTTGGAAGTGCAACTCTGAGGCCTGGTCCACACTACAGCGTTAAATCGATTTAAACAGCGTTAAATCGATTTAACGCTGTACCTGTCCACACTACAAGGCACTTTAAATCGATTTCAAGGGCTCTTAAAATCGATTTCTGTACTCCTCCCCAACGAGAGGAGTAACCTTAAAATCGATATTAGTATATCAATTTAGGGTTAGTGTGGACGGAAATCGAAGTTATTGGTCTCATTCTTTTACTGAGCTACCCAGAGTGCACCGCTCCGGAAATCGATGGTAGCCTAGGACCATGGACGCACACCATCGAATTAATGTGCCCTAGTGTGGATGTGTAAAATCGATTTTATAAAACCAGTTTTATAAAACCGGTTTTAATAATTTCGATTTTATGCTGTAGTGTAGACGTGGCCTGAGAGGAAGCAGAGAGACATAGCTTCTTGGGCATCGAGCTCACTGGAGTGGCAGACCTGGCGATTTCTGATCAAGGAAACTTCCTGTTGCTGTTTTTCTGCTATGTTTGGTGAAACAGGTCTGTGCGTGCATTGTTTGTGAATAAACAAGATGACTGACCAACACTGTACCTGATTTGTATCACTGATTTCTCTTCCTAATGAAAACAACCCAGCATGGCTCTGAATTCTGATTAATTGCTCCGGTCACTTGGGCAATAGTATGTATTAGAACTGAGTGAATTATTTCTAAGAAGTAATGTATTATAGCTGATGGAAATATTTTAAATTTTTGATGGAATTTTTCTCTAATTCACTCTCATTTTTCAAATGAAATAGAGAGCTGATCAAAATTCCAAATTTGAAAAATTGTAAAAAAACCCAAGCAAAACAAAATCAAAACTACTTTTGCATTAAAATATCTCCTTCTTTTCCCCCCAGCCAACTCTGCAATTTAATTAATGAAATTCACCTTATTTTCTGCCCATGGTATTTTTTTCTCAATTCTTTTGCTATTTGATAACATTTTCCACCAGTTTTATTTATTCTTTGGCTTTGAAATCTGCATTTCAAGTTGATTGATCCATCTGTATTGTTGCTGTTCTCTGTCTGAATAACAGCACCTCTTAATATCAGGTTTCTGCTGTAAATACTTGCAGAAAGTGAATTTAAAGTTCATTCACCATGAGTATCCAATGATACAAGCATAAAATGCACAGTCTGCAAGTGTTTGTGCCATCAAAACTCAGTTGCACTTATGTGCACACAGTGGACAGAAAACAGTTGTTAGCACAGTGGAAGTGAATTTATTAACACCCCTCCCCCCTGGCATTTCTATGATGGTCAGTCCATCCCTGTCTCCTAGTGACATATTCACCTACCTCTAGCATGAATACACCTGTTACTGCAATAGTCCCTTGCTATCAGTATTTCTGATCTCAAGTTTTTTCCTTTAGTTCACCAAGGTTTCCATCCTGTTTCCTAAGGTTTTAGGACTTTGAGCTAAAAGATAAGGAATTAAACATCCAGAAAACAGAAACAGACAGAACAAAGAAACAAAGGCAGAAATGTCCAGCAGATAAAGCATTGGACTTGAATTCAGGAGACCTGGTGTTGTAAACAGATAGTTAAGGGTTAACGTCTCTTTTACCTGTAAAGGGTTAACAAACAGGGAACCAAAAACACCTGACCAGAGAACCAATCAGGAAACAAGATACTTTCAAATCTCAGTGGAGGGAAGCCTTTGTTTGTGGTTTTTGGGTTTTTTTTTTGTTCTCGCTGGGTCCTGGAAGGGACTAGATGTGCAACCAGGTTTCTTGCCAATCTCCCTGCTACAGTCTCTTATATATTCAGAATAGTGAGTATTAAGTAGAACAGGCTGTTATAGTCTTTTGATTGTTTTCTATATTTGCAAATGTGTATTTTGCTGGAAGTATTTTAAATTGTATATTGCTGGGGGGAGGTTTCTTTCTAGTGTCTATAAGCTGAAAGACCCTGTAACTTTTACCATCTAAATTACAGAGACAACTTTTACTTTTTTCTTTCTTTTTATTAAAAGTTTTGCTTTTAATACCTGTTTGATTTTTTCCCCTTGTTGAGGCTCAAGGGAACTGAGTCTGTATCTCCAGGGAATTGGTGGGGGAAAGGAGAGCGAGGAAGGCAAAGGGGAGGGGGGAAGGGACATTCCTCCCTGTTTTAAGATTCAAGGGGTTTGAATCACAGTGATCTTCCAGGGTAACCCAGGGAGGGAAAGCCTAGGAGAGGCACTGGTGAGGGAAAAAGTTTACTTTCCTTGTGTTAAGATCCAGGGGGTCTGGGTCTTGGGGGTCCCCAGGGAAGGTTTTGGGGAGACTAGAGTGTATCAGGCACTCCAAATCCTGATTGGTGGCAGCTATCAGATCTAAGATGGTAATTAAGCTTAGAGGAATTCATGCTGGTACCCCAACTTTTGGACTCTAAGGTTCAGATTGGGGAAATATACCATGACACCTGGGTTCTATTTCCAGTTCTGCCATTGATTGGCTGGGTGACCTTGAGCAAATCTCTTTATCTCTTTCTGCATGTTTCCCCTTCCAAGTCACAATGACTGTCTCCTTGAAACTCACTGGGACTTAGAAGCCTAAGTCACTTATGCACTTAGGTTAGTGTGCTTTGGAAATCACGCCCCCCCCCCCATGGTGAGTATTACCTCACCGTGTAGAAAAGCCCTGAGAAATATTAGTGTAGCTGCTTGGTGTTTACAGTCTTTTTTTCCTTGTTCTGGTTTGGCTAGTCCAGGAAAAATTTCCATTTCACTTTGCATAACTCACCCACCGTAGGTTACTACCTATCTGAACATAGCACATCCACCATCAAAAGGGTTCGGAAAAGCTGTTTACCGACAAAGGGCCAGAATGAGCCATGCCTGTTCATGTTGAGGAGTCCCTTACTGTATAAGTAGTCCCATTCATTTTAATGGGACTGTTTCCACAAGTAAGGGTAATGGAATCTGCCCTGCAAGGACTGTCCCTTTGAACTGCAGAGCAAAAGACACTGAACTCAAATCCACAGACCAATGGAAAAAAGGGGAAATCAGAAAATTCTTCCCAATGACAAATAATTCTATAAATAAAGCCCAGCTAATGAGAACTTAAAAACCATACGCTTCCCCCTCCTCTGCTTAAAAAATTCTGTAGTTGCATTTGAAGTCTATAGTTTCTGGCATATCTAGGATAAGGTTATACTTGGAACTTACAAGAGTTGTCAGTTTCTAACTTTGTTACATATTTCATTATATCTTCTTGGTTATAATTAGTTGTCTACTAAAATTAAGAGCGGTCTAGTTCAGTGAGTGCTTATGCAAACATTTAGCAACTTAGCGTTAGAGTGACAAGTCTTGAGGAAAAGAGAGAGAGAGAGGACGATGGCAGCGCACCTAGTTATATATCACAGCTCCATCTGCACATTTGTTGGTGTTAGCCATGTGGCCAGTATATTCTTTGTCATGGCAAACTGGCAGTTTGATGGTGTTGTTGAGTCAATATGTTTGAACTGGCTGATTTCACTGATGTAGCTACCTGGAGACAACACTGTTGAGGGAAGTTGGCTCAACTGGATATTTTGACACATCCCTCATTAGTGAAAGCTATTTTAATCATTAAGATTAATTTCCTATCCAAGAACACAGAATAGCCCATTCTGTATGTAATGTTAGAAAATATGCTCATGTGCTTCCTTGTATGTCCTCGTTCTTCCTGACCTCTTCTCTTCATATTGCCCTTAACTGAACTGCAGAGCTCCCTTGAAAAAAGGAATTGCCAGTTGGAATTAAACTTGACTGGACGCTAACCGGGACTTGACTGGACACAGTGTCAGCTAGATGTTTCAGCAGAAAGTGTGCGCACCAGAGGAAAGCTCCAGTAGCTCAATGTTGTTGGAGCTGCCAAGGCACTTAGCAAGGTTACTTCCTCTGTTTCATAAGACAGGACTCTTTATCAAAAGGAGCTCAGCGTTATGAATGTAGGCGTGTGTTTCAGTTGGGAAAGCAATTCACAAAAATCACTTCACCAGTTGCAAACTAGTTTGTGACTTGGTTTTTTAATCAAGCCAGGAAACATCAAGCTTATTTTTTCAATATTAGCCTCCCCCGCTTTTCTGTGACTGTGTCTCTCAGGCTTTTGTGCTGTCTCTCAGTTTCACCCTCACCAACACAGTACAGATTGAAAATGCAAAGCATACAACCTTGTAAAGGAAAGATGACACTTTGGTCACTAGTCTCTTGGCTTGCTTTACTAATTTACTGGAACTGCTGGCGCTAATTATGGTGAGGAGCAAACTGCTGCTGCAGAGCTCTTCCTAGAATCGTTAGCTGTAATCTAGGGCACATGGATCGTCTTAAAGAATGTCTTCGTGTGAACAGTATGTTAGTGCCATTACTGGCCCAACCCAATAAAACAAAAGATTCATTCTTTCTTGGTCTGCCTCTGTCTCTTTTTAATGCAGGACATATTGGGAGGAGGGCACTAAGAATAAATTTGGCATGAAAATACAGCTTGATGGTTTTCTGATGTCTGAATATTTGATACACACTAGATGAGAAACCTAAATGTCCCAGAGTGATTCTCATTAATATGAGGCACAGAAAACCCGAAGAATGGGGAGGAACTCAATGGTAAACAACCTGCTGTTCATGCAGGGCCGGCGCTACCATTTAGGCAGCCTAGGCAATTGCCTAGGGCGCCAGAATAATTGGTGGGCGCAGTTTTGCCAGAGGGGGCGGCAGGCGGCTCTGGTGGAGCTGCCACAGTGGTGCCTGCGGACGGTCGGCTGCTCGCGGGGCTCCGGTGGACCTCCCGCAGGCACCACTGCTGCAGCTCCAGCGGAGCCGCGGGACCAGCGTGCGGGGCGGCGAAATTGCCGTCTGCCTAGGGCGCTCAAACCCCTAGCACTGGTCCTGTGTGCACGCATGAGGCCTTGGGGTCAATCCCCTAGTATCTCTTGTTTCCTTTGGCCTTGGGATTTGCTCATGTATCTAGGCACTCAGCTAGTTTGGTAATGAATGCATTATAAGAACCAATCGAGAAGTTGTTCAGTTCTTAACAGAATATAGATTGAAACCTTTCCAAGAAATACTATGGAAAGGGCACAGATCTGAGTAATGGGTGTTACAACCTCAGGACCCAGCCCCAGGAGGCACAGTAACTTGGATGCCCATCTGAGTCCCCAGCTTCCTCCTTTCCCCTGGCAGGCCCTGGGAGAAAAGTGAAATCATTGTGTGTTGTTATTTTCTGTTGGCTTATACTGGAAGTGTGACAAAGTGTACCAGGCCCAGAGGCCTGGCTGAAGGCCTTGCCATCTCTACTATACCCTGTCCCAGGAAAGAGCAGTATAGGTGAATCCTCCAAGCTGCCTACAGAGGCTGCTGGGAAACAGCCAGTTAGAGACCAGCAGGCTCATATAAAATGAAGCTGCTGGATAGAGCAATTCAGTTGCTGGCTGAAGCCCGAGGAGCAAGGATAGTGGTCTGAGCTGGAGCCAGGCTACAAGGAAGGTACTGGCCGGGCTAAGAAGGGAAGTGGGAAATGCCATATCAAATAGTTAATGGGAAGCAGCCAGTGTCTGCTAACTACAGGCTTCACCCCCATCAGCCAGAGTAAGAGTGGCTAAAACCCTGAGTGAGGCAGTAGCTCTGAGAGGGGCTGAAACCTCAGAAATTGTTGAACTTTGTTACCTCCTGGAAGGGGGCTGACCTATAAACAGTGACTCAGCTGGAGAGCTGGGGCGCCAGGAGAAAAGTCTCCAGGGAGGAAACCCTGGGGGCCTGGCTCCATATCAGAGCCGGGGACAATACTTGAACGAGCCCAGGGTACTGTGATAGGCCCTGTTGGACTGATTGAGGACCTGAGCCTAGGAAAGGGCTACAGGTGAAAACATTGCCAACGAGGGCACTGTGATAAGCCCTCTTGGACAGATTGAGGACTGAGCCCAGGGCAGGGCAGCAGACTGACACCAAAAGAGGGCCCTATTGGACTGGAATGAGCCCAGGGAGGGCTGCAGGAAGAGGCCAATGAAGGGAACCATGATAGGCCCTGTTGGACTGTTTACCCCAGAAGCGCGTGCGTGTGTGTGTGCATGTGCGTTTTCTGTTTGTTTCACATGCGGACTGTGTATGACTCGGCCGGAGGGCTGAGTCACTGGAAAACCTGCCACAGGCAGCAAATAACAAAGCCCACTGAACCAGCTTGTGAAGCTAAGTCTTTTCCCATCCATCCTCCACCAAACCCCACCACCTCTGGGGAGGGAGCAAACACTCATGCCTCACTTCTGCAGGACATCAACTCAGAGACGGGAAGCCCAGATGGAGGCATAACAGGCAGAGTTTATCTCTTCTTTCCCCTCAGCGTGAGTGTGTAGTCCGTGTTGCAGTCTAGCCTTTGAGAAACCTTTTACATTCTGGAAAACTAACAGTAACTTCCATGCAGTAGGGACTGCTCCTGGAAGTGTTACCTATGTAAGCAGTCGTACTCATGCAGGTAGTCTCAGGGCAGGTAACGGGGGTTACCTGATTACACAGGCTTTGCAGTGTCAGGCCCTTGGAGAGCAAGAAAAGCAGCTTAAAATTAAGGTTACTATATATTAATTAAACCATTTCTTTAATGATTAGAAACTCGCATACTTTCAGGGTTTTTTTTTTAAATATCTTGAATTCTTCACGATGATCAAAGAGCAGTTTTGGCGGGTAAAAGACTGCATTGCATTGCAGCCCTGATCATTGGGTTTGAAAATGGTGTCTGCCTCTGCGTACATGGTGGGTGTACGCAGCTCTGCATGTTCCAACTTCCAAAGAGAGCCAGACAGGAAATGACAAATGTCTGAGATGTCAAACAAACCCCAGGCAAACAAACCTTCTACCCCAAAACAGAACTGAAAAGTCAAAATCTCAAAGTAATCCAAAAATATTTGGGATTGTGTCAGTTGAAAAGTTTCCTTCAGATAATTTCTAAATGTTTATCTTAAATGTTGAAATTCTTTTTTAACCTTTTTAGTCTCAATTAACTAAAATTTCTAAATAAAGTAATTTAGAATAAAAACTCAACCTTCTCACTCATTTTCAAAACATTTCAATTCAAAAATTGTTTGAAGCGGGAGATTAGTTGAAACTGACCCTTTTCCTGTTTCAGTGTTGATGAATCAACATTTTCCAACCAAAAAAGCACCCCTGGAAAATTCCCAGTCAGTTCTACTTCCGGCTGCACACTATGCACAACAACAAATGCAATGAGTTTCATGGCCACTTTATTTTTATCAGAGCAGCCACTGTGGGCTATGTGCTCCATATGATGGCTAGGCTCAAAGAGCATTAAAAAACAACCACCTTAGTGCAATCCATGGTAGCTGTAATGCCCACGTTTAATTAGATCTCAGGGCTACTACGGCAGCGGAGCCATTTGCCATCTTTGTAAGCCATGTGCTTTTAGAATTAGGGCGCACCTAACGGCACTTCTCAAATGTGCCCCATATACAGCAGTAGGAGCAGGTTGGTCAAGGTTCAAGTGAGTTGCGTCTCCCAAACAGAGTCTGCCTCCCTCCCTAATTTTTTGCAGGTTTAGTACGGACATCAGTGTAGTCATCCTGCAAAGGCTACAGCAGCTGCTTCATGTGCTATCCAGCTTCCCCTTAATGTATTCAGCTCAGTGGTTATTCTGTCAGTAAACAGTATCCATACAGCATATGTGTACATACTCTCAGAAATAAGACAAGGAGCTTTTTCAGTGGAAAAACACAAAACTGAGATATCCCACATTAGAAAATCCCATAGCTCAATGGTGAGAGCACCTTCCTGAAAGGTGGGATACTCCTACTCAAATCCTTTCTCCTCCCTCAAGCAGAGGGGGAAACTGAACTTGGACATCCCATATCCCAGGTGAGTGCTCTAAGCACTGGGCTGAAAGTTTTAAGATGGACTGCCTCTCATGGAGGGCAGGGTGGCACACAACTCATCCCTGCAAGAAATGCTTTAGGCGCCTAAGCTGCCTGACTCCTAGCAGAGGGTTCACATTTGTAGTTTGCTCAGACTTAGGTGCCTGTTTCCAAGAGATGGCTGGGGGTTAGCGTGCACCTGTCTCCTGGGCACCTCCCACTGGCTGACTAGGGTGCTGGTTTTTGTAGACCACATTCTTAGGCTCCTGTTTCTCCCACCCAATTCACTGTGGAAGGAGTGTAGGCACCTAACTCAGCTTTGAGGATTGCAGTGTCGTTCCTGTGAATTTTTTTTCTAGGCGCCAAAAAGTAAGGCATTGCAATTCCTAGAGTCCCTTCATGGATCTAGGATAAGCACATGTGTTTGGGGGGACGGGGGAAGATTGAATACTATTGTTTATGCTTCTAATGGAAACACCGCCCACCCTGTTTTTAAAAAAATCAGCTTTCTTATTTCTCAACAAAGCCACACTGAGTTGTATTTGCCGTTAAACAACACGACCATGACCCATTTAAGAATGAATGTCATCATGCAAAAATAGGTTGGCCATTTCTTGGCGATATAGCCACCAAATGATCACGGACGCCTTAAACCTGACCAAGAGTGAAAAGCTGGGACACTAGGCCTGATCTGAAGCAATGTTGGTTGAAGTTCTGTAAATGGAAACATGCTGGAAGAGGGCTGGCTTGGAGCACTTCATTATTATGAATGCCTGAGTAATGTTCATAGTTTGCCATTGCTCACTTTTATGGGTGGGTTGGCCTGCAATGCAGTATATTATGCAATGGTTTTGTCATGTATCAGTGATGATATTAACAGTCTAATGCTAAACAGGTTCTGAGGAAATGAGGAGGAAAAAAAATGACTTACTATATTTACCCTGAAACAAGATTCAATCTGCCACTGTATTTAATGCTATATTTTTCATTATCTCACAAGCATATGTTGGAACCGCTACAGATGATGAAGTTAGCTGCTGGGCAGAGCTATCATTAATGCTTTCCATCTTTATTTTAATAAGAGGAATGAGCAAATTATTTGTGACCTTTGTCAAGGGCTTCTTGGAAGACAAGAAACCTAGCTGCAATAGAATCTCTAGCCTGGAGCCCTGCTGAATATTCAAAGCCTTTGCCCTGAATAAAATGTGTTTTAATAAAGCCATTGTGTCTGCCGAAGCCTTGTCTACTAAAGAAGAACAGGGTTCTGAAGGCAAAAGTTGTTGCGTTTCTTTTTTTTTTTTTTTCTCTCTATATCTGGAGCAATGTGCTGTCTTGAAAACCACTGTGAAAATATGTTCAGAGTAGGATGCTTAAAAATTTCTTCCCCTTGACAGCTGTCTGATGTTACATGCTATGAACAGCCCCGTTTTGGGAAACGGTTTTAAAAAAGAAGAAAAAGCTGACATATGTGCTCTTGCTATGTGTCACGCAAAGGGCACATCCCCTATGGTTGGCGGTGTTCAGGAACTGGGATGCTGTGTTCTTAGACAGATCTAACAAAGAGAGGCTTCTGTACACATAAGCACATCATGTGGTATGTTATCAATCAGAAAGCCAAGGATTTTTTTCTCTGGTATTAATAAGAGGTGAGGGAGGAATGTATTGAGGAGAGGGCACAGAATTCTTACTCAGTTGCTTCCTGTAACAGAAGTGGTTCCTGAATAGGAGATTTTGTTGTTGTAGTTTGTTGTTGCATCTCTGCATCCAGTATGTTAACTGAAGGCACCACAATTCAAAACAGTCTGCATGATGCAGTCTATGGGTACCCCGTGTGACGTTATTGATATAAACTGGGACCATATAGAACATGGTTTGCAACCAAGGTCCTGTAGTGGCACCAAATCTTATGTAAAGGGGGTCATATAAGGTGTCTAAGACCAGGTTATGGATTACTGGTTATGATTATGCTGTCTGTATGTCTGTATTATTTTGTAGTTGAAGTTACAAGTATTGTCTGTATACTGTCTGTATTTCAAATAGGTGCTGTAGTTCTGGGTGACACCCCAGGCAGGTTGGTGTTAGCTCTGCTTAGCCTGCTTGATGGCCCATTAAGGACCATCAGCTACACAATTGACCCATTGAGAGGAGGAAGATATGCCTTGTAACTCAGCAGGGTGTGCAGGAACTGGCCCATGTGACTGCAAACTCCATTTTGCTGTAATTTTCCACAGTAAGAACAAAGAAGTGTTCTTACACCTGGAAGAGCTTATATAAGGCTGATGCCTCATCTCCATCTTGTCTTCAATCCTGCTTCCTACCTCTGGAGGGACTTTGCTGCAAACTGAAGCTCTACACAAAGGACTGATGACCCATCCCAGCGGGGGACGTACTCCAGAGAGTTGATTTGAACCTGCAGTTTACTCCATCACTGCTACAAGCCTGAACTAAGAACTTTGCCATTATTGTATGTAATTGATTCCATTTAACCAATTCTAGCTCTCACCTCTACCTTTTTCCTTTTATGAATAAACCTTTAGATTTTAGATTCTAAAGAATTGACAACAGCATGATTTGTGGGTAAGATCTGATGTGTATATTGACATGGGTCTGGGGCTTGGTCCTTTGGGATCGAGAGAACCTTTTTCTTTTATTGGGGTGTTGGTTTTCATAACCACTCTTCCCCAGGATGTGTGGGACTGGTGGTGATACTGGGAGACTGGAGTGTCTAAGGAAATTGCTTGTGTGACTTGTGGTTAGCCAGTGGGGTGAAACCAGGGTCCTCTTTGTCTGGCTGGTTTGGTTTACCTTAGAGGTGGAAAAACTCCAACCTTGGGCTGTGACTGCCCTGTTTAAGCAATTGATTCTGAATTGGCACTCTCAGTTGGGTCCCACCAGAACCGCATCGTCACAGTTGTAGTTGTTGTTGCATCTCTGCATCCAGTATGTTAACTGAAGGCATCACAATTCAAAACAGTCTGCATGATGCAGTCTATGGGTACCCCTGTCTGAGAGTCCTGGTAGTTATGTCATTTCTCAACATGAGTGGGGTTTCTTTAATTGATTTCAGAGGCATTATGTGATGCATTCATCTGTGTGATTAGGGATTGGAAGTTTGAATAATAATGTGGAGAATCCATGTTGGCATGCTGTCTATAGTGGCTCACGACTGTGAGTGCCTGCCTTAGGGCAGACACCCCAAACTAGTAGTGTGTTCTATAATAGATTTCACAAAGCCAGTAACCAATGTGAATTCCTGGATCACTATTACAGTCTTACCATGGAGTCACAGACAGTCCTGTGAGACTGTCCAGTCTATCTTGCCACCCAGACAAACTGGACTTAGTGATAAATGCTCACTTATATCCAAAATCATGCAATATTCAGGTTGCATCCAGTCCCAAGAGACCAATAACTTACCCCAGATCAACTGGCACACTAGAGCCTACATCAAAGACAATGCCTGTAGTCAATCCTGTAATAAACTAGCTAAAAATGTATTGTCTTTCAGGACAGACCCAGGAGGCAGCCCCTGGGTATCCCTGGCTTCAGTTTAGAGTCTCTGGCCCTGTCAGAGTTCAAACAGCCAAAAAGATTCATTTTTTTCTTGTAAGGGATTTTTATTCCCTACCCCCAGAGTTTAAGATGATGGGATGAGTTTGCATGCACATCTTCTCTTCCTGGGCCGGGGGAGAGTGTCATAAACAGATAAGTAAGAGTTAATAGAACAAAAGTACCTCATATCTCTTTTGCCTGTAAAGGGTTAACAAGTTCAGTGAGCCTGGCTGTCACCTGACCAGAGGACCAATCAGGGGACAGGATTCTTTCAAATCTTGAGGGAGGGAAGTTTTTGTATGTGCTGTTAGTGTTTGGTGGTTGTTCTCTCTGCGTTCTGAGAGTGACCAGACGTGCAACCAGGTTTCTCTCCAATCTCCCTGATACAGGTTCTTATAGATTCAAAATAGTAAGTACTAGGTGATAAGGTGAGTTAGGCTTATGTTTGTTTTCTTTATTTGCAAATGTGTATTTGGCTGGAAGGAGTTCAAATTTGTATTTTGCTGAAAGGATTTTAATTTGTACTTGTATACTTAGGCTGGGAGGGTACTCCCAGTGTCTATAGCTGAAAGACCCTGTAACATATTCCATCTTAAATTTGCAAAGATAATTTTTACTGTTTTTCTTTCTTTAATTAAAAGCTTTTCTTGTTTAAGAACCTGATTGTTTTTTTATTCTGGTGAGACCCCAGGGGACTGGGTCTGGATCCACCAGGGAATTGGTGGGGAGAAAGGAGGGAAGGGGGAGAGAGAGGTTAATTTTCTCTCTGTGTTAGGATTACTTTCTCTCTCAGGGAGAGTCTGGGAGGGGGAGGGAGAAGGAGGGAGGAAGGTGAATTTTCCTCTCTGTGTTAAGATTCAAGGAGTTTGAATCACAGTGATCTTCCAGGAGAACCCAGGGAGGGGAAGCCTGGGAGAGGCAACTGTGAGGGAAAGGGTTTACTTTCCTTGTGTTAAGATCCAGAGGGACTGGGTCTTGGGGGTCCCCGGGCAAGGTTTTGGGGGGACCAGAGTGTACCAGGCATTGGAATTTCTGGTTGGTGGCAGCGCTACAAGTACTAAGCTGGTAATTGAGCTTAGAGGAATTCATGCTGGTACCCCATCTTTTGGACGCTAAGGTTCAGAGTGGGGAATTATACCATGACAGAGGGGTTTGGGGGGAAAGAGAGGGAAGCAGTCAACAAGGTCTTTTGTCCTCTGATGTTGCACAGTGGTTTGTTTAGTGCCTATGGGTCTTCTTTTGTTGGACAGGAGAAAACACCTCCTGTGGCAGACTAGTATGTCACACTTGATAATGCTTTTGTCCTGACTGGGGCATGGGCGGGGGTTAGAGTTTCAGAGCAAACATTTTTTCAGTTACAGAGCACACACTTAAATATTACCATATAACATGGGATATTGATATTACAAGTGAAATTAGTACAGGCAGCAACATACAAGCGTTGCATACAATTTAAACACTAAATACATTCTTATAGGACTAATACCTGTTTTGAACAAAATTAACATATAGGTGACCTGGTCTGGTCTCCAGCTACGAGCTTGTCAATTCTTAGATAATGACTGCAGCCTGGGTGAGAGCTGGCAGGTGACGTGTGAGTGCCACACATATGTGTTCCAGATAGTTCATAATTCTCTCTTTGAGGGGCGTAGTGCCGTCCTCAGCCTGACGCTAAGTCAAAACACTCATTTTCAAATCTGTTTCTAGGCCCAGGAGTTACTCTTTAACAGTTGCATTTTCATCAGAGGTGTGACACTGTATGTGTGCTCTTTGGAGCAGGGCCAGCTCCAGGCACCAGCACAGGAAGCAGGTGCTTAGGGCGGCCAATGGAAAGGGGCAGCACGTCCGGGTCTTCGGCGGCAATTCGGCAGTTGGTCCCTCAGTCCCTCTCGGAGCGAAGGACTCGCCGCCGAATTGCCACTGGAGATTGAAGTGGCGCAGTTGAACTGCTGCCTAAGTGCCGCCGATCGAGGCTTTTTTTTTTTCCCCTTGACCGCTTGGGGTGGCAAAACAGCTGGAGTCGGCCCTGTTTTGGAGACCCTCCTGTTACTGTATTGAAATTGTTATGTGACAATATCAAAAGTGTAGATTACAGACTCTCCTGGGACTAGACTTGCCCATATAATCATTAGCAGTGCTTGTATGTGTTTACTTTTGCCCTTTTCCTACTGGTTTCTGGCACCCTGTTTTGAAACAGATGCAAGTATGACAGCAGGTAAACCTCATACACTGGCTCTGAGTGCACACTTCTGTGTCAGTATTGGCTTCCTAATTCCAGATGTCCCTTCTGTTGTATAGTTTTGGGTTTCCTGCTGTGCTATGCAGTTAGGCCCTGATTCAGCGAAGTACTTCATCGTGTGTGTGTTCATCCCTATTCGGCATAGTACTTAAGCCTATGCGTAATGTTAAACATGTGTTTAAATCCCATTGACTTCATTCATTTTAAAGTTAAGGTTAACTATGTGCTTTAGTTCCAGATTCTGATACGTTGGTCAGTTCTTCACACTGAGTAGTATCTTACTCCACAAGTGGTCCCACTTCCTTTGGTAAGCCTACGTAATGTAAGGTCCTATTCAGTATGAGCAAAGGTATCAGTCTGCTCCTAAATGAATCTGCTTGTGGCTAGATTGTGATTTCAGGCACAACCCTGAGCAAGGAATGGTGCATGAACTACACCTCTAAGTCACTACTACTGCTCTGTATCCTACTTGCTTCAGGGCGCGTGGGAGGTGGTAATTTACTCTGGGCCTACAGAAGCAAATTATAGCATCCCATGCTTCAACTCAGCCCCTGCCCATTACCGGTTTCTCCTTTCTCATTCCCTATCCGTCTGCCCCAGAGAGCGAGGAAATGATGGGCAACCCGCATCCTGAGTAACCCAAGGAAAGTGAATTTTTTCCGAATCGCTTTAATTGTTTGTAATAATGGAGCTGAGTCATGAATCAAAATGAACAAAATCTGAGCAATCTGCAGCTGATACCAACCAATATGCAAATTAGCTGCAATTTCCCATATTTTCAACTGAACAGCCCTCCTAACCACCCACATGTTTGGATTTTTCAACAGGCTCTAATGCAAATGCATCATGTTTACTAACATCGCAAAATGTGTAAGAGGTAAACTGCAGTAGTGGAGTCTGGCAGTGTTCAAGGTGTGTGAGTGCACCCCTGCCAGTGGGATGTGGTTTCATCAAATCTCCCCATCTGAATAGCATCGAGCTAAGCCAGTAACTGGATGAGAGGGATCCAAGGAAAATACTAGATTTCTGCAGGATATTATAATGGCAATTCAGAAGGGTTACTTTTCCTTCGGAGTCAGCACTACACCAGAGCCTGAGAATTGTGCTAGAGGGTAATGTGCTAAACCAAAGGCCCTAATCATTTATTTGGTGAGCAAAGATCCCGGGCTGGACTGTTGTCTTTTAAACTGATCTAAATGAGAAGTAAATTGGGCACCTTAAACCTTATGGATCTTTCCATAAGAGTAGCAGTGCTAACTCTGGTATCTTGGCCAAGTTCCAAGTTAGGTAACTATGTTTTGTTTTCCTAAAGCAATCACCCTTTTCTTTTAGAGGATGTTTCCACTTCCCATCCTTGTGTAATGTTGCTGAATGCTGTAATACAGCCACCACACTCCACACCAGAAGTGGATACATTTTAGTATTGTGTTAAATAATTGTTCTCTAGTTTGTAAAGGAATGTATGCTAGGATTTATCTACTCAATAATTCTACAGTTTTTGAGTTTTTTATCTTTTGCAGTTCTTTTCATGGTATACTTTCACACGGAGCATTGTTTGTGGTGGAAATTAAAGCTTGATTAACACATCTCTGTCTGACCAATGTGCATAACTCTGTTAAATACTTCCAGCCTGTCGGCTTTTGTTGTTAACCATTCTAACAGCATTAGGTTAGTTTCTAGGTCAAGCCTTCAACAAAGCATCCTAAATTGTGACCACAGAATTAGCATGTGTCTCTCATTTGTTCATGTAAAACAATTCATTTGCATGAACAAATCCAAATGGGCACTTATCTGCATACTTTCACACACAACAATGGTGGGTTTTGTGCATGCACAAGCAAAGTTTGGTGGCAGAAGTCAGGTCATGACTTGGGTCCAGAGGCACAGTTACTGTAAAACAATTGACTTCAATGGAGCTTCATCATCAACTGAGGAGCTGGCTCTTTGGCCATAGAGTATCACTTCCTGGTAATCTTGTCAATTTCTCTTTCAGGCACCTCTACGGCCCCCCAACACCATAATATCTTAAAGCTTGTAACCTGTAATCTGTTTATCCTCACTGTGCCCCCCTGAGAAGTGCTGTTATAGCTGTATTTTACACTTGGGATGTACACTGAGGCAGAGAGAGACTTGCCCAAACAGGGGCGGCTCCAGGCACCAGCATGCCAAGCACATGCCTGGGGCGGCAAGCCACGGGGGCACTCTGCCGGTCACCGCGAGGATGGCAGGCAGGCTGCCTTTGGCGGCTTGCCTGCGGAGGGTCTGCTGGTCCCGCGGCTTCGGCGGACTTCCCGCAGGCGTGCCGCAGGACCAGGGACCTCCCACAGGGTAGCTGCCAAAGGCAGCCTGTCTGCTGTGCTTGGGGCGGCAAAATACCTAGAGCCGCCCTTGTGCCCAAGGTCACACAAGAAGTCTATGGCAGGACAGGGAATTGAATAGAGGTCTCCTGAATCCCTCTTTAGATTAGTGCCCTAATCACTGTACCATCTTTTCTCTCATTTCTTCAAACAGTGGCACTTACTCTAATGCCCCTAGAAGCCAGTGGAAAGCTCTCCATTGACATCACTGGCCATTAGAACAGACCTCATGATAATGTATCTTTCAATTTTCTGGTAGTACAGACAGTGCGAAAATAAATATAAAATCCACAGGAATAAAACTGCATCTGTGGAGACTGGGATTTTCAAAAACGCTCACCATTGAGCTAGCTGCTGCTCTTGAAGTCAGTGGGAGTTTTACTCTTGATTTTGATGAGAGCAGAGCTGGGCAAATACTGAGTGCGTTTGAAAACCCCATCCTCAGTAAGACATACTAAGACCATTGCAAATGCTCAAAGTATTTCAATCAAGGTCATAGGACACTATGGTAGTTCCTGCCATGTAAAGATCTATTTGCAGTTTTCCCCATTTGAAGACTGATTCTTTAGTGCCAATAATGAGCAGAAATCTGTTGATCGCTAAATTGTTAAGTCTCAAATCATGCATGTATATAATGGCCACCATCTTGTCTGGCACTAGGGACTGAACCAAAGACCATCAGTGCTAAAAGTGTGAGCTGCTACAGCTTGAGCTAAAAAGTCCCTGTCACTAGCTGAGAGTGGTAAAAGACTCATATACTCTGGGGAGAGGGAACATGTAACACATATCAGAGGGGTAGTCGTGTTAGTCTGTATCCACAAAAACAACAAGGAGTCCAGTGGCACCTTAAAGACTAACAGATTTATTTGGGCGTAAGTTTTTATGGGTA
Organism: Gopherus flavomarginatus; assembly: GCF_025201925.1. Classification (NCBI taxonomy): domain Eukaryota; kingdom Metazoa; phylum Chordata; order Testudines; family Testudinidae; genus Gopherus; species Gopherus flavomarginatus. Next base: position 156,626,190 of record NC_066619.1, read on the forward strand.
AAGAACTCCATCTGAACAAGTGGGTTTTTTACTCATGAAAGCTTATGCCCAAATAAATCTGTTCATCTTTAAGGTGCCACTGGACTCCTTGTTGTTTATGTAACACATGCTTATCAGTGGGTTGCGTGTGGCATTAGTAATGAACTGAGCTTTGGGTTTCTTTGCTCGAGCTGGGGAGAAGGAATTTCCCTATCTGCTCATATGCCTATACCTCCACTCTTGGAGCAATGTTCTGTGTATCCCCAAGGCAGTGGCTCTCACTCATCTCTCACCTGCCTCTGCCCACCCTATAGCTCCTGCATAGTGGCATGCTGGGAGCTACTGTGGAGCTGTGCTCTACAAAACGCAGGGGGTCATGGTCTCAGCTTCTCCAAAAAGGACTTCAAATACTAGAGCACCCCTTGTATCATGCTAGGAAATTAAATGGAAGCGAATGCAGCTTTTGGAGAACCGATGTGGCATGCCCCTTTGTTATAAGTGGGCACATTGCAATAATCCCTGTGTCAAAGGCATGAGTGACTGTGGGGAGGTCACAGTCAAAAGAAAGGGTGGCACCTTTTTCATGAAGTACAGGTGGATGAAAGCACTTTTGGCCACTGCTGCCATCTGGACATCCACAGGCAGCCAAGAATTCAAGAGGATTCCCAAGACGAATAACAGACAGGCCACATCCTCCACCGAGAGGCTAGATACTACTACCTCTGCTGCTTTCCTCTATCTATTTTTTCCCAGCCTACCAGCATAACCAATGTTTTACATGGGCTAAGTCTCTAAGTCACTTAGCCCTGGTCTGTACTGGGGGGGAAGGGGGTGTCGATCTAAATTATGCAACTTCTGCTACGTGAATAATGTAGCTGAAGTCAATGTACTTAGATTGACTTACTGTGGTGTCTTCACTGCAATAAGTCAATGGCTGACGCTCTCCTGTCGATTCTGCCTGTGTCTTTCGCTGAGCTGGAGTACAGGAGTCGACGGGAGAGCGCTCGGGGGTCGATTAGACATGATAAATCGATCCCCACTGGATTGATCGCTGCCCACCAAACACAGCTCACATACCCTTAGATTTCATCCAGCCCACTTCATTGCTTGATTCAATAGTTATTGCTCAAATAAACTGAATACTCACATACTGTTATATACTGTTACTAAGCATCATAGTAGGTTTACAGTATAAAGCATGAGAGTAAGAACAATATGTTCCCGCAGATATGTTCCTAACTGTAACCTGCATATATACCTGTGGGGAGGCGGTGTGGCTCCCCTCCTCCTCAGGGAGGGTCGAGCTCCTCCAGGGGCCGGAAGGGGCGGGGCCACAGTGCACTGGACCCGCCCCTCAGAGGGTCAGGAGGTGACCTGGAAGTATAAAAGCCGGCCGGCAGCTCTCAATTGGAGCCCAGCCGCCGTCAGGAGCAGACTTGCCAGAAGGTGCTCGTGACTGGGAGGCTGCTGAGGCCCAGGGCAGTTGCCCGGACTGGCCGGAGCTTCCCCGCGCCTGCTACGATGAGGAGCTGCCGAAGCCACCCCGCCCCTGCTGTTACCCCGAGGAACCCCCAGAGCAAGCCTGGCCGGACTTCCCAGAGGTACTGCCGGACCTACCGCCCAGCCCCAGCTGGGAGGGGCCCATGCTACTGGACTTCCCAGGGGCTGAGGCCACAGAACAGGTAAACCCAGAGGGGGAGATTGGAAGTAGCCCGGGGGCAGCCGACCCCAGTCAGGCTGTAAGTGTACCTGAACCCATGTCAGTGTGTTGCGGTCAGGAACCCCACTGACCGTTAACGGCGTTAACCACTGCTAGGGCCCCGGGCTGGAACGCAATGGAGTGGGTGGGCCTGCGTTCCCCCTGCCACCCGTACCCGGGTGGCAGAATCCCCCTCTCCCCAGCCTAAGGAGGCCATCAAGTCCAGCGATTGACTGCTTGACCCTGAGCCACGAGGGTCTGAGCCCTTGTAACTGTGTGTTTGGTGCCCCGCCCGAACCAAGGGCCTGGGCCCCCTTTAATTGTGCCACTGCTCGGTCCTGCCCCAAAGGGCCCGAGCTGCATGAACTATTGACTGCTCGACCCTGAGCCATGAGGGTGTGAGCCTTTGTAACTGTGTGTTTGGTGCCCTGCCCGAACCAAGGGCCTGGGCCCCCTTTAACTGTGCCACTGCTCAGTCCTGCCCCAAAGGGCTCGAGCTGCCTGAACTATTGTTGCTCAGCCCTGAGCCAGGAGGGTCTGAGCCTCTATAACTTTGTGTTTATTGCCCGGCCCTATAGCAGAGGGCCGGGCCCTGAGCGATCGTGCAGCATCACTCAGCCCCGAGGAAAGGGGCTGACGTAGACGACGCGTATCGAGGCCGGTGTGGCTCCCCTCCTCCTCAGGAAGGGTAGAGCCCCGGCCGTGCGCCTTTACAATACCATACTGAAACAGCATAGAAAAGCTAGCTAGTGCACAATTTTCAAACCTGGGTATGTTAGTTAAGGCATCAGGTTCTACATTTGGTTTCTCAAATTTGCATGTAGGTGCACAAGTACCTCCTTTGTGGCTAGATTGGGACAGCATTACTCACACTGAGTAACATCTTCCTTCACAATTAGTCCCATTGATCAAGGAATTGGGACAGCTGTTTTGGAAGAGCTCAACTCATACTTAGGCACTTAAATAAGTTGCTGGGCTTTCAGAAATGCTCAGCATATTGGGTGCTGAGCTCCATGGCAAATCTAGCTCTAATTTTGATTGCAGAGCCTGTGGAAAAGCTGGCGTGTTAATGTCCAAGTACCTGCTTATATTTGCCAAATATCTACTACATTGTGTACCTAGTGCTTCTCTGAGCAGTCTTATGTGGAACTATGGGGGCCCTTACCTAGGCATCCAAGTTTGAAAATATGGCTCCAAAATTAATACTCCTGTTTTTCCACAGGTCAGTGTATTGCTACAGCAAAATCAAAGTATACAGTAGTTTCACATATGCTAACAACTAGAGGTGAGTGAAAAATGGATTCTTCCTCCCTCCCCTCCGCCCTCCAATTCTCTGGTAGTTTCAAAATATCAAAGGTTTGCTCTACTTGGGACCAAAATCAGAATTTTTCTGCAAATTGAAAATTCAATTTTGTTTTCAAAAAAAATGTTTCTTGTTTTTTTTGTTTTTTAATTCTTTTAAAGTAAGATTATAGGGAGTTTTGAAATCAAGTCATTTCAATCCAAAACAGTGACATGTTTCATTTAAATATAAAAACTGACTCTTTTTTTTTGGGAAACTTTTTGAATTTTTGTCTGATATGAAAAATGTGGCAAAATCGACACGAGTCTGTGCTATTTCAGTGTTACCTAATTTGCATGTTTCCATCCCAAAAAACTTGACGGCTCTAGTAGCAACTGCATGTCCACAGCACAGGCATTCCATATGCACTTGCACAGCCTGTCTGTTGACACTCATTTGAGCAAATAAATGAAATGACCATGAGCTGAAAGCTTATGTGGATGCTATTAATAATGCTACATGCCACTTCTTAATTTCCTATTGACTGAGTGGTATTTTGCTTAAAACCAAACACTGCACTAGTGATTGGAGACCCTTATTGCTGCAATTCATTAATGCTATTTTGATTTTTGGTGCTTGAGAAATAGTATGTCTGAACAATGGGGGAGTTTCAGCAAAATATTTCTGGCATTTTGCGAACATTAGTGTTCCTGCATGAAGCCATCTGGTGGAGAGCTCCGAGTGCTGAATGAAAGGTGTAAACCTGGATTAGCATTGATATGGTTTTCTAGTGCATTTGGCTGGTTCGCGTCTGGCTGGATGTTATCCAGGTTCCTTTAGAAGAGCCAAGATTGCCATCGTACAGCGTAATGCCATATGTTGAGATTCATATGACATATTACCTAAAAGTCATAAATTATTATACTGCGTCTCTTTACAGGGCTGTGATTAGAAATGTTTATGTAAATGTACTTTCCAAAGAAAAATGGCACATGGTGTTAGACAACAATATGCATGGCAGCTCTAATGAGATACTTTGACTCAGGCAGGATGTTGTCTCAAAAACAATCTGATCCCAGTATAATGAAAAATTAATGTCCTTTTAAAAATGCACTGACCTTAGATGAGGTTGCTGCTGGAATCATCAAGGAAGAAAAGTAGCTTTTAAACACTAAAATCACAAAAGGGGGAAAATGATTAAAAAAAAAAAGACAGAAAATCATATTCTTAGGGAACTGATATCTGCCCATATCTCACCACTCTGCAGTACAGAATTGCAAGCAAGCATAACAACCAGTGTCATGGGGGCTATGTTCTAGGCAAACAGAGGGATTTTATAATTGCTAGACGAAAAGGACTGGTTTAAGAGAATTCAAAGGGGCCTTCATGATATTATTTGAGTCATTTAGTGAAAGTTTCCTCTCTGGTAGTAGAATCCAGTTCTGTATGAGAAATTTCCAAAATGTTTGGGTTGTTTACATCAGTGCATCTGGTTTGACTGTTAGCAGCAGCCTCCGATTTCTGTAAAGTTCAGATTCTTATCAGAACATCACCGATGTTTGCATATGCTCAGACTTAAGATTTTTTTGTTCGTCTCATTTCTAAATATCTCTGTTAGATATGTCACATTTTCCAGCACAGATGTATGAGATGACCATGACAAGCATGCTTGATAGATTTTTCTCTTAGAAAGTTTAGCTAAAGCCTAAACCAGCATCACCAAATTAACCCTTCTTTTCCTTGTATAACAGAGTCTGGAATAAGGGTTGTCCCTCTGAAATGTGTATGGTGGTTTAGCAGTGTACTTTTTAGTCAGTCAAGTTAGCCCTAGATTTTCTGCGTTACAGCTTCAGAGATAAAAGCCAACCCACCAATCATTCAACAAACAAAGATCAATACACTTATTTATAAAGCTAATATAACTGGAGCTAAATATTTACATGCATAATTAATAAGTCAGACTTTCAACAATATGTGCCAAAGAATATCAAGACACAGCTTTTTAATAACTAAGGACTTAAACAAAAAAAAAACAAACAGAAAACCCTTTTTGCATTCATAAAGTTATTTCCTTAATTGTGTTTGATTTTTTTGAAAGCATGTAACATCTAGGAGCTGATTCTCACTTACTCACAGTCACTTTACACCTCTCTGGCAGCGCAATGGGGCCTTGAAGTGTGTGTAACTAATTGTATTTCTTTTGCAATCTTTTATATGGTCTGAGAAATCTAATATCAAGAACGTGTAAGACAAGGATACACTGAGTAACTGTTTGGTCTTTGACCAAAGCTTCATTGTCAATATATTTGCTGAACCCTCATTCCTTAACAGGTAGATCTAATATATTGTCACATTCTAACAATAATGGAACAACAGAAACCCAGAAACATTGGATTTGTGCTAAGGATTGTCTTTCCATTGAATCAACTACACTAAGCCGGTGGTGGTGGCGGCTTTTAGTGTGATATGCATACTGTGTGTGTGAGAGAACACAATTTGTTTTAATGTGACCATTCACTCATAATAGGATATGCATGGTGAGCCTGTTCCTCAGCTGGTTTAAACGGCATGGCTTCTTTGCCTTTAACCGAACTATGCAGATTTACATAACGGGAGGGAGGAGACACCTCTGATGGACGCCTATATATGAGAAATAGACTGTGATGCTGTGAGTGTATGAGTATATTTTTACACCCATACATACACATGTGTATCTGTATTTTCTTGTATTGATGGGCATGTTCCCAAGGCTCAGTGTCACCGTGGGATCAGCTCTCACATGATTATGTGAGGGATCAGCATGATCGGCTGTCACTGATTTCGCTGACATCTGTCTCCACAGTGAGACAAGCTGCAACATGAATTATTGAAGACATACACATGCAGATCGGTGTCATGATTACGCCAGACAATACACTCTGCCACGCTCTTGAGAGCTGAAGGGAGCCATGCGTACAGCTGCTTTAAGCCTTTTTGACAAGCTGTTACCATCTTTCAGGCACAGAAACTTTTCATGGGCTTGTGAGAATTTGGTAGGCCTATTGTCCTACAGGCTGTCAGTAGTATTTATTTCTTCCCATAATACCTTGTTGTCTGCTGCTTTTGAATATTGTCAATTGACTGGGATTTTCTCTATATGTTGCTTCTTGGCCTATTAAGACTTGCAGTTTCCAAACTGAATAGTACCTATGGGCTTGATCCTGCAAGGCGTTGAGCACTCTGATCTTGATCCAGCAAAGCAGTTAAGCATGTGCTTAACTTTAAGCAGGAATAGGAGTACTCATGTGCTTAAAGTTAAGAACGTGCTTAAGAGTTTTTGCTGCATTGGGGCCAGAGAGCTCAGCTTGCTGCAGGATCGAGCCTGACATCACATTCCCAGAGCTCCTGATACCTTTTTCTTCCAGTGAATTCTATTCTTATTGATTTGTACCAAATATATTTTCATCTGTTCCAGAGGGAATCATATATCAAAGCATTGACTAGAACTTGCCAGAAACAAATACGGTATTACATTTTCTGTTTTACAGTGACAGCTCCAACACTATAGTGATCATTTTTATGTGTTTGTATTAATTTTGAGTCATATGGTTAAATACAGAATACTGCATTATGTACATAATTAGTTGGCAGATTTGTAGACACCACAGTAGAAATAGATCTTGAGGAAGGGTTTGAAGGACGAGACGGTAGTCATCTGATGGGTCAGTTTGTGGTGCGTATTCCAGACGCTTGGGCTGGTGTAGAAGGAACGTCGTGGCAGCATAAGAGGGATGATGAGAGACAAAAGTGGTCAAGGAAGAGAGGGGTGGAGTTGTGAAGATCCCTCAAGGTGAGGAATTGAACTTGGTGCAGTAAAACAGGGGAGCAAATGGAGAGATTCAAACTGGGAGTGATCTGTTCAGATCAGTAAGTGAGTAAGATGATCTTAGCAACTGAATTTAATATGCAAAGAGAAGAGGAGGGGTGAGTAATCAAGACATGAGGTGAAGAGGACTTGGACAGAGTTGTTTGGACAGAAGGAAGACTACATTTTAGATATGTTATAGAGAAAGAAACAACAGAATTTGGACACTTCCTAGAAATGTGAGGACAAAGGATAGCGGGGAGTAAAAGATCACTAATATTATTGGCCTGAGTACAGACAGGATGGTGTTAGCAGTGGTAGAGAAGGATGGAGTAAGTGTTGTGTGGTTAAAAAAAAGGCTTTGTCAGCATGCATATGAAGTGACTCTTACCCCGGGTGAGTTTTTTGCAAATCATCCCGAAGGAGTGCCAGTAAAACTTCCATGCCACACCAGTAAATATCGTGCACAGACCAGATTTTTCACAAGACACTATTTTGGAGAGTTTTTCAAAATCTATTTTTATATTCTTCTAAAAGTAAAACTGTGTGCCTTAGTAATTGTTACATCAACTGCACAGCCTTCAGGGGAGAGGAAAATTATTACCGATACATCTCGGCACATGTAACTCTTCTATAAAGTAGCTTTTCAATATGTACCAGAATGGTAATTTTTAAAGTCCGATACCTTAGAAACATCCAGATCTAGAATCAAGTGCACTTTGTCCCACTGGTTGGAAATATTTTAAAAAGTTAAATTTTTGACAATTTTTTTTCACCAAAATATTTGAACATTTTTCAACCTGCTCAATTAACAAAGGCCTCAGTTCAGCACATCACTAAGCTGTGTCTATCCCTATTCATCAGTGCAGTTTAAGCACATGTTCAACTTTCACTGTCCGTTAAAGTTCTGTTGACTTCACTGGGATCTTTGTATGTACTTAATTTTAAGCAAATGATTAGAGCTGACCCAAGTCATTCGGAGTCTTTCTGCTGACTTCAGTGAGGGCCCTTCCACTCAGATTTTTAAAGGTATTTAAGCGTCACTTTGCTAGGCATTGCAATGCCTAACTGACTTTGACTTTCAGTGAGACTTGGGCTTTGTGTACACTATGCAAGCAGAGTACTGTTGCTGTACCTATGCTGGCATAACCCTCTACTATAGAAGCAGCCTACACCAACTAAACTTTTTTTAAAATTGGAATAGGGACATCACCCCCCTGAACAAAGTTGGCTACATTGACAAATAGCTTTGCAGATGGAAGAACGTGTCTACAGTTGTGGTTAGGTTGGCGAAGCTATGTCAGTCTGGGGTGTGTTTTTTTTTTTTTTTCATACCCCTGATTGATGTAACTGTCAGCCTTACTTTTCAGCATAGACCAGGTCTCAGGCTCCAAGCTCCCATAACCTTTGAAAAATGAGACTTAGGCTGCTAAACCATGTAGGCATTGCAACACTGGGTAGAGCAGTGTTTAAATACCTATTAAAATCTGAGCCTCGGTGCTGTGCTGAATAGATATGAACTTAAGCTTGTGCTTAGGTGCTTTGATGAATCAGGGTTTATACAGTAAAAAACAAAACAAAACATGCTCACACAGGGCCCTATGCACAGCTTACACCCTAAATATATGGCTTAAGGGTTGTGCGGACAGGGACTGTGCATGAACTTCATTCTTGATGAAGTATTGGACAATAGAACAGTGGAGAAGTTTAAAACAACAACCACCAAACCTTCGCCTATTAAAGTACTTCCCATTGTGCTAGTCTTTTTTTTTTTTCAGCATGTCCCCTAAATGGTCTCTTAGTTTCTCTTAGGAGAGATCTGTAGATCACGAAAGCAGCAAAGAATCCTGTGGCAGCTTATAGACTAACAGACGTCTAATTCAATATTAGTAGGTCAGTTGACCAGGATAGGTTTGTCTACACATACAGAACTTAGTGAAGAAACTACCTCCGCCGACGGGATAACTGCAGACTGTCACTCGGGTGTGGATTTTCCTGTATGGTAGAAACTTTATATCTTTTAGCAGCTGTTAATTTTGGTTAATTGCTCTGTAGGGTTCTTTCTCCCCTTCTCACCCTTTTCTTTCCTTTTTATTTTCCTTACACAACAGATCTCAAGTAAAACAAAGACTTAACAATGGCTCCTACACTATCAAAGAGAAAGGATGAGCTGTCTTAAAGGGCTTATCAAAAATCAGACATCACCCTCCCCCCACTGCAGAAGTAATCATAATCCAACCCTTGGACATGGTGTCCTGTATCAGAAGCTATGAATATTTGGAGCTTTATGAGAATGGATTATTTATTCTAAATATACTCAGAGTAATTGTATAGCTCATATCCAGCAGGTCAGGATTACAGATTTCATTACAGTTTTCAGAGATTGGAAGCCTTTATACAATTACTGTAAGTCCAACTAAGAGGGAAAATCATTTCCTCAATATGGAACAGGAGAGTATACTGATCTGACATTACTTTCTCTAGGCTTCAGTTTCATTATGAAAATAAAAATCCTCCCTCATTTCATCCTAGGTTTGATATGTCCTCTGACATATGGCAGATCAGATATGATATATGGTTGGAATTCTGTCCCCCAAATATTTCTTATATACAGCGATCCAGGTTCCTAAGGCCAGATTCTGCTGCACTTACTCACTTGGGGCCAGATTTTAGTAACCATATGTATGTTGAATAGTACCTTATTCTAGAGCTGATCGAAATGTGGAACTTTTGTTCTGTCGGAAATTCTCTTGTTCAGATTCTGAACAAAACAAAAAAGAATTCCAAAATTACCCATGAAATGAAATTTTAGGGAAAAAAAAATCATTTCAGATCCATTAGAATACTTTGTTTAGATAACAGAAATGTTTTGTTCCAATTTAGACTTTTTTTTTTAAAAAAAAGACATAGTCTAGTTGTAGTCTATCAAGTAAAAAAAACTTTGAAACAAAATATCAAAATAATGTTTCATTTTGGATGAAATGGCATTTTCAGATGGACATGTTCCAGGTAATTTTGGAACATTTTCAACCAGCTCTACCTTACTCCATTAATAGCCCCACTGAAGTCAATGGGACTATTAATGGAGAAGGTGTTACGATTGGAAGGGCATGAGAATCTGGCCAGCAAGGATTACTTTATTCTAGGGAAATAAATGAGACTATTATGGAGGATGGTACTACTGAGCAAAAGGGTCTGAGTACTTGTCCCTTAATGATACAGACTAAATCATAGCCACAAGCATTTTCTCTTTTCTGTTCTAGGAAGCTAAGGTTTACGATTTGAACTGGAATGTCTAAAATATAATCCAGGTACCCACTTGCTACTGATATGTGACTATTTACCATTCCTACTTGGTCTATAAAAGACACATTTCTGTCCTTCTGGTTATAATTGTAAACCTTTTTCTCTCACTGGTGAGCGGTTACAATCGTCAACAAGACTATTCATGCAAGCAATTATTCACCAATAGGAGTAATCTGCTCCTGTGTTACCAATTTACTCCAGTGCAGATAGATTTACCTCAGAGATTTGATGCTGGAGTTCTCACTGGTTATGTTGCCAATTACTGATTCCCTATTTTCACTAAAGTTTTTTTTTTCTCCTGCTGATAATAGCCCGCCTTACCTGATTACTCTTGTTATAGTTGGTATTCCAACACCCATTTTTTCATGTCCTCTGTGTATATATATCTTCCTACTGTATTTTCACTGCATGCATCCGATGAAGTGGGTTTTAGCCCATGAAAGCTTATGCTCAAATAAATTTTTTAGTCTCTAAGGTGCTACAAGGACTCCTGTTCTTTTTGCGGATACAGACTAACACAACTACCACTCTGAAACCTAAACTATTCAGTTTCTTTATCTCATCTCCCTTTCCCTTTCTGCAAAAAGTACAAAATAAAAGCATATGTAAACACATTCAGTTATGGACGGGGTTCTCCACTGTCCTGCACCTACTGTCATCATTTATACCGTTTGGATTTAGTGGTGTTTTACAGCCACTCTACAGTCTCACTTTGTAAATGAAAATGGCAGTGGAGAGTCACCTTAAAGTCTGTCCTGTTCAGATCCTGGGTTTTGGTTTGATCCATCTCTAGCTTGTGTGACTTACAAGATAAATTCCAGGTTTAAGATGCAGGAATTCTTCATTTCAAAACACAGACTCTAAAACCATAAATGTACACAGGATGAACACAATTTTGAAAAGCAAAACTGACGGTCTTAGAATGTATTAATCTCATGTCAGGAGATGATTAACACTCCAGAACTGTTCACCACACAGTGCAATGTTGCCAGTGCTCCAGTTTAAAAATAATTTTTTGGGAGGGGGAAAGTTTCCCTTTCTGTAATAGGGAGATAGGCATTTTTGCCTTGTTTAATGGTTGATGTTTCTCCCAAAAGGTGGAGAAATCCTTCAGATGGCTTCAGAAGCACAGAACGCAGGTATTCAAAGGGTCACTGATAATGGGGCTAAAAGCCATGTGCTGATTGTTAGCCTGGCAACCCACAGATACTGGACAGATTGCATTCTAATGGTACTGGATTGACATAGCATACGTGGAGAAACAACTTTTTTTCTTTCCTCAGAGCTTTGAGTTATGCACCTGTTCAGTAACTGGGTGGCTGAATGTAGGCAAATATGACAGTGATGCACGTGGAGCCGTGTGAACAATGCTCATTAGTGACAGCTAATCTTTGGTAACGTTAATTGAGAGCATACAGAGAATGTTGTTGGCCAATCCTCCAAGCCCATCCTTCCCTCCCTGTAAAACCATGGCACTTAAGCTTTATCATAATCTGAACAATGACAGATGAATGGGATTGCACTTCTAAATGGATGTCTCCTTTCAAGGATCGCTCCCTTGTTTGTGTGGCATTATGTTTGCCAGCAAGAAGGTACTTTCCTAGGGGAACATGTTAAAGAGTTTCAGGGTAGTATTGCGGGGGGTGCATCAACTTTTTTTTTTTATATGGGACGAAATGGACACTACTGACAGCTTTCCAACCAATAAGACTCCTTGTATGTGACAGGAACCAGCCCACACTCTGCATGTTTGTCATCTTGTAATGAATTGCAATGATATTTATTATCATTTTCAGCAGCTTTTGATTCTTAACATAATCTAAAGATGGTATAGAGAGGATTTTGTTTGCCATGCATGTATCTGGGTCAGTTTGCAGAATTAAGGGAAGGGACGACAGTTTCACTCAGCTTATTCAAGATGCCATCAGAACAAGAACTTTAATTCCTAGGATCTCTGAGCCTCATGCTTCTTAAGCCATCAGTGTGTCAGGACCTGCAGCTCTTTACTGCCATGGTTCTGACGATGCAGTCGTAGGGACTGAAAAACAGCACAGCCATCCCTCCAGAGCACAGAAATAAATGTACATTAACATAGTGTGGAAAGGAATGAGGAGTTCTCCAGCAGGAAATCACACAGTTTGTGAAAGACTTTTCCTGTCTGTGACGCAGTCTGCTGTACTCTAGCATCTCTCTTTACAAGGAGAGGTAATTTTAGTTCTCTTAGGAAAGGAATGGAGGCTCAATAGCAACCTGATGTGGCCAGAAGTGAGCAGCAATCTTTGACAACCCTAAGGGCTGCCTTCTCTCTCTCTTAGATTTCAGGTGGACGCCAGCTCTGTCATTACTGGGGCCCTGCTATAGTGTTTCCCCTCAGAATTGCCTAGTGTTTCGACCTGCTCTGGGGCCTGCAGAATTCTAGCATTGCATTGAGATTTGAATTGCTCATGTCCAGGAAACACACTTCACCTACCCCTTAAAAGTTGTTATATCTGGGATGGAAAGCCATAGCCATTCTGTACCAGACCAGCAGCACCACACAGCAGTCTTAGGAAGGGAGCTGAACAAAATATCATACTTCCAAACGTAGCTTTTTGCAGCGTGACATATCCACCATATGCAACAAAATATATTTTTTTTACTTTAAAAGGGCTGAAGAATATTAAGACAATTTACAGGCGTTCGGCTGCCAGATATGATCCTTCTCCCATGTAGCTGTTAATATTCTTCTCATGCTTCTTTGTCATATCACATCTTAAGAAAATGAAAACAATGACGCGTAGAAACTTCAAATTTGATTATTTGTGAAGGTTTTGTTGATTTCTACTGTCTCCTACTGTCTTCTAGGGCTGTCCCAACCTCTTGGGAAGATAATCCCTGGAGAATTCGGTGTGTTTGAATTCTTCTTTGGCATGTTGCAGACTTTTAAGGAGACCTATTTAAGCTTCTTCAGCAGAAATGGAGAAATGTTGAACTTGATGTATTCTTTCCGATGAACTTCAGGATTCTGGCAGAGCTTCTAAGCACTATAACCCTCTGGCAGACAGTCAGAATAAAACAGACATTACGATTCTATAGTAAGTCCTTCAGCAGCTTCTGCTAGAACTCCGATGCCCCAGGAGCTCCTGAGGTCTATGGGAATTCCTGCAGCGTTCTTGCTATTGCCACCTAGGTTGAATAATTTTGACGTCCAGTGCACAGTTCTAGCAAGCAAGAGACCCTAATGCTGCATGCTATTGAACGCCAATGTCAAATTAGAATTACTCTATTTTACATATTTGTTGGTGAATACGTGTGTCTATGTAGCAGGGATTTTGTAACCTGACAGTATAAAAAAGTGAAGGAAATTCCCTGACACAGAACTTAAACTGAAGTTACAGATGTAAAAACATTAGAGTGCACTCAGAACTAGTCCAGTAACCAGCTCCATTACTATACATTGAGTATAGCCTGATTAGGCAAAAGTACACAAGCACATGCTTCTCTTCAAGCATGTGACTTCGGCAAGGCTACTCTCATTCTTACGTATAAACACATAGCTGAGTGCTTTGTTGAATCAGGACATTCAATCCTAATCCAGGCCGATAGGGTTTTTGGAAGTCATTTTAGATGTAGCCATAGGCATGAGACGGCCAGCACCTGGGGTTTAAGATGTCAGGGGAGATGTTACCTTCCATGGCATCCTCATGCCTGCAGCTGCAGCACTGAGCTTCCTAGTTACACTTAAAATAGTAGTGGATGGTGGCTGTTAATTCCAGGAGGTGAACAAACTGTTTTGTGCTTCTCGCGGTCATAAGCCACTTAAATCAAACTAGCAGTACTTTAAGGTTGTTTGAACTATTGATACTCCATATTTCCATACTCTTCCGTTAAAAAAAATAAAATAACTTACCTTAAAACTTAGGGGTTTCTCAATGTTTGGTATGTGTTTTTTCCACTTCAGTGCTTATTTAAGGGTCTTTATTTGCTTGCCTATAGAAAATTGATGTATTTAAAACCATTAACTCCAATTTAACTGTTTTCTTTGGGGGACAGGGGGGGAGGCAGGAGAAGTATCTGTCGATATACATAAACAGTACCTGTGGTCAAAATCAATGTTCTTGGCTGTTACAGTACTCTTCCCCCTTAAACACGCTATTAGCCTTTGGCTCTGGAAAGCCATATGGCCTGCAAATCTGGCCAGAAGCAGACCGAATCCAATTAATAGAAAGCTGGTAAATCTGAATTTGTTGCTATGTATGGCCAAATGTTATCTTTAGTCAGCCAAGAAAATACTAGCAGCCAAACTACTATGGTAAAATAGAAATGATTATTGTATTTTCAGCTGACAAACCCAGGTGATCTATGGGTGGAAGAGCAAAGGCAGAGCACAGCACAACCACCTCCTCTTTAAAGCTTTATACCTATAAAGAGAAGGCCTGCATCCGATCTCGTAGAAGTTTTATGCTGATGTGACTTCCTTGGCTTCTCCTGATTTACATCAAGGAGAGAGAGAGAAGAGACAGGCCTAAGTTCTTTCTCTTCTGCTTTTTGTAGTTTGTATTTGAGAATAAGAACAGGACTTTGTCAATGCTATATAGAGACAAGACTAATCATCGTTATTATTCGTGGGGATGTCAACCAATGGGAACTGAATTCATGGAACCTATAGGAATCAGAGACATTAATGTATTCTTTTTTTAAGGTGACAGAGACGGAGCTTTAATTGTCGTGACGTGTGATTCTGTTTTGTTTAGCTTCCTGCAAGAGTGGCTTATTTTTGTTGTTATCTTTTAGTTTGTAAGAGTTACTCACTTAAGAAGCTTTCAAAATATTAACTAGTCGCTGAAGGTTCTTTGAAGAAAAATATGACTGCTCGTGTAAACAATTAATGGTTGTTAAGCATGGCAGTGTATATTATGACAAACAACACATGCTACATTATGCCAGCTGGTGTAATGATGTGATAATGTCTGACTCATTAACTCTGGCACACAGTTTACGATGCCCTTCTATGACAGGATTAATTGATTCACACATACATTAAAACAAAAATAACTAAACTGAAATTCAGCTGGAAGTCTGGCTTCTCATTTGTCATAAACCCTGTTGTTGGTTAAAGCTGATGAAGGCCTCAGTGCAGAAGGAGTTGAGGTTTGCCCTCTGACCTTTGTTGTGGCTAATCTGGATCAATATTCCGCAAGTAGAAAATAAGTTATATTTAAATATTGGCAATGATTTCCATAGAAGTCTCTCAACTATGGTTTTGGGGTTTTTTTGATGATCATTACAATTATTAGGCCAAATCCTGAAGTCATTAGGCAAAACTTCCCTTGCCTTCAAAAGGAATTTTTGCCCACGCAAGGATTTTAGGATTGTGCCCATTGTTTGCTAATGAAGTAATAGTCGATTGTATCAACATGATAACGGAGGAGAGGATTGGTTAACAACTATGTATAAATTAATACATAGGTATTAATGTTGAACCAATGTTTCCAACAATACGTTAGAATTTAAAGCTTATGCCATGAAGATTTGTCATACAGTATAAGTAGAGCTGGTCAAAGAGGGGAAATGTAGCTGAAAATGATTTGAATTGACAACTGATACATATATTGTCAAATGAATTATTTGTGAATATTATTTGACCCTCTCTATGAATAAATGACCATTGGTTCCTCTAGTCTGATATTCTTTCTCTGGAGTGACCATTGTGAGGGAGCGATTGGATGTTTCGTAAGAAGTCAGAAACCTAACATAATACACCTGCTGTATTTCTGCAGTCCAGCTATATCATGGGGGACATTCCTTCCTCACCTAAGCTTGTGATGCTCTAAGTTACCTCAGCCTGTGTCATGAGTTATGGTAACTTGTATAATTTATAGCCTAGCTAGCATTCCCTCTTAGACCCTTTAATGTTGGGCTGGGACTAGATGGCATAACATAGTGTGTCTAGTGTTATTTAAGTTTTATTCCTGGCTTTACTTCGACATGCCTTGATGTTGGGCAAATTACTTCGCTTCTGCGTTCCTTAATTTATCCTTCTCTCACATACATATAATAAAACTAAACCACAAGGAGAGTATGTGGCTTATTGTTTACTATGTATACATATATGTTTGTTGTTGTTATGCAGATATAGTATTCTGGAATATCTGTCTATTACTTTTCAAATGGCACTGTACAGGGATGTTATTAAGAGAAAATGTTGTGAAGCTAAAAAGCATGGAAATGTGTACTAAAAATTGTCTTCAACCTCTATTTTATTATACTCTAGGCTCAACTTTGCTTGCAGTTGCACACTGCACAAGAAGAGATTTTTGTTTGTTACGAGTCATCTGTATAGTCAAGCCCTTGCAAATTATTTAAATGAATGTTCTCCCATCAATACATATATTTTAAAGAAAGACAGGCAGATGGGAAAGGAGTAGTTCCTGTAAAGTTAACATAAGCCCAATTTAGGAGCAACTGAAGCTCTTCCTATCATTTAGGCTCGGGTTTTCAAAAAAGTCTAAGGGAGTTAGGCATGGACATATAACCCACTTAGGCTCCTTTGAAAATGCCAACCTTAGACATTATAGCTGAAGCTACATTAGATTTAACTTGAGAGATGCTTATAGAAATATTCATGGATAAGAAACACAATGTGGCAAAAATGTAGGTCATGAGCAGGGCTGGTCAAAAATCTTTAATCAAAAATGATAAAGGGAGGAGACTTTGTTGAATATTGGGAGCTGTAGTCCAACCAGGGTGTCCAACTTATAGCAATGAATGGCAGCCAAACTTCAGCTCACATAGGGCACTGTGTGGTATTTCCGAATCTAAATATTTCAGGTTTTGGCCAAATTATTTTGGTTCTTTCGGTTTGACTGAAAAGTCAAATTTTTGAAAGGGGGAAAAAAAATGCCAATCAGCTCTAGTCATGAAAGGGTTTTCTTTTGTGAAATGAAACTTTTCTTTAGATACTCATACTTGATATTAATGGACGGTGCTTTCATGGATCAAGTGTCCTTAAAGATGTAACATTAAAAAGCATCCAAAAATCACCTCATGAAGGGAGATCATTGTACAAACCCTATCAGATGATTACAGTGTAAAATGTACTCTTCTCTGTATTAGGCTACCAGATTAGGAGCCAGTGGTTTTACCAGCCTTTTGATTTATCAGTGCTTATCCTTATGGAAATCAGTTTAATTGTAAGGCAATATTTTGGCTAGGTTGCTCTTGAAAAAGAAAGGTAAACTACCTGGTTAAGTTCATAATCTTTTCCTGTGGTTTGTCAACTTTTGCCACACTGCATTTTAATTCAGTCAGTCTTTCTATACAAGGCTCTCAAGGGTAAGTCCAATGTTGGTTTAGATGTAACATCTAAATGCAGTAAGAACCCTGGATACCTTGAGGGTGGGGTAATGTTAATTACACTGGAATACCTCCAGGCAGCTGGAGCACAGAGCTACTGTTGAGTTATCAGCTCATACCTATTTATCTGAGCTGAAAGCCAAGGCGATGCGCTAACACAACATCCTGATGACTTGTCATAGTTATCAGATGTGACATGGCTGGCCACTACAATTTTTTTTTTTTTTAGCACAATATATTCTTTTGGAGAATTTTTTAGACTGTTTTACATTGAAGTGACAGGACAGAACATAATAAACAAATTGCAACACAGCATGTACTTGCAAACTTTGTTCAGTATGCAGAACCTACTTCTCTTATGTCTCTAATTATAAAGCTCTGAGTTTTGGATCTGTCAATAATAAATTAAAGTTACTGCATAAAGGTTCCAACTAAGATCAGGGCCCCATTATGTTAGGCACATAATAAGAAATAATCCATACCTCAAAGACCTTTCAGTGTAAATAGGACAAAAAAAATCAGAGAAAAGAGAGATTATTATTCCCATTTTACAGCTAGAAACCTGAGGAACAGAAATCCAGTCAACTATCCTGGAGTTGCTTACGAAATGTAATTGATATTCAAAATTATTTGTCAAATACTTCTGGTAAACAATTATTGGTCTGTAGCTAGGGCATGTGAATACTTAGTATTTGCAATTTGAGTTGTGTTGATTGATTTTGACTGGATACATAAATTGCATAGTATGTTTGTGTTTAGTAATTGGATGTACATAACTCTTTTTGAATCAGAGTTCCAGTGCTAACACTTGTGATTATGAATTCACAATTTGCTTTAGCTAAATATTGTCCAAGATTCATTGCTTCCACAAACATTTCTGCCAGAAAACTCCATCCTAGAATATTGACAAAAAGCTAACACAAAATGGGAAAAACATGGAAGTGATTATTTAAATATTCACATAAACATCCATTTCCACCTCTCCCCTTCAATTTTTTCTTTAGGATTTGCCCAATTCTAGTACTGGCATTGGTGGATTTGGAGGCGGTGGTGTTAGAATGAAAATGTAACATTTAACCTCATGTATTCAAATGCAGATTTATGGAAAAGAGCTGCATCCCTGGAGTCTCCCTTCAGTCCACATTTGTGGCACATTTAGGGCCAGATCCTCAGAGGGAGTAAATGAATGTGGCTGTTTTGACTTCACTGGAGCTAGGCCAATTTACAGTGGATAAGGATCTGGCTCTTTAATATTTATTTGAGATTAATAGTGCATCTCTTACCTTCTTGAGTCAGACACAATGAAAAATGGCACACACCTGCCATTTATATATCATATAGCAGTATCCGTGGTTTGCTTCAAGGCAAACATGCTACAATAGGTGGAGAGAGTCAACTGGACACATTAAGGTCGGGTTAGAGTCCTTTCTTCCTGAAGGCAGCTGGTTCTAGTTCATTGAGACCTTTCTGATTTTTCTCTCCCTGAGGAGGAGCATGTACATTAACAGTCCTCTCCACACACCCTGCTAAGGAACTGGTACCAAATGTTCTTCAGTGTAGAGGTGCTGCCCCTGGAGCAGGTTATAGAGGACCTCTGGACAGCTGTATCCTGTCACAGTATGCCATCAGGATCAATGAAACACATGCACAGCCCCAATGCTCAGCCGCACAGGAATACCTCTTAATCAGCACTAATACTTATGCCTGTCTTTGCAGCTGAAAATATGTACTTGATCTCTTCAGAGTACAGAAACACTGCTGTAGCCTGTGAAAGAGCTCTGTATGCATCATCGGTCCCAAATTATTATGTATACACACATACTGTATACAATATTATAATATATTATAGAAATTAATCTATCATATTGCTAGTATTAAATAACACACACACACACACACACACACACATATATATATATATAGTGAGAGACCCAGGCCTGTGGGGTACAGGAGTGTGGTAGAGGGCAAATATACTGGTCACTGGATGAGTAGTTTTCTGTTCCCTGAGTGACCAGAGCAGGGGCTGCACTAGAGTAATTAGGAACCTGCTAGAACCAATTAAGGCAGACAGGCTGATTAGATCACCCACAGCCAATCAAGGCAGGCTAATCAGGGCACCTGGGCTTAAAAAGGAGCTCACTCCAGTCAGGCCAGAGGGAGCCAGAGGAGAGGAAGTGCGTGTGAGGAGCTGGGAGCAAGAGGCACAAGGAGCTGAGAGTGAGAGGCTGTGCTGCTGGAGGACTGAGGAGTACAAGCGTTATCGGACACCAGGAGGAAGGTCCTGTGGGGAGGATAAAGAAGGTGTTTGGAGGAGGCTATGGGGAAGTAGCCTAGGAAGTTGTAGCTGTCATGCAGCTGTTACAAGAGGCACTATAGACAGCTGCAATCCACAGGGCTCTGAGCTGGAACCTGGAGTAGAGGGCAGGCCCAGGTTCCTCCCAACTCCTGATCAGACACAGGAGGAGTTGATCCAGACTGTGGGGAAGATCACTGAGGTGAGCAAATCTGCCAATAAGCGCAGGACTCACCAAGGTAGAGGAGGAACTTTGTCACCATATATATAAATAAAACTTCACAGGAGCTGTGCCAATTTATGCTGGCAGCAGTTCTTGGCCCTTAATATTTATTGAGAGATTTTTATATAGGCACACAAAAATTTGCAGTATCTAATATTGTGTACAGTATGCATGTGGGGGGTATGTAAGACTGTCATCATAGAAAACTATTTCTGTATTTTGAATTATTGGTTAAGAATAAGCTTGATCTCCGCTAATATAATTATCTTATGACTTTGGAAAGATACACATTCAACTATGGAGGAAGAAGGGATCCCATCATTAACTCAGATGGCATCTTATGAAAAGGTGATTTATGGGCTACGGGCAAGCATGGACAGATGCCATGAAATCTGGAGTGCTATTTCTGGACTATTAGTAACATTACTGAGGTACTGGCTCTTCATACAGTAAAGGAAGCTCACTGTTACTAATAATAGTTCAGGGTTTAATTGTATTTTGTTTGTATTTCCTCTGCCCTCACACACACACTTCTTTGCTGTTATAGGATGATTTGGGATGGAAGGGAACTGTTAGGAATCTAAAAAAAATGTGTATATCTATTGATTTTCATTTATCTATATAATGACATAAGAAAATTTGTTTACCTTTGACGAAGATGTTTTATTTAGGGTGGAATTATTAGTTAGGTGAACAGTAGAATTCCAGTTGACTCCCAGGGGAACAAAGTTAGGCCAAGGCTGAGTACTTTTGAAAATGATTTCTTATGCACCTGACACTAGCACCTGGGCACATGACAGATTAAATTCTACTAAACATTAAATCAAACATTGCAAGATATAAATTATACACAACCTTCTTCTCTGAATTGTCCCAATCATTGATTGATAATCTACTAATGCTCCATATTATTTTGACCAAAAAGAGATGTCTTGCTCTGTTCTCTCAAGATCAGTAAATTGGACTTCTGGTACACAGCCATAGGGAGGCAACATTCTCCTTTCAACCTCCACAGGAGCCTGTCAGCAAATTGTCAGAAAAAAATCTCTGGATGATATCAGCCATCATAGTGATAAATGGAGAAGACAGGCTGTCTAAGAGTAACAGGTTCAAACCCATTTATGGTTTTCTAATTAGAATCCTTGAAGTGTGTGTGTGTGTAGAGACTTAGGTACCTTGAATTGTACCCAGAGGAAGATGAGAAGACAGAGCAGTTCCCAGAGCATAGGGGTAGTGTGCTCACATCAATTCATTCTGTTAAACAAGCATAAGTCACAGTCCAAAGCAGAGTGCACTGGTGACAAAAGCCTGAAAGACTGTGGCCAGGTTCACATAATAAGGAAAGACTGACTTATTAGCAACCAGCAAATGGGGAAAAAAGAGGTACGAGTCACTCATCCTCCCTGGGAATCCAAGAACAGTCAAGGATCCAAAAGCATCTCAGGATAACAAACTTCTCTGGTGAGGTGTGGAAATCCTATTGTCAATTCCTCAAGTTGCATCCTCTTGCTAGCCATTATCACATTCCTCTTTTTTGGGGTGAATTTCAGGTACTTTGTCTATCCTTGTCCTCTCAGTCAGGCATTCAGAAAGCAAATAAACTGTGCCACCTAGATATAATGACAAGGAGATGTTGAGCTGCAAGTCATCTACATACTGATAGCTTTGCAGCCCAAAATACCTATTCTCACCCAACAGCATATGCACATTGGACAGGGGGCTGACAGAACAAGACCATTGATGGAGGTTTTGGGGAAGGAACAGCTGTCCAGCAACACTCTCTGAGACCTTCTACAAAGGAGCAGAACCATTGAAGAACAGTTGTATATTGTATAAACTGCTATCAGCTGTATCTAAAATGCGTGAAAGACATAATGTACTTGAATTTTGACCATCTCCAAAAACTTATCAGAACTTTGGGCAAAAGCCTTTTTTTCTCCTTCATGATCTGTGAGTCAGCTGCCTAGTGCAATCTTTGCAGAATCAGAGACAGACACATTCCTTAAACACTTGCATGGACTCTGCTATGTTACTTTAATCCATGCCTATGCATAGCATGCAATGACCTATTTCCTTACTGGCTTCATGCTTTCAACAGATCTTTCTCTTCATCCCTTAACACAAACTTCATCCTCTCTTCTGCCCCACCCTTATATATCAGGAATATAGTGAGCTGCTGAAGCCTAATAATTGTGGTCAATCTACCTCTGTTACAGCATTGCAATGCCACTGAAAGCAAAGAGGATAGATACCAAGGCAGCTGACAGCAGGTTTTGGTCCCTTATTTTGTTTTTTGAATATTCTGGCCAGTAATCAAGATGGAAATTCCTTGCCAAGTTAGGATCACTAGAAATGTCTAGGCATGATCCTGATTCAAGATGTAGAAATGGGACCAAGCAATCTAAGCTGAAATTTTGGATGATCAGATAATAACCATTTCCCTTAAGTTGAAAAATGGGTAAAAAGATTACAGTAAAGGGCCCAGTTTGTATTATTTACTCCCTAGCCTGCACTGGGAGCCAGTGGGAAGCTGCATCACCCTGTGTCTTCTGAGCCATGGCCCCGCTTGCAGCTGCCCAGCTTTAGTAGCTACTCAGCCACTCCTTTCTCTATACCTGTTCTTTAGTCCAAAGAAACCCTGTATTTTTATCTTCCCATTAGGTAACATTTGTCAGTGTTTTGGTGCTGTGTAGAGGAGCCAGATGTTGCACTGAATATGAACTTTTTCCTTTTCTGTTCCTCTACTTCCAGAATTCCAAACCACTGCTTCTGTGACTAGAGAGCATGGCAGTTAAAACAGTGGTGACTTCATCTACACTAGAGAACCAAACAGAACCGGCAGAGTGAGAGTACAAGCTTTTCCACGCTGCCCTATCCATGCATTCTACCCCGGATCTGAATGGATCCCCTTAAGGGGTTTACTTCTCGTGGTCCTGGTGGATCTCTTTGTTGAGACTGTAATAACCTTAGTCCCAGTTTTGGACCTTAGCGTCCAAAATATGGGGGTTAGCATGAAAACCTCCAAGCTTAGCCACCAGCCTGGACCTGGTACCTGCTGCCACCACCCAAAAAATTAGAGTGTTTTGGGGCACTCTGGTCCCCCTGAAAAACCTTCCCTGGGGACCCCAAGACCCAAATCCCTTGAGTCTCACAACAAAGGGAAATAATCCTTTTTCCCTTCCCCCCTCCAGGTGCTCCTGGAGAGATACACAGACACAAGCTCTGTGAACCCAAACAGAGTGAATCTCCCTCTCTGTTCCCAATCCTGGAAACAAAAAGTACTTTCCTATTCCCCCAGAGGGAATGCAAAAATCAGGCTAGCAATCCAACACACAAATCTCCCCTTGATTTCTTCCTCCCACCAATTCCCTGGTGAGTACAGACTCAATTTCCCTGAAGTAAAGAAAACTCCAACAGGTCTTAAAAGAAAGCTTTATATAAAAAGAAAGAAAAATAAGTACAACTGTTCTCTCTGTATTAGATGATACAACACAGGGTCAATTGCTTAAAAGAATATTGAATAAACAGCCTTATTCAAAAAGAATACAAATTAAAGCACTCCAGCACTTATATTTATGCAAATACCAAAGAAAAGAAACCATATAACTTACTATCTGATCTCTTTGTCCTTACACTTGGAAACAGAAGACTAGAAAATAGAAACTACTTCTCCAAAGCTCAGAGAAAGCAGGCAGCCAGAAAACAAAAGACCTTAGACACTCAATTCCCTCCACCCAAAGTTGAAAAAATCCGGTTTTCTGATTGGTCCTCTGGTCAGGTGCTTCAGGTGAAAGAGACATTAACCCGTAGCTATCTGTTTATGACACGCCCCCCAAATTGCAGACAGTGGGGAAGCTCACTGGCGGCGATTTCCTTCTAGAACTTGAAAATAAACAGATTAATACAACACATACACCTTTACATATACTCCTAAGTATATAACTAACAGACTTCTACATTTTAAGAACACTTTTTAACTACTGAATTCTGGGAAACTCTCACGGGAGAGTGCATCAGCAACTTTATTAGAAGCTCCTGTGATGTGTTGAATTTTAAAATTAAAATCTTGGAGAGCTAAACTCCAACGAAGAAGTTTTTTGTTGTTCCCCTTGGCAGTATGAAGCCACTTTAGTGCAGCATGGTCAGTTTGTAGTTGGAACCGCCGTCCCCAAACATATGGGCGTAGTTTTTCCAGGGCGTACACAATGGCATAGCATTTCTTTTCACTGACTGACCAGTGACTTTCCCTCTCAGACAGTTTCTTGCTGAGAAACACGACAGGATGGAAGTTGTGATCTGTTGCTTCCTGCATGAGCACTGCTCCTATACCACGCTCAGATGCATCTGTGGTTACTAGGAATGGCTTGTCAAAATCCGGGGCCCTGAGCACAGGGTCAGACATGAGCGTTGCCTTAAGTTGGGTAAAGGCCTTTTGACACTCATTAGTCCACTTAACTGCATTTGGCTGGGTCTTTTTGGTCAGGTCGGTCAATGGGGCAGCGATTTGGCTGTAGTGTGGTACAAATCGCCTGTAGTATCCGGCCAAGCCTAAGAAGGATTGGACCTGTTTCTTTGACCGTGGGACAGGCCACTTTTGGATAGCATCCACCTTGGCCTGTAGGGGGTTTATGGTTCCTCGACCCACCTGGTGCCCCAGGTAAGTTACTCTGTTTTGGCCTATTTGACACTTTTTGGCCTTAACAGTTAGTCCTGCCTGCCTGATGCGCTCAAAGACCTTTTCCAGGTGTAGTAGGTGTTCGGGCCAGGAGTCTGAAAAAATGGCCACATCATCGAGGTAGGCAACTGCAAATTCTCCCAGTCCAGCTAGTAGACCATCTACCAGCCTCTGGAAGGTGGCGGGTGCATTTCGAAGGCCGAAAGGAAGGACATTGAATTCATACACCCCCGCATGGGTGACGAACGCTGACCTCTCCTTGGCAGGTTCATCTAGCGGTACTTGCCAGTACCCCTTGGTTAAGTCTATTGTAGAGATGAACTGGGCACGTCCCAACTTCTTCAATAGCTCATCTGTACGTGGCATTGGATAGTTGTCCGGACGAGTTACAGCATTTAGCTTACGGTAGTCCACGCAAAAGCGTATTTCCCCATCTGGTTTGGGTACCAGAACCACTGGAGATGCCCATGCACTGGTAGATGGGCGGATTATACCCATCTGTAGCATGTTCTGGATCTTCCGTTTTATAGCAGCTTGGGCATGAGGAGACACTCGGTAGGGTGGGGTTCTAATTGGGTGAGCATTACCTGTATCAATGGAGTGGTATGCCCGTTCAGTCCGTCCTGGGGTGGCTGAGAACAATGGGGCGAAGCTAGTGCACAGCTCCTTGATTTGTTGCCGCTGCAGACGTTCCAGGGTGGTTGAGAGGTTCACCTCTTCCACGCCACCGTCTTTTTTCCCGTCATAGTAGACACCGTCAGGCCACTTAGCATCCTCTCCCTGGACTGTAAACTGACAAACCTGTAAGTCTCTGGAATAGAAAGGCTTGAGAGAATTAACATGGTACACTTTAGGCTTTAGTGAGGAATTGGGAAATGCTATGAGGTAGTTTACAGCTCCCAGGCGCTCTTGGACCGTGAATGGCCCTTCCCATGATGCTTCCATTTTATGGGCCTGTTGCGCCTTCAAGACCATAACCTGGTCTCCTACCTTGAAGGAACGTTCTCTGGCATGTCTGTCATACCAGGCCTTTTGCTCTTCTTGAGCATCCTTTAGGTTCTCTCTAGCAAGGGCTAAAGAGTGTCGGAGGGTGCTTTGTAGGTTGCTTACAAAGTTCAGAATGTTAGTTCCTGGAGAAGGCGTAAACCGCTCCCATTGCTGCTTCACCAACTGTAATGGCCCCTTAACCTCGTGACCATACACAAGTTCAAATGGTGAAAACCCTAAACTGGGATGTGGTACAGCCCTGTAGGCAAACAGCAACTGCTGCAACACTAGGTCCCAATTATTGGAGAATTCGTTGATGAATTTTCGTATCATGGCCCCCAAAGTTCCATTGAACCTTTCCACCAGGCCATTGGTTTGATGGTGGTATGGGGTGGCAACCAAGTGATTCACCCCATGAGTTTCCCACAGTTTTTCCATGGTCCCTGCCAGGAAATTAGACCCTGAATCTGTAAGGATGTCAGAGGGCCAACCTACCCTGGCAAAGATGTCTGTTAGGGCCAGGCACACAGTGTTAGCCCTGGTGTTGCCTAGAGCTACTGCTTCTGGCCATCGGGTAGCAAAGTCCACTAAAGTCAGTACGTACTGCTTTCCTCTGGGCGTCTTTTTTGGGAAAGGGCCCAGAATATTCACAGCTACTCGCTGAAATGGGACCTCAATTATGGGGAGTGGCTGGAGAGGGGCCTTGACCTGGTCTTGAGGCTTTCCCACTCTTTGGCATACCTCACAAGACCGGACATACTTGGCAACATCCTTGCCCATCCCCTCCCAGTGGAAGGACTTCCCCAACCGGTCTTTGGTTCTGTTAACCCCAGCATGGCCACTGGGATGATCATGGGCTAAGCTTAAGAGCTTCCCCCGGTACTTAGTTGGAACCACCAACTGTTTTTTGCGGCTGCCATTCTTCCCGGTGTCCACCAGAAAGAATTTCCTTGTACAAAAGTCCTTGGTCTATAACAAACCGGGATCGATTAAAAGAGCTGAGAGGCGGTGGGGTGCTCCGTGCCGCTGCCCAAGCTTTCTGAAGGCTGTCATCCGCTTCCTGCTCAGCCTGGAACTGTTCCCTTGAGGCTGGGGTCACCAGTTCTTCCTCAGACTGTGGACTTGGGCTTGGTCCCTCTGGAAGCGATGTAGGTGATGGGGTTGTTTCCGTTGCTGGTGTACCGCTCTCCGCTGGTGCACCTGAGGGTATTTCAGGCTCTGGCTGAGCCTTTTGGGTATGGCTGTCTTGTGCTTCTGCCAGTTCTGGCTCGCTGGCGCCCTCTGGCGTTGAGTTTGAAGATGGGGTTGCACTTGCTGGTGCTGGTTGCTGTTCCAGTTCCGGGCCTGGGACTGGAGATGCTGTGGCTGTTTCAGTGGTAGGCATGGAATCCGGGTCCTCTACCTCTGTCTGGGTCTCTGGTAACACAGACGGGGCCTCTGTGGACGGTTCAGGAACAGGAATGGGTCTGGAAGCTTGCCTGGTTTGGCTACGTGTAACCATTCCCACTCTCTTGGCCTGCCTCACCTGGTTGGCCAAGTCTTCCCCCAGTAGCATGGGGATAGGATAATTGTCATAGACTGCAAAAGTCCACATTCCTGACCAGCCTTTGTACTGGACAGGCAGTTGAGCTGTAGGCAAGTCTACAGCTTGTGACATGAAGGGGTAAATTGTAACTTTGGCCTTTGGGTTGATGAATTTGGGGTCAACGAAGGATTGGTGGATAGCTGACACTTGTGCCCCCGTGTCTCTCCACGCAGTAACCTTCTTTCCGCCCACTCTCAAATTTTCCCTTCGCTCCAAGGGTATTTGAGAGGCATCCGGGCCTGGGGATCTTGGGTGTGATGGTGGTGTAATGAATTGCACTCACATGGTGTTCTTGGGACACTTGGCCTTGATATGTCCCAGTTCATTACACTTAAAGCATTTTCCATCTGATGGGTCACTGGGCCGAGGTGAGTTACTGGAGACTGGTGAGGTTGAAGGGTAGGGTATCTGTGGCTTTACTTGGGTGGTATGTGGGGTCTTTGGCTGTCCTCGGTTGTAGGGTTTATGGTCTGTGTGCCCCCTGGGGTAATCGTTCCCCTTGACAGTAGCTTTCTTGCTTTCTGCCAGTTCCATTCATTTGGCTCCAATCTCCCCCGCCTCAGCGATATTTTTGGGGTTTCCATCTTGTATGTACCGCGTGATGTCTTCAGGAACACCATCCAAGAACTGCTCCATTTGTATGAGGAGGTTCAGTTCTTCCAAGGTTTGAATGTTGTTTCCTGTTAGCCAGGCCTCATAGTTTTTTGCAATGTAGTAGGCGTGTTTGGGAAATGACACCTCTGGTTTCCACTTTTGGGTTCTGAAGCGCCGACGGGCATGATCTGGGGTTATCCCCATCCTGTATCTGGCCTTGGTTAGAAAAAGTTTATAGTCATTCATTTGGTGCTTAGGCATTTCAGCTGCCACCTCTGCTAAAGGTCCACTGAGCTGTGACCTCAATTCTACCATGTACTGGTCTTCGGGAATGCTGTACCCAAGACAGGCTCTTTCAAAATTTTCCAAGAAGGCCTCGGTGTCATCACCTGCCTTGTAGGTGGGAAATTTCCTGTGCTGTGGAGCAATATTTGGCACCGGGTTGTTAGGGTTGGCTGGCACATGCAGCCCAGCTTTTGCCAATTCCAGTTCATGTTTTCTCTGTTTTTCCTTCTCTTTATTCTCTTTTTGTTGTTTTTCCATTTCTTTTTGGTGCTTTTCCATTTCTCGGCGGTGGGCCACCTCTTCTTCTTCTAGTTTTCTTTTGTGTGCTGCCTCTTGGGCCGCCTGTTCTCTTTGGAAGGCTGCCAGTTTGATGCTTTCTTCCTTTTCTTTCATCTCCATCTGTCGCCTGTGTTCAGCTTCTTTGATTTGTTCTTCGGAGTCAGTTTTTGCCTTAGAAGTCATGGTTCCTGTTTTCTTGTGTTGGGGTGCCCTCCGGTGTTTATCTTCTGAACTGCAGGTTCTCTGTTGCCTCCTGAAGTCTGCCTAGCAACAGTGCTTTTTTCCCTTTCTCTCTCTAGCTAATGTTCAATGAAGGGAAACCAGAAAAACCACTTTATTTGCATGCATATAAGTGCTGGTACTTGCCTCCTAATGGGAGGGCTATTGCATGACAAAAGACCCTCAACAGTTTCTTAATGGCTTTTCGCTTAACATGCAAGCCACAAACTGCGAGAGAGAGCAGAAAAAAAAATTCTCTCTGGTTCCCTTTTAAAACCAACTGCTTCTCTCTGCTAAAAAGCCCTTAGCAGAGAAAAGAAAAATATAATATTTCTACTGGCTTCTGGATTCTGTATCCCACCACTGCCACCATGTAATAACCTTAGTCCCAGTTTTGGACCTTAGCGTCCAAAATATGGGGGTTAGCATGAAAACCTCCAAGCTTAGCCACCAGCCTGGACCTGGTACCTGCTGCCACCACCCAAAAAATTAGAGTGTTTTGGGGCACTCTGGTCCCCCTGAAAAACCTTCCCTGGGGACCCCAAGACCCAAATCCCTTGAGTCTCACAACAAAGGGAAATAATCCTTTTTCCCTTCCCCCCTCCAGGTGCTCCTGGAGAGATACACAGACACAAGCTCTGTGAACCCAAACAGAGTGAATCTCCCTCTCTGTTCCCAATCCTGGAAACAAAAAGTACTTTCCTATTCCCCCAGAGGGAATGCAAAAATCAGGCTAGCAATCCAACACACAAATCTCCCCTTGATTTCTTCCTCCCACCAATTCCCTGGTGAGTACAGACTCAATTTCCCTGAAGTAAAGAAAACTCCAACAGGTCTTAAAAGAAAGCTTTATATAAAAAGAAAGAAAAATAAGTACAACTGTTCTCTCTGTATTAGATGATACAACACAGGGTCAATTGCTTAAAAGAATATTGAATAAACAGCCTTATTCAAAAAGAATACAAATCAAAGCACTCCAGCACTTATATTTATGCAAATACCAAAGAAAAGAAACCATATAACTTACTATCTGATCTCTTTGTCCTTACACTTGGAAACAGAAGACTAGAAAATAGAAACTACTTCTCCAAAGCTCAGAGAAAGCAGGCAGCCAGAAAACAAAAGACCTTAGACACTCAATTCCCTCCACCCAAAGTTGAAAAAATCCGGTTTCCTGATTGGTCCTCTGGTCAGGTGCTTCAGGTGAAAGAGACATTAACCCTTAGCTATCTGTTTATGACAGAGACTCTCAACACAGGTATCAGTGCTGACTCAGGTGGTTGTTTATAAGATGTGAGGATAGAGATTGATGGTCCCATTCCAGCCCCCAGATGAATCTATTTCACATCGATGGTGACAACTTTTAGGAACCGCTGACTGGAGCTCAATTAGATATGGGCAATTGGGAACTGGCAGGCTCTATATCACATTACCAATACTCTGAACCAGGCAGCTCCCTGGCTAAGATTGCAACTGCATTCCTTGCTTTGACAGAACCCTATGCAACAGAAGTCTAGGGTTTATCATAAAGTTTCATCACTTGCTCATTAGACACCGTGTGTGTGTGTGTGTGTGTGTGTGTGTGTGTGTGTGTTTAGGGATCCCTAGGTCTATAGAAGAGTAGAGCCCACAAATCACCTAGTAAACTGCTATGCCTACATGCTTATGTCTTTAAAGTTAAACAGTGCAATGGGATTTCAGCAAGCCCCACTGACAAGCTTAATTCCTGGGTTAAAAATGCCCCTTGGATAAGAATCTGTACTCTCTCCCAGGCCTCTTGTGTTATTAAATCCCTATTATGTTGTTCTTTCCCTTGGGGAAAGGCTGGAGCTTAAGGCATCTCTGGAGAGCTGACAAACAACTTTATTACTCTGTGATGTTGCTGACTGTCTCCAGTTCTTCTGGCAAAGAACAACCTCTCACTCACTCAGCACTTAAATAAAACTGGCATTTGCAAGGAAAACTTGGTCAGGCTCATCTATTTTGTGTTACAGTTAAGGAATCCTCTGTCAGGCACACCTTTGTAAGCCTTCTACTCATGTCAAAACTGTCACAGATATAGGAGGAAACATGCATATCGCCAATGACAATTAATCACCAAATGTCTTTGGAAACTATTAATCCCCATGGGGCTTTCACATCAGGCTGTTAGTTCAGCTGCAGAGGAGATAGTGTTTGAGGGTTTCTACTGTAAGATTCGAAGGGACTCAGTCCTCTTACACAAGGCAACTATTTATTACAATAATGAGATTCTGTTAGATTATAATTAAATAGATTGTCAGTATCTTTAGGGAAGAGGCTTTATCTCTTTATTTGTTCATTAAAGCAGTTATCACATACTCTAATAATAATTAATAGATAACAGATGCCATAGAGTATCTGTTTTGTACTTTTCTTTCAGGCTTCAGAATCCAGGAATATTTTTGCGACATCTTGGTTGGTGTATATGCAATGAGAATATTAGAAGTGAGAGTGAGTGAATATGAATGATAAGAAATGGGAATAAATACCGTGTATACTTGTTCATTAGCCCATTCGTTTATAAGCCGACCCCCCAAGATGGATAGGTAAAAATAGCAAAAACTGTATGACTCTTTCATAAGCTGACCCTATATTTCAGGGATTGGCAAACGTTGGCCCCTGGCCCATTAGGGTAAGCTGCTAGCAGGCCTGGACGTTTTGTTTACCTGGAGCGTTCACAGGCATGGAGTCCCTCAGCTCCCAGTGGCTGCAGTTCTCCGTTCCCAGCCATACGCTCCAGGCAAACAAAATGACATGTATTAGATATTCAAGTCAAAGATTCCATAGATTTTAAAATCATCAAATTTTGGTGTAGACCCATTTATAAGCCAACCCCCACTCTTTGATGCGTCACTTTTGTACCAAAAACATTCAGCTTATGAACGAGTACGTACGGTACTTATTATATCAAACATTTGACACATTATTTGTTTGAGATTCTACTGTAATAAAAGTAACTCTTTGCCATGGAGAGAGATACCAGAACCTTAGTAAATTACTGCTGGTTGCCCAGTGGGCAGTCAGTGCCGCTTTTCCATACATGTTCATCTGCAAGGCATTACACAGCTTGTTCTCTCTCTCTCTTACGTTAGTGAATGTGAATAGTAACTAGCGTATGGTTTCCCTCAGCAGAATCGGTGAACTGGTGAAAAGGGGTTGTGAAATTTGGTTTTAGTCCTTTTGTGTGTATGTGTCTGCATGGGTGATGGTGGTAGCACGTTAGAGGTGTCTCTGTTTTTGGGAAAGCAAGAGCTTTCCTCTGGAAACGCACAGCATTGTGAAGCAAAAGTCATTTGCAGCACCACTTAAAGAACTACCAGATTAATGCAGTTTTCTCAAAGCTGGGCTGTGCCATGAAAACTGGAAGCTATAGCAATCCCTTCTGGGACCTGTCTATTCTTTCCTTTGCTTCCCTTTATCCATACGCGCAGAGCTGACATCTTTCACACTCAGGATTGCTTGCCTCTTTCTGAGCCATCTCAGGCACTAGGAATCATTACTGAGAAATACAAGTTGCTTCCTCTCTTTGCAGCTGAGCATACATCATCCTTTAGACCATTCCCAGGTATTCAGCATTTGCGGTCAGATCCCCAGCATGGTAGCATGTTATAGTATTGCCATTGCCAAGGGTTCAAAATTCATGCATCAGGCTCCCAGAAATCATGAGATTGGTTTAAAAACCAAGAGATTTTTTAAAAAATAATAATTTGGGGGTCATTTTTATTCTCTACTGGTTTTTTGGGTGCTTAGGATGAGCTTGAGTCATGTCTTTGAGCTTTTATTCATAAACATGAGGAAGAAACTTACTTTTTTTTATTTTAAAGGGAAGTCTAGGTTTTTGTATTCACATAGCTCCAGGAGTAGGGGCTTTAGGAAACACCAAATATTGTGAGATTGATGATAAAATCACAAGAATTAGCATCATTGTGCTGTGCACTCCCTACCCCCCACCCATTGTTTGCCATTGTATTTTGACTGAGGTAAGAAAGGAGAATTTAGTTGTTTTGTTTTCATGTGGGTCTACATTTTCAAAATCTCATGGTTAGATTTTCAATTGTTTAGGAGCACCCACAATTCGGACTAGATTTTTCAAAAATGTAGCATCCAGCAACTCCCATTGTGACACTGGCTGTGGGCACTGAGCAGATCTGAAAAGATGTCCCTAAGCTAAGTCGTACAGTATAACAACTCTCCATCTTGTTTCTTTCCCTTGTTTATTCCTGAGGGAATTCTGCAGCCAGAAAATTAAAAATTCTACATATTTTATTTGTCAAAATAACTCAATATAATCACACCATTTTCAATTATTTTGGTAATTTATTTTAAAATACCTGTCAGTAAGCATGTCTGTAACAATACAGATGACAAAAAAGATTCAGGGCAGAGGGCAATACTGATATTTCCATTTACACCAAGCACAGAAGACTTTAAGGGTAGGTCTATACAGCAAAGAAGAACCTGAGGCTGTCTCGTGACAGCCAACTCAGGCTTGCAGGGTTCAGGCTGAGGGGCTGTTTCTTTGCTGTGCTGACTTCTGGACTCAGAGTAGAAGTGCAGCTCTGGGACCCTTCCACCCTGCGGAGTCGTAGAGCCCGGGCTCCAGCAATGAAACAGAAAGACTCTGCGGCCCTTCCCCTCTGCACAGGGGGCACCACAAAAACAGTCCCGCATGCAGGCCCCGCCCTGCCCCCTGATCCAGGTGTGGGCAGGCAGGATCCAAGTGTGGAGGGGCTTAGTGTGGGGGGATCCAGGTGTGGGGTGAGAGGGTTTTGTGGAGGGCAGTCTGCATGCGGGCAGCTCAGTGGGGAGTCTGGGTGTGGAGGGGATCTAGATACATAGGGACTCATTGTGGAATTCTGGGTGTAAGGGGAATGGGACTCTATGGGGGTATCCCTGGAATGTGGTTTGGGGCTCAGCACGGGGGGGGGCGGAGTTGGGTGTAGGGGGGGATGAGGCTCAGCATGGTGATGTGCGGGGGATGGGGCTCAGCAGGGAGCATCCGGATGCAAGAGCAATGGGGCTTGAGTAAGGGAGGCTCTGTGTGGGGTGGTCTTGGTGCAGGGGGTCTGGATGTTTGGGGGGGTGGGATTTGTCAGGGGAGTCAACCTGCAAGGCCCTAGAATGCTACTAAATGCAGCAGAGGGGTAATGATGGTCTTAACAGTGGAACACTGGTGTCATCAGAAGGGCCATATCTGCATGGTTATCTATTGCTTAATATATAGGGAGAAAAAAGGTGCAGGATTAAAATTTGAACTTACTTTCAAGGAGGCATCAAACTGGCAACCTCTTGTATTTTCCAGAAAAAAACAC
Source organism: Gopherus flavomarginatus (assembly GCF_025201925.1). Classification (NCBI taxonomy): domain Eukaryota; kingdom Metazoa; phylum Chordata; order Testudines; family Testudinidae; genus Gopherus; species Gopherus flavomarginatus. Next base: position 156,660,108 of record NC_066619.1, read on the forward strand.
GACATATCCAGTGCCCACCAGATTATACTTGCACTCGCTTGTCCTTCTATTTCTGTGTGAATGTGTAAGTAATTTTCCTTTGCAATCAGTGCTAAAATAAATCCCATATTTTTTTCACCCCACTTCAGTAAACTCAACCTCAACTCACTAGCTATGCATACGACAATTTCTACAGCCTTGGTCCTTCCTCTTTCTCTCCCCATCTAAGATCAGAATCTTTATTTTCTTTTCCTTTTTTTCCCCCTTCTTTTTTTTTTTTTTGATTGAGTTGCTTGGCCAGAGCTGATAAGATAATAATGAACTGTATTGTATGCTAAACACAGAGGCCAGGCATTGCAGGCAATTTCACCAATGCTCAGATAAATCATGTGGTGAAGGTTTTACTGGAAACTCCAGTGGATAGTTAAACATTCTCTGGGTTAAGTTTATTCATTTTGTTTTGATTGAAACAATCAGAAAAGATTGTGTGGCTGTAATTTCGATGGGAGGTTAAAGTAGGAGACTGACCGAGATATGATCGTATTTGCTTTAGACTTTGGGAGGGAGATTACTCCTGGAGATCTTATTAGACTGCATGATTAAAAAAAAAAAAAAGCAAATTTTCTGTATCTAACACTCATACAGTTGCTGCATAATGGTCTACCTAGACGGAGGACTGTTTAATTTAACATTTAGCCTCATATATTGGGGGGAAAGGGCTTACTCTGAGTCAAACAATAGCTTACTCCCAGGGGATTAGGGGTATTAATATCAAAGTGATAACGCAAGCATCAGAAACCATTCCAAAACAGATAGTTGGGGATTCAAAGGAGCCTGATCCTCATAAAGGCTGACTTATTTGATTGTCTTTCTTGTAGCATTTACTTTCTAGAAGAAAAAGAGCATAATAGCTCTTTGTAGGTGAAACCAAAGACTCTTTTTGGCTCCTGTGGAAGTTCCCCAATGAGATTTGTACAGTACACCTTGTCCTTCAATTAAACTAATAAGCTCTGGTCTCTGACTGTGTTCCGATACCTGTACCTTAACTATTTCCAAACTTCTCCCCCTGCACCCAACTCCCTCCTGGACAATCTCTATCTACCAGGTTTGACTCATTTTAATTTGAGAGTGTATTCCTGGAAAGCAGCGCAAGAAAGAGCATTATTCTGTCTAGCAACCCAGCATGCTTGAACACAATGCTCACTCGTGACATTAAATAATGACTTAGTGTCTTAGGATGTGCTTGTAATGAGGCACCATCATCATAATTTAACCAGGTAGTTCTGCTTAGTGGCAATATAGAGAAATTATTAATTAACCAATTTTATAATAGAATATACAGAGGCTATCTAGTAGCCTAAGGGGAAAGTGCTGTAATTTACCAATATCAGATGAATTAAATTATGAAAATGAGGTTCCAATAGCCAAAGAAAGAGGCTGGAAGATTTAGCTCTAAAGGGTTTTTGGATTTTCCTGATTTGCTAATGATGTTTGTTGCATGTCCAGCCTTAAGGTCATTTGTAATGTGTGCCATGCTGAGAATTATGACCCGAGCACGAAATGAAAAATTAATTTGTTTTAAATGATACTAGACATTATCGGGAGAGAGACTACATTCCAGCCACTGAAATGACTTCTAATGAAGGGCTTACTCCTATCCTCAAAGGCATGTGGGCCCGGAGTGCTATGCAGTTTTCAAAATCAGCCACTGCAGGCGGTGACGAAACACAAATAAACTGCTGCAAGCAGAATTTGACTCCCAGAACTCGGAATACAAAAAGAAATATAAAGGATATAAGCCAAGTTCAGCTCTAGTGAAAGTGGATAGAACTGAGCTGACTTCCAGTTCAATTGCACATGATTACGCCAATATGGAATTTGGATCTCTATCTGGACTCCTATTAAAGTCAATGGAGAGATTCCCTCTTATGAGTTGAGGGCCCTCAGCACCTCAGAGGAGTGCTCAGCACTACCAGCTAGGATTGAATACTTAGGCTCCAAGGGCTTGATCCAGAGTCCACTTTGATGCATAGGAATCTGTCCATTGACGTTAATGAGCTTTGGATCAGGTCTTAAATCAGCAAGTTAGTGAAGCAGATACATACCTAACTTTAAGGACATGAGTAAACCCATTTAATTCAATGGGACTACTCACATATTTAGTTCAGTTTAAGCATGTGCTTAATTGCTTTGCAGAATGGGAGCCTGGTCAGTGAGTGGGGCTCCTAGGCGCTACCACCATACAAATAAGCGTATAATAAAAAATAAGTGTTTTATAATCCCCTGAGTAGATAAGCATAATTTTTTGGAATGAGGTTTCTGGTGCAAATCTTCACATTTAAGACTTCAGAATTATTTTTTTTTGGTAAATATCCACTCATATAAATTCACTGCTTCCTCAGAGTTTCTTGCCAGTGAACTCATGTGCTACAGGAAGCTCTGTGGGCTAATGAATTAGAGGTAGAACTGGAAAGGGATGTGGACTCAAATCCTGCTTCTGATGCTCTTTTGCTGTATGGCTTTGAACATGTTATTTAATTAAAGAAGGATGTGGTCAGTCATCACTTGAAGTCCTTCAGTCAAAACTGTCTTTCTGGAGTTGCTGGAGTTCCACCACACGTCCTGCAGGAAACCCTGGGTGAGGGTCTATGGCCTCTGTGATGCAGGAAGTCAGACTACATCATCATAATGGTACCTTCGGGCCTTAAAATCTATTACTCATCTTGCAAAGCAAACACACACACACACACACACACACACACACACACGGTCGTGATCAAAGATTAAATAGATTCTCTTTTTAATTCAAGTGAATATGAATAGGACTTTTCAACTGTACCGTACGCACAGAATGCAAACTGATAACTATTTTTATTACAATTAACTTATGGAAGTATGAGAATGTATAGTTGACTGCAAGACACTAAGGGCACAGTGCAACAGAATGAAATCAAATTAAAATACAATAAAAACATAGGGCTCAAGCCTTCAAACACCTGCTCAAAATGGACCTAGGGAAATTGCAGGGAAGCACAAGATGCACATCCTAAGGCTTACCAGTGTTATCACCCATTGACTTGGTCCCCAATCTAGCAAAGCACTTAGTCATTTAGTTTTAAATAAGCGAGTAGCCCTGTTTACTTCAATGGGATTATTTGTGTGCTTTAAGTTAGATGCATTTTCAAGTGCTTTGCTAGATCAGGGTCTCATATGTGAGGTGCAAAGCAGAAATAAAACAGAGTCCAGATTTGTTTGCTCAGTGTTCCTGCTAACCAAGTAGCAGTGGGTTCTGGGTAGTCTTTTCATATATTTATTTTAAGACCTTGAAACAAACAAACAAATGAACTAAAGGTGGGTTTTCAAAAGGGCTTATGGACATTAGGAACAGAAATCCCTTTGAAAATAATGGGGTTTGGGTTCCTAAGTCCTTTAGATACCTTTTCAAAATCCCACCTTAAAAGTCTGTCTTTTCCTCTGTGTATCTCCCAGAATGTGACAGCCCAACTACTGGATGTTTCCTTACAACCCATGATATATGTGACCTCTCATAATCTGCTCTGGAATTCAGTACTTCCTGGGAAGGAGGAAATACCAAAAGGATTTCACAGATTTCTTCTTTGTTTCAATGTAATGATGAGCTCCTTAAAAGGTGGGTGATGTATTAGCCCAGATACTCATCAAAATGAGTCTCAAATACAGCCCAGGCTAACACCAACTAGGGCTTTATAAAAAGAACAGTGCTAGCATATATTTTCCACTTAATGGGAAACCAGTGTCAAGAACATAGGAAGCATGTAATATGCTCTCAGCTGCTTGAACCAGTAAGCAGACATACTGCTGCCTTCTGAACAAGCTGCAAATGATGAAGTCCTGCTGTGAGCCATGTAAAGAAGGAATTACAGTAATCATGCCTCATGGTTATGAAGGTGTGTGTTTCTGTTGTGAGTTCATGATGGGATAAAGAAGAGTGTAGCCTGCATAAATTGTCCAGTTGGGGGGGCAGGGGGAGGAGGGAAACTCATCTCAGCCCTGCTTTTCCATGGAAAAGGCATGTCAGAAGTGACATGAGGGTTTTACACCAGGTTCATCAGTCCCCTCAATAAGCGGAATTACAGGGGAGTGAGCCTTCCCCTGCTGATGACTGGTACCCACCAAAAAGACTTCTATTTCCCCTGGGTTGAGGATAAGGCAGCTCTGGGACTGTACTTTCAGCCTTCAGTAGTGTCCTAATGTTCTTTCAGGCAACAGACCAAATTTGTAGTATCAATGGGGGGAAAGGGAAAAGGGGGGAAAAGAAACAAACCCAAACCCCTCCACATATACAGCAGGCCTGGCCAAAAAGTGATGGGTTGTTTTTTTTTTCATGGGGGAAAAAAGTTCATGTCTGAAAATTTTCATGGAATGTTTCCTGAAATTGGAATGAAGCAAAATGATTTTAATTTCCTTTCATATTGAAAGATTTAATTTCATTTCTCAAAAACAGAAAAGCCCAGTTTTAAACAAGAGAAAATAGATATGTTTTTTCTTTGACAATTTTTACAACTACTCCACCCCCACACCCCAATTTCTAGCCAGCTGTGGCCTTGAGCAGCATGGGAGATAAGATCCCACAGTGTTATCTACAGTAAGACTTGTAAAGAGTCAATTGGTAAATGTCAGTAAACGTAGATTTCACCATGCACACACAAATTGAGGAAAAATATTTTGATCAGTAATACTCAATATTTACATATAGGCAAAGTAATAAACATGCTGCTTGAGAACTTAGTTTGATTTAAGGCTCTTTACTTTGTTATTAGTTTAACGTGTTGTTGACAGTTTGTGTTTTAACAGTTACAGAGCTTTAAGCTTTTGAATCTCAGCATCTATTCTCATTATATAATTGTCTGACCTCCACAATAAGTCATGTAATTTTCTATAATGTAAATAGATAAAATGGATAGATAATATATAATTAATTTTTTCAATTTTATCTATTTTTAAAACCCATAATTTTATGCAACTGTAACAATGGAAATTGATACAAAATAAAAAATGCTTTAAATAAACATTGTCAAAATGATAGAATTAAAAAAAATAAATTCTGACAAGCTAACTACAGGTGATTGAATAATAAAAAAAATCAAATGATTCATGGATAAATTAGTCACAGATTGATGGAAAAATTGTGAATAATTTTGCCAAATATTATTTGATGATCTACAGAGGTGACCAGATAACAAGAAAAAATATTTTTTCACCAATTTAAGAAAAATATTGGCTAGACTACACACAAATATCATTAGACCAGATATTTATTTCTGCTGAGATCACTGACCACCATGGTCAATCATTTTGAAAGCTGCCAAGAGGTGCAGCATGACCAAAATGGCCAATTAATGTTGATCTAAACCCCATAGAGGATATTTATACCTCTGGAAAGAGAGGTCTCAAGACCTAAAGAAGGTCAGAAGTACATGAGATCGTCTTGGCAATCACAGCCTGCCTTTATTTCTTTCATACAAATAAAATACTTCTGTAATAAAGGAAGGAGGCTTAAAAAAATATTGACCATATTTCCAGGTGGGGAAGGGGGATAGAAGATAAAATGTCTTTCTCAAGGTTACCAAGGAAATCCAGTATCTGATGCATAACGGAACTCAGAAATATCCTGTCTCAAAATCCTGTGCTCTTGCCACTGGACCATGACTTTCTCTTAAGAACAATACCAGAGATAACTCATTGGAAAGACTCTCATTGATGTCAATGGACTTTGGATCAGGCTCATTGTTTGCTGTTAAAGAAAGACTTTCACACCTGGAGAAATTGTTTTGACGTGATCACGTATACAAAAATGTAATGTATATACCTATGATATTTTCTTTAAATATTTCAATAAAAATGATTTCCCCTCCGAACATCTCTTTCCCACAGCACCAGCTCCAGTAAAGCTATGATCCATATTTGTAACACTCCAGGCTGTTTGTTAGACTTGTTAGTCTGCTTATCAAAGTAGTTGGTCAACTTTCCTTAAGTGCAGGGGCTTTCAGATTCAGGGGTTTGGCATGAGCCTCTCTGTAACTAAAGTGAATAAATAAAGTTTTAACCAAGAGTACAAATTTTGAAATAATGAAATCTCACTAGTGGGGTTTTCATTTTCTTCTCTAACATGACTCAGGCGCAAATGACTATTGAAGAAAATATTAGACTTATGCTGTCTCCTGGATAGACTTTATCTCATGTCATTAATAGCCGAAGCCCAAAATATTCAAATATGGGTATATAAAGTTAGCCTCATAAATCATATTTAAGCACCCACATAAAGAATCTGAGCTGGGATTTTCAAATGTGTCTGTGTCAGCTAGGAACACAAGTCCCATTAGCTTTCAGTGAGACTTGTGTGCCTAAATCACTTAGGCGTATTTTGAAAATTCCACCCTGAATTTCAAAATTGCTCAGTATCCAACTGCTCCTAAATGTCAGTTGGAGATACTGGATGCTCAGGACTTTTCAAAACTGGGCCAATTATTTAGATGCCTAAATATAGAGTTAAGAGCCTAACTTTAGGCTCCCGCTTTTGACGGCTTTGGCCTAAATCATTGTCCTTCTTTGTTTCCAACAAAGTGAAGAAAAATTGAAATTGGCAACAGTGGCTTATCAGGCTCCTATTGTTTGTTTATTGTAAACCACAGCTGTCTGCTGAGTGCCAGCTCGTGACTGACAAACAAATGAGTTTACCCTTCAGTATTTGAAAGTGATACTGTGATTCCACATCCTGTATTTTAATTTTTGTGTCCTTCTTTGTCATTTTCCCAGTGAAAATGATCCCAGCACTGATCTCAATGTTAATGTATTCCTGCTTACATTTGACTTCTGAATATGTTATGGCTAATTATCATTACACAGGACGAGAGATCAGAGCCCTGAGTGAGGTGCTTGGTGCGGGAACAAAAGGAGGCCAACTCTGCATCTTGGCATTGGGCCCAAAATTTATACTGGAGCATCTTGAAACTGGTATGGTCCGTTTTTATGGGTATTTTTAAAAAATATATTTTTGAGTGGGGGAGGGGCAGGAACAGGGGCTAAAATTTCCTCTTGAACATGATGTCAATATGTTGGCATGTCTCCTTTTATTAAGATGCCATCCAACTGATAACAAGTCCTGCTGTGTTTTACCAACATAAAAAATTAGACTGGAGACCAAGGAGCGGCAGGTGGCTTTTGGCACCAAGAAATAATCACACTTGATGTGGAAAGTAAAGTAAAAGGAGCCATCTGTTCACTGCAGGAGGACGTGAAAAATCACATTAACATATTGTCGCTAACATCATGAAATACACAGTTAATAATAAATTTAGTTATCATGGCAAGCGGCATTGGATGCTTCCCTAGAAAAAAGTAGTGTGTGGAAGATGTACTTGCTCATGCCGTCTTATTGAGATATAGATATATTTGTTTGAAAGCCTTAACCATGCCATTTGTCACTGCCTTTGTGAGCAGACGTGCTTCTCTTCCACTGAGGGAGTGAATGACTTTTCTGATTCCCTCTCCTCCGTTTTGCCCTTTAATCTGCTGCGCTTAGTTCCATCTTTCTTTCCTGAATGGCAGGCAAGTACATTAAATGGGAGAAAGAGAGAAAGGAAGAAAATCTTTGAATAGTTACTTGTAATATGGGCTCAATGCCAAGCTCATTTACGTCAGTAGGAGTCTTTACATTGACGTCAGTGGGCATTGGATTAGACTCATGATATCAAAGTCATCCTTGGTATAACTGCTTTCCTTCTCCACTGGCCTTGTATTAGTTGGACTGAAATCATTGGCATTACATCAGGGCTGAAATTGACCCACAGCATCATCCCATCAAGTTATGGAAGCAAGTCTGTCTTCCCCTTTCTCTTCCCCTTATCAATAGAGTCTTTGCAGGTACCCTGAATCTGTGACATCTGTGCAGTACATAGAAAACTTCTCTTGGAAAGTGAGGGCCCTTCACTTAAAGATTAAAATTGATGGGTGGCTGATCATTTTAAATAGCCGAGTTCCCTTTCAAGAAAGTTTTTATGGACTTTTCTAAAGCAAAATGTGTTTGCTAAAGTACTGTGGCTTTAGATCAAGACAGCTCAGATAATGTAAAGAGCTGCTCTAGGCTAAAGAGCAGCTTTGTAAAAAATGGCAGAATGGCATTGCCTATTTATTGTATTTTTCAGATTTCTGTATCAAATGTGCTCAGTTTACAAGTAGAATGGAGGTGGACGTTTCTAATGGCCAGCCCTGCAAACTTGGTCTCAGAGCAAAGTAGAGTTTGTTCCTTCTTGTGCATCACCACTGGCAATGAAAATTCTTATTCTACCCAAATTAGGCATTGAGGGACACCTGCACAATGTTATTGTTTTTAGACTGGAATGAGAACTGAGATATTTTGCAATTAACAAAGGAGATAGGACAGGCTACATGCTTCAGTCAGATAATAGTCTGTCAGATCAGTCCAAATCAGTTGTACTTGGTCATATGCGACATAAAACTGGTTTAAGTGCAGCTTAGTCCTTTGTGGATATTTGTGCATAGCCACATTATCTGCTATATATACTGGCTGATTTTTTCCCCCCTCAGGAGGGATCTCTTAATGGAAGAGAAGTATCTTGGAGATCAGACTGAGATTCATTAGCAGAACTATGTGGGAATCTCATTTCCTGAGTGCCAATCTGCTCTTTGACTGGCATCGACATCAGTAGTGAAAATCATGGAGAGAAAAAAAGGGTGGATACAATTTTGTTTTAAATATTTCTGTATATATGTAATCAGGTGAGATTCACATTTTACCTATCTCATTAGTTAATACTACAGATGTACTAAAAAATGGCTCCATAGAGGTATGCCCAGTACTCAAAAGCAGCATTTCAGGCAAAAGATGAGAAAAGAATCTAAGCTTTTAGAAGATATAGACTGTAAGACTGTTTGAGATCGTTAACCATTTGGAGCAGGGACAGGATATCTCCCGAGATCAAGTTTTCTTATTGAGATTTCTGGTGTTTCCTCATTCTGTTTGAGCCAGAAAAATGATATGAATAGCTTCTTCTATGGTTGGTTGGATCTCAAGAGCACAAAAGTGTAAGCAGGAGAAAAAGTTGAACAGAACTTTTTACAGCATAAATAATGGTTTGTTTCAAAGGGTAGGGAAAGGTTTGGATCGATTATTTTTTTCACCCAAGAACTGCTCTAACAGGCACTCCCAGTAATTCATGATTTAGCACTGTTTCTGCATCCTGCAGGGGCCATGTCTTCTTCTCATGAGGAAAATTTTGTTTGCGAAGCATACTGGAGATCTTCAGCATCAATCAAAATTACAGTTGCAAAGTCTTTTATGGGAACTGAGAGAGAAAATAGTTTAGAGGAAAATAAACAAGGGTGAGAATGTCTAAAATCGGAACCTCCGCTCTGACACTGACTTGCTGTGTGGACGTAGGGAAGTCACTTAACCTCTCTGAGCCTTGGTTTTCTCACCTGTATAATGGCCAAAATATTTTTCTTTTTTATGAAAGAGAGCTTTGGATCAAAACACTTTTTTTTCATCAAAGTGTCAATTTTCATGGAAAAAAAATTTTTATGGTAAGAATTTTCCATTTTTTTAAACAAAAAAGCAGAAATAACACCCCCCCCAATATTTTCAGTTTTTAGCAAACATTTTGGCTTTTGAAAACCAATTTTTTTTACCAAGATCCAAAGTTGGTTTTTTTAAGTGAAAATTGTTTTTGAAAATCAAGTTTTACAGTTTTTGATTTCTGCTTTTCATCAAAAAACCCCACAGGAAATTAAGAACAAAAACAAAACTTTTTTTGGAACTTCCAGCAAACAATAATTTGGAATTTTCCAACCAGCTCTAAAAATAATATCTATCTTACGGGTTGTCTTGAGGATTACTTGGTTATAGCTGTCTGACAAAACAGTGTTCAGCATTATTATTTTAAGAGAAAAGTTGAAACATTACTACAGTTTTTCCAAGCTGTTAATGTTCCCTCCCCACTCTGAACTTTAGGGTACAGATGTGGGGACCTGCATGAAAGACTCCCTAAGCTTATTTACCAGCTTAAGTTAACAGTAAACTGCCACCACCAAGCATGTTCCAAATTTTAGGGGAGAGCCACTTGGAACTCTGCCTTTCCCTAAATATTTCCCAGGTCCCTAACCCCCTCTTTCCTGGGCAGATTTGAGACTAATTCCTCCCCTCCAAGTCCTTACATACCTTTTCCTGGATAAGCTTGAGAGTATACCACTATCAATTAGTCCTGGTGAACACAGATCCAAAACCCTTGGATCTTAAAAACAATGAAAAATCAACCAGGTTTTTAAAAGAAGATTTTTAATTAAAGAAAAAGGTGAAAGGAATACCTCTGTGAGATTAGAATGCAAGATAATCTCACAGACAGACAAATTCAAAACACAGAGAGTTTCCCTCTGGGCAAAACTTTAAAGTTACACAAAGAACCGAATTTTATTCTCCCTCTGTTTTGCAAAAGAAATCACAAATAGAAAATAAAAGTAATTTAATACATTCCTTCTCTAAATACTCACTCCCCTATAGGAGTGGGATGGCTCCTTTTTTCTCTGTGTCCAGCAAAAGCACACACACAGCACAGACAAAAGACTTTTTCCCTCTTCCAGATTTTAAAATATCTTGTTCCCTTGTTGGTCCTTCTGGTCAGGTGTCAGCTAGGTTATGTGAGCTTCTTAACCCTTTACAGGTAAAAGAGGAATTAACCCTTGACTGTATGTTTATGACACAAGCATTGTACTCCCTCAAAGTTATTAAATCCTTTGTCTTTCTGCCCTGCTTTTTGCTTTTTATAGGCATTTGTTGCCCTACTGATTGACTCTCAAAGTGAGTATTCGATGACATTGTTTGCTACCTGTCTATGAGCCTTATTCTGCTTGCATTGAAGTCAATGGAAGTCTTGGCATTGACTACAATAGGAGCAGGATCTGTCCCTTGTCTTGACAGTATAATAGAACATTATTTGGATTAGTATCTCCTGGTATGATGGACCTCACTGAGTTAAATCTCATGGAAGAAATTTTAAAAGTATTTAAGAAATGTATGTTTGCCACAAGGTGTGATTGAGTCAAAAAACTTGCAAGGATCAATTACAGTTTGGACAACAAGAATATGCAGAATTTCTAAGAAATTTTTTCTGGAAATGATGTAAAACCTCACATCTGAAGCTAATTGTTAAGTATTCAGAATTAGGATGAGACCTTCTTGGGGCTGATTCTCCCCCATCTGCCCACTGTGGGGTTTCTTGCACCTTCCTCTGAAACATCTGGGATTGGCCATTGGGAGAGAGAGCATACTGGACTAGATGGAGCTCAGGTCTTGTCCAGTGTGGCATTTGCTATGTTAAGAGCGGATGCTTCCTGGGTACCATTCTCAGCTGGTTTATTTTTGATGATAATCTGCCTACTTATATGGCAGTAAGAGCATTAATGGATTTATCCTCACAGCAGCCCTGTGAATAGGAGGTAGCATTACCCTCATTGTAAAGATAGGGAATAATACACTGAAAGAATAAGTAACACGCACACAAGCAATACTGAGTATCGAATAGCCACTCTGGCTTCCCAGACTCATGCGCTAACCACAAGATCGTCCTTCCTCTCTGTCATAACTTTAGTCCCAGATTTGGACCTTAGTGTCCAAAATATGGGGGTTAGCATGAAAACCTCCAGGCTTAGTTACCAGCTTGGACTTGGTACTGCTGCCACCACCCAAAAAATTAGAGTGTTTTGGGGCACTCCGGGTCCCCACAAAAACCTTCCCTGGGGACCCCAAGACCCAAATCCCTTGAGCCTCACAACAAAGGGAAATAATCCTTTTTCCCTTCCCCCCTCCAGGTGCTCCTGGAGAGATACACAGAAGCAACCTCCGTGAATCCAAGCAGAGGGAGTCCACCCTCTGTAATTCCAGTCCTGGAAACAAAAGCACTTTCCTCTTCACCCAGAGGGAATGCAAAATCAGGCTAGCAAATCCAACACACACAGATCTCCCCCTGATTTCTTCCTCCCACCAATTCCCTGGTGAGTACAGACTCAATTTCCCTGAAGTTTCCCAGTAAAGAAAACTTCAACAGGTCTTAAAAGAAAGCTTTATATAAGGAAGAAAGAAAAATACATACAAATGGTCTCTCTGTATTAAGGTGACAAATACAGGGTCAATTGCTTAAAAGAAATATGAATAAACAGCCTTATTCAAAAAGAATACAAATCAAAGCACTCCAGCACTATATTCATGTAAATACAAAAGAAACAAACTCTTTGGTACTCACAACTTGGAAACAGAAGATTAGAAAGCAGAAATACTTCTCCAAAGCTCAGAGAAAGCAGGCAGACAGAAAAAAAAACTCAGACACAAACTTCCCTCCACCCAGAGTTGAAAAAATCCGGTTTCCTGATTGGTCCTCTGGCCAGGTGCTTCAGGTGAAAGAGACATTAACCCTTAGCTATCTGTTTATGACACTCTCTTAGGCCCATAAGCAGAAGAAAACTCCATTTGCTAAGATGTTAAATTGCAGGGAGTGAAAAATGTAGGCTATTTGGCCTCTGACATTTCGTTCCATTTCATAAAGAAAATGTTACTTGTGGGAAAATTCTGTATAAATTGACAGTCACTTTGTGTTCTGACAGGCCTTTTTTAGTTTGTTAGCTATTTCATTCTATACATGGTGGATCTCTATGCAGTTGAGGAAATCTGAGGCAGATGGGCTCTACAATCAGCCTGAGGGGACAGGAGAAATGAAACTTCAGAGCTCTTACATACCCTGAATTTCCTCTCTTTTATCAGAGTAGCTAATGGACCCACAGAGATTGAGAAAATGCAGTGATCTCCTGGAGGATCTTCCGGGTAGCCAGCATTGAAGTGAATGGGTGATCTCCAGTTTCATGAGGAGAAGTGTCTCCTGCAATGTGGCAGCAGCGTTTTGACACACACAAGGGGGGATTTGAAGGCTGGCTTCATGACCATGAATGAATGTGCTACATAATGATGAATTCTAATTTTCTCCTATCTTCACTTATCTTCCTGCTCCACCTTTTTTTTTTTTTTTTATCTTTTCTTACTTTGCATGCACCTTTCTCTGTGCCTGATGCAGGGTGTAGATGACCCGTCTACTTACCAGCAGAATGGGAGTTAGCTCCTTAGAGCTGATCAAATCATACAAAAAGCGACTTGTGACTATTTTAATGAATGGAAGCAGCATGATTCATAAGCTGTTACTTGTGAGTTGTTGTTATTGGTAGCTCATAAGTGTTCAGAGGGATTCAAGGTATTCTCAAAATTGTTTGCAAATCTCGAGCACTTTCCAGATTTTAACTGGAATGATGGTGGTTTATTGTTTGTATTGTATTAGCGTCTAGCAGCCCAAGTCACAGAGCGGGAGCCGGTTGTTCTAGGTGCTGTTCAAACACAGAACAAAAAAGATGGCCCTGCCCAAGAATGCTTCTAATCTAAGACAAGAAACAAGAGGTGAACATGGACAGACAGAGGAACACAAGGAAACAATGGGACAATTATGATTATTTGCATTTAGCTGAAAAGTATCAGAAGTGCATTGGGAAGCAGAAAGAGCTCCGTACTAAGAGGGATGGATTGTAGCATGAGTTGGGCTCTTTCTGTTTGTTTTTGTAGTTTTATATAAACCCTGTTTTTCCCTTCCATTCTTCTATTGCTGCTCTGTGCTTTCAACCTGAAGATTAAAATCCCAGAGAGAGAATCTAGCTAGGCAAAGGACAGTCTGTTCCACCAGTTCACACTTCTTACGAGGGCTCAATCCAGTGCCTACTGAAGTTAATAGGGAGGACTCCCATTGACTTCATTGAGAGCTGTATTGTGCACCTAGAGGTAAAGCAGGTCTGCACAACTCGTAAGGCAAGGGTAATATTACTCCAAAGAAAACAGCTGAGGGCTGAAACCCCCTGGCCTCACTGAAACATCTCCTCTCCCCTCCCCCCGAAACACATATCCTGCCCAACACAAACACAGGGGCCGCAGGGAGCCTGGGGTGGGGGGGCAGTGTGATAGGGGACAGGGAAGGTCCCTGGACCAGGGAAGGGGGCAGCAGTAGGGCAGGGCAGCTGCAACACACACACACACGTACGTCTCCCGTGGGGATTTCCTGGCTGCCCACAGACAGTTCAACCCCCCACCCCCCACGATCACTATGGAGGCTGCCCTGGGACCAACCAGCGGAGAAGCCACCTCATCCCCAACCAAAGGGAGGGGCTTGGGAGGGGTCTCGGCCCTGTCCCCCCCCCCCGAGCTGCGGCTTGAGCCCAGGCCAGGCAGCCCCCCTCATTCGGCATTTACCGACTCTGCCTCGGGCCCAGCGCTTCCTGCCTCAGCGAGCCCTGGAAGTGACGCACCCGCTGTACGCCAGGTGGGTGGAGTGGGAGATGGAGACATGTGCGGTTCTGGCCATTAGGGTGGTTGGAGTGCAGGGATATGGGGCTGTGAGGGTCCCCCTCTCCCCCGGGCAGGGGGCGAACCCAGCAGCCCTACCCTGCTGCTTGCCTAGGGGCTGCATGTTGTATAGGCCTGAGTTAAAGCATAGTACCAGGAGTCAGGAAATCTAAGCAAGATATTCTCCTAAGTCCCTATTTAGGTATGTGAGAATGGAGTTTTCAAAAGCATCTAAATGACTTATGACAAAAAGCCCTACTGAAGTCAGTGGGAACTGCTGGGTGCTCAGCACTGTTTGAAAATCAAGCCTTTTATTTAGGTTGCCTTAATATGAGGCAGAAGCCTAATTTTAAGCTCATATTTTGGAAAAAGATTAGCCCTTGTTTCTGTTCCCAGCTGTACCCCAGATTTGCTGTGTATACTTGGCCTCAGTTTCCCAATCTGTAATGTGGGGAGAATAATGTTCCCCTGCCTCACACAGGTGATGTTAGGCTTAATTCACTGGCTTTGCTAAACTGCTTAGCATATGTGTTAGATCGTGCTGGGGCAAGGTTTTGGATCCTCATGCTAGAGTTCACACTGGTGACAATTTAAATTCATTTCATGTATTTGTGGCTCAGCAGAATTCTTAATAAAAAAGGAGGCCCAACCTTCTCAAATCAGATCATGTAATAACATTTCTGGGTTGGTGTAACAAGGTGTCTGGCCCTTTTTGGTGAGATGGGTCCAGCCCCAGGTATAGAACACACTTAGCTTGCCTCCCCAGATGGAGAAATGAGCAGCGTCCCAATAGCAGGCAGTTCATGGCAGGCCTTCTGGGGGTGGAGATAAGACAGAAGCCTGGGACAAGCTGGGAGACTCCAGGTAGGAAGCTCTGGGAGTTGCTGTTTAATAGAAACCAGGGAAAGATTCAAGAGGGTCTAGGAGGGAAGATAGGCCCTTGGGAAGGAGGGGCTGGGTCTAGCTTAAGACTGGTGTGAAGACTCTTTGTTTTGTGTTTGTTTTGTCCCGGATGCCCGGGAATGGGTGGACTTTTTCATTATTGACTTAGCTGCGGTGACCAAACCAGGCTGGAAGCTTGGGACCAGCAGCTAGCTCTAAGCAGACTGGGTAGATGGAGCTGCTACAACTGGTATGTCTGGATATAAATGGTCTGAATACAAACAATGAGCCAGCTCTGAAACCCTTACTCCTGTTGAGTAGCAATTTACTTCATGAGTAGTCCCGTTGGCTTCAGGGGGATTACTTGTAGGGTCAGGTAATATTTGATGTGCATAAGTATATCGGAGTATGCTTTTATTCAGTTCTGATATTATGCCCATTTT
This sequence comes from Gopherus flavomarginatus, assembly GCF_025201925.1. Taxonomy (NCBI): domain Eukaryota; kingdom Metazoa; phylum Chordata; order Testudines; family Testudinidae; genus Gopherus; species Gopherus flavomarginatus. The sequence continues at coordinate 156,675,834 of NC_066619.1, forward strand.
GAAGGAAGAGAACTTGTCTAATTTTTAAGAAGTACTGCTGGAACAAAAATAAAAGGCTTATAAATCCATCTTTGCCCTCTTTCTGGAGGAACGTGTAGTTACCATATATTCCAGCATATATATGCACGTTCAGATCCGAGGAATAATAAAAGGAGGAATGTTGCCCATTATAAGCTCTAATATACATCACTAATTGGAGTGTAGTCGTTATTATTTTGATGAAAAATCCCCATAATACGATGGCTCCTTATAGCCTGTCAGGAGACTGGTGAGATAAATACCTTTGGGGTCCAGTTTGCCACTTTCCATGACACCTTAGCACACATAAAGTAGTGCTAAAGATCTGCAGAACATCTGGCAGGAGCAGGTGGCTGTTTACCTTTCAATGTGTTATTTAAATAGCAATTTCCTTAAGCCTGAAAATAAAATTAAAGAAAAGGAAGAAAAAGTTCTCATTTGTGTGGCCATATTTTATAATAGTGTCTTTCTACGTTCAGTCATTCTGAAAGGCTCTTTAAGGCATCTTAATAGCTCTGTGAGAAGGTCGAATGCTTTTATAGATAGTTCTGAGGAAGTTGCACTGTTCCAGGGGGAACCCAAGAAGTTTTGTACTTTAGGGACACCCCTCTGGGCCAGATTTCTTCCCTACTCCCCACCTGCCCTGGAAGTAGGGGAACAGGGGAAGGATGGAGGTGCAGTAATTTACGGCTGGTGTCAAATGTACTGGCTGGCCCAGTGGGAGGAGATGAGATGAGGTTTGACCTATTTTCTGCCTCTCCTTGCCCACCTGCTCTTGGGGAGCAGTAAGTAAATATCCAAACCCAGGGTGTAGATACAGGGGTCTGAGACAGGTTCTTAGTACCCTGTGCAGACTTGTGATCCAAGTTACAACCTAGCCCTAAGCAGTTATGCGGTAGGAATATGCATTGTCTTTCATCATTCTGAAACATATATCTAGATGGGAGAGTCATGTTGTGTCCCTCAAACATATATAGCTAAAGAGCACAGAAAACATCAGCTATCAGCAAGACATTTGGAACCCACTCTGTATGTTATGCATCCTGCTCTTTGGCAAGCCCAGAGAGTGTGAGTCTTGTGCTTTGGATCTGGTGGTTCTGGGTTCAATCCCTGGTGGTGACCAAGATGATGGTCATTACGCAGATGTCCTTTCATCATAGGTGCCCTGAGTAAATGGCATAAATTAGTAGGATAGCAGCTCTCTGCATTGCTATGTATTGTGCCATGCACCCTCTAGAGACATTCGTTAATCTCAATGGCATAAACAGTATTCCTACATTGGTATGTACTGTATTAAGTGGTAATTAGAAGCTGATTAGTATTAAAGAAGCCATGCATTCTTATGTTGTTGTTTAATTGACTAATGAAGTTAAAGGGTTCATTTATAGTTGAAAATCTGACTCTACCTGAGAATAGATATTAACATGGGCATTAAAGGTACAAAGTTGCGACATAATGGATCCAGGAAGAAAATGTACAAGATGGGATACATTTTCTATTAATTAGGCACTGCTGAATGTTTGTATCTTTCTCTCTGTGTGTGTAAGCATGCTAAGTATTTGAATGTCATGAATAATGCATATGAAAGTCTCATGGCCAGATAGATAATAGTTGTAATTGCCAAAGAAATTATCTTTGTTCTATGTCCACAGCTAGACATCATTTGGTGTTTTGTGTTGGCATTTGCTTTTCTTTTTGTTATTTGCAAGAGAATAGAAGTCTTTGTGAATAAGAAAAGCTTACAACACTGTCACTTCTTGCATTCTAAAATTTGAGTGTGCGAACACACACAACGGGTTTGATTCTGACACAATGAATCCAGTTTAGTAATGCCTGATTGACTTCAGTGGAACTACTCAAAGAACAATGGTAGGTCTACACTGGGGGGGGGAGGCGTGGAGGGGGAGTCGGCCTAAGATACGCAACTTCAGCTACATGAATAGCGTAGCTGAAGTCGGCGTATCTTAGGTCGATTTACCTGGCTGTGAGGATGGCGGCAAGTCGACTGCTGCTGCTCCCCCGTCAACTCTGCTTCTGCCTCTCGCACACGGTGGATTTCCGGAGTCGACGGCAGAGTGATCGGGGATCGATTTTATCGTGTCTACACTAGACACGATAAATTGATCCCCAATAGATCGATCACTACCTGCCGATCCGGCGGGTAGTGTAGACATACCAAGGTGTTACTTAATGTGAGATTCTCATAATGCATATATGTTCAGTGGGACCTACAGACAAACTGCAATGAGCCTTTCAGCGCACTGGCTTATATTAGCTGGAGAAGTAGGATGTACACTTCACTAGTAATTTGCTTGGGGAAGGACAGAATGAAATCAGAAAAAGGCCACAGGATTTGGACTCTAGAATATAGAGTGGTGCAAAAATGTCTTGAGCTTTTACCATGAAACTTTCTTTCAAATTTTATTTGAGAGCGCTATTTTGTGTTGGGGAGTGATGCCCAATTTCAGAAATATTTTTGTCCATTTTGCAGCCATGCCCTCCTTTTGAGTACATGTATAGCTATTTTGTGAATGTGAGTAGCACACATTATTTGCGTCAGATTCTTCCCACTAGACCTGCACGGGGAGGAGTTCTTCACACATGGATATCTCCCCCTTCCCACTATTTGGATCCAGTGGAGATCTCTCCTTGACATCCACACTGAGGAAGGGATTGGACATGAGGTGAGTTGGAAGAGGAGTAAATGGACCATGGAAAATGCAAATCGCTGAACTCCCCAGGCACTGTGGAACTTACCCATGCACTGATGCAGCTGTCCTGCTGTATACTCGCTAATTAGCACCCTGAACCAACAGGAGAGAGCTCTCTCGTCAGCTTAATTACTCCAGCCACCACAAGTGGCTGTAGCTATGTCAGCGGGAGAGCACCACCATCATAACACTGTTCACACCGGTGCGTAAGTTGGGGGCGGGGCTGGGAGCAGAGCCCAGGCACAGGGCTGGCAGCCAGGGCTAGAGCCTGGAGTGTAGCTGGGTGGTGTTCCCTCCCTGCCCCTTCCCATGGGGGCTGGCTCGGGCCCCAGCCATGTCTCCTTGAATGTTCCTCCACAGTCTCATAGGGAGGTGAGCCCCACAGTTTGAGGACCTTTGTCCTAGGGCCATAAGGAACTATTTTGGCCAAGTGGATTCGCTGCTAGCACAGCTTCAGTGGGTCTATGACCCAGAGAGAGAAGGATGAGGGAACTGCCAGGGCCAGAGGGGATTAAAGGACTGGCTCCAGAATCTGTTAGGTTTGGGGCAGCTTTTCCATGAGTATAGTAGAGCAAAGCCATTCTCCTGACAGGACAATGGGAATCTTTGCTGAGATGTCTTTGCAAAGAAAATCCCCTCCCATGTATCTTAACACAGGAGAGGGGATTGTCTGGCCCATTGGCATTTTTAGGGTGGTTTCTTGGTAATCACAGACAACATGCAATAGTACATAGAGACCAATGTAAACTTATGTGAAGCATTACTTCTTGGCACTGCTTCATTGCCTGCTATTTATAATTTATGTGCCTTATGGAGCAAGTTTGATAACTCTCTGTCTTTATAGACACACCAGTTTCATTTACCTAAAGCAGGCTTTTCAGTTTTGTGTGGAATCTGATATATATTGTTGCCTCATCAAAGTCCAGTTAAAATGTGGTCTTAACCTATTACTAGATTGATTAATAATTGCCTGTAGGACCTTTTCCCTTCTGTGCCTTTCCAGTGGCAGCCTCATCCAAAAACGTATAACACAGAAACTCTGAGCGACCTTGCAGTGAACTGGTTGGATTGATCCAGAGCTATGCACATGGCTGGTAACCAGAGTCTCTCCAGAAGATTATGGACGAGGATTTACACTTTGATAACTTTGGCACCACAAACAAAAAGGCCCTAGATTGTACAACCTTTCCTTGCACTGAGGAGCTCATATTCACATGAGTAGTGCTCTTGACTTCAGTGGACTGCTCACATGAGTCCCTGTTCAGTAACACTGTACAATCAGTGTTCAGTGTAAGGGCTGTACAATCTAGCCCTAAAAGAGGCTCTCCGATAGCTGAAACAATAAAAGGCAATTGTGATCCCAGTGACCAGGTCTATCAGCAGAGGAAATGGTGTCATTCCATGGATATTCTTGCAAGTTGATCCATAATGTGGTATTTGGTAATCATCAATCTGAGTAAGAACTGTAGATGTTCAGGCCTAACATACCTCAGCTAATGCTAATTATAATAAAGGCATAAAATAGAAGTTAAAATATAGTTTTCCAATACTTACACCTTTCTTGACAGAAATCAGGGGAAATCACTGAAGGCTTCCATGAGATGACTATGAGGAGTCCCTCCCAATTTTTCTAAGGGACGAATCCAACTCTCAATGAACTCAATGGACCTTTCTTTGACTTCCATGGGAATTGTATCAAGTCTCAAATCAACAAGATCCCTTTCCAGTATTGTTCCTTTCTATCCCCAATTCCCATCTTTGACAAAAAAGGGAGGAAAAGTAAGTGGTATTTGAAGGTCGCTACCTGGACAGAAAAGGCAGCATCTTATCCTATTGTCATGTAGGAGAAGAGTTTAATCAAAGTAGGGTTTAAAGACAAATAGAACTTTCCTGGAAATCCCAGAAGCGTTAATATATGTTATGTAATAATTCATCTCATACTCAGATTGTATGCTCTTGAAGGTAGGGACCATCCTTTTGTTCTGTGTTTGTAGAGGGACTTAGTACAATGTGATCTCTAAGCATTACGATAAATTAAATAATTATTAGTGGTGGAGATTGGTAGGAAGTTTGCGTTACCACTTGCTTGGGAAGATGGTCCAAATTTATTATTGAAAGATCATGTTTTATAGTAGTTGTCACGCAGGAGTGGCTCATGATCCTGAGTGCCTACCTGGGCAAACACCCCAGACCAGTGGAATGTTCTATAATTAAACATCACCAGGCCAGTAACATACTGATCCAGAAGTTCCCATTTAACAGTCTTATCCTAGATTCACAGTCCCCTGAGACTCTCCAATCTATTTTGCCACCCAGACAAACTGGACTTATTGAGAAATGGTCACTTGCATCAAAAATCACACCACATCCAGGTTGCTTCCAGATTAGTCACTTATCCCTGATCAGTTGATACCCTAGTTCTTACACCAAAGACAACACCTGTAGCTAAACCTGTAATAAACTGACTAAAGGTTTATTAACTAGGAAAAAGGAATAAGAGCATTATGTACAGGTTAAAGCAAACAAACATAAACAAACAAACCAGTTACCGTATAAATCCTAGGAGTGACAGAGTTGTTGTGATCTGTTAATTTGAACAGTCTGTCAGGGTGGACCCAGGAGGCAGCCCCTGGGGATCTCTGGCTTCAGTTTAGTTTCTGGCCCTACCAGAGTTCAAACAGTCAAAAAAATGGCAAAGTTTCCTGTGGCTTTGTTTTATTTCCTTCATTCAGCTTCCAAGTCCATAGGACAAGCTTCCTTGCATGTAGCATTTCCAAAGTGGGATAGAGCGATTAACCAATCCTTTGTACTGCCCTGTTCCTTGACTGTCCATCTGATTTTGATAGTTCTTCTGGATGGGTGGGGATGGTGGGATGCACGATTCCTGTGCCTGGATTCAAGAATTTAGAGCAAATATTTTCAAAGTTATAGAGCAAAACTTACATATTTTCTTATAGCACAGAGTACAGACTTTGCAAGTGAAATTAACGTATGCAGCAACTTACAAGCATTCCATAGAGTTGAAATGCATTTTATTAGACTAATATCTATTGTGAGCAAAACTAACATACAGGTGAATTGATCTGGACTCCAGCTCTGAGTTTTTTAGTTCTTAGCTAATGCTTGCAGCCTGGGCAACAGCTGGCATCTGGCCTGCCAGTAGTCTTGTTTTGCTAGCAATTTAGGGTGGGGGGTGTTATTTTTCTCTCTTGATGCTTTTCCCCATTCAATACAATTTATTCATCTTATCAATGAAATAACCAAAGACTCTGGGCCAGATCTCCAGCACATGTCAATTGGCAGTGGTTTGAACACAGAGCTCCAGTGAAGTCAATGGTACAACACTGCTGTAATCTGTCAGCTCTGTGTTCTTGGGGAACCAGGGTGCAGTATCCAGCCTGTCTGACCCACAAAGGACACCTCCCACCCCCACAGCCTCTGCTTGAACCAAAACCGATCAGAAGAAAGACTTACAAAAAGCAATGAAAAGACAGTGGGAGACGTACCTAAACCCCTCCGGACAAGAGTGACAGGATTAAGACAACTCCCCTAGCCTCATTTGCATTGGAGATTGGCCAGGGAGGCATCTCCGTTAATATAACAGAATGGAGAACAGAGATTTCAAGGCAAGAACCACACAGAACTCTGGGACCAGAGAAGCAGGGAAGCACTGCATGATGGGGGATCTCTGCTCCAGATGTTAATGAACTCACACCTCTACGCACACAGCTCTGAAGTTATCAGACCAATTCTAGTAATAAATCCTTTATTGGTATCCAAAATACTGAAGCTGCCTAATTGCATTGTGAGCTCCCTGGAAGGAATGCCTCCCATGGCCAGGAGTGATTCCTATTGTCTGTCCAGAACAAAACAACTTTGGTATGCTTCCTTGAGTCATTAGTTTACCCATAAACAAATCTAGCGTTCTCCCTTGAACCATTGTTGTTTCCCTACAAAAAACCCCTACCCACGCTCAAGTCAGCGTTCTTATGCCTGGATCCAAAATCTACATCGGTTCCATTGGGACTTCATCTTTTCCTGACAGATTGTGCGGGGGACTCTGCCTGTCTCCAGCACTCTGGACCCTCACCACCACCTGGGAACCTCGACTGGTTCAAACTTCACAGAGTGGTATGAACCCAACTCTCTCTTTCTCTCGCTCTCTGTTTTTTTCCCTACTCTAGGTGTGAATAGGGGGAAGTTTCCTAAACCTGACTTTTGTAATCAGATTTAAGCTAGATTTAATATTGTAACTGTTTTGTTGGTTTGGCTTCTCTATGGTTATTACCTGGTAATAAATAACTTCTATGGTTAAGATGGTTGCTTCCCTCTCTCTCTTTTTGTGTGTTTTTGGCTTCCCCATTTATTCTGCAGCAATGCTCCTCTTACCTAAGCTAAAGATCCGTGTAGCACTCAAAATATCATGTGGGATATACTCATCAAGTGGGTTACTACCAGAACAATTGTAACATGAAAGTGGGGATAGGGACGTGCTGAACCTGTGGCATAGGAAGGTGACAGCTTGAAAGTGCAGTTTGACCCAGCATGCTGAGTCCAAGGGCATATAAGGGTGACAGCTTGGAAGTGCTGCTTGACCCAACCTGCTGAATCCAGGGACATATAAAGGGTCAGTTTGTGAGTACTAATTGACCTGGTCCACTCAGACGCGCTCTGTTAATTTGTGTGTGTGTTTGTTTGTCTGATTCTGGGGCTGGTGGAACCCAACCCTGGGGAACCTAGGTCCTGCAGGGTAGCTCCACTGGGACGGGACTTGCAGAAGGCAGAAGTAGAGCTCCATATGAACACACAAGTGACCCAAGCAGTACATTAATAGAATTACAGAACTCCTCCGCCCCCCAGAAGAGTAACCCTAACAAATGAGCTTACCCCAAAGTAACGGGCAAATCTGGTAACACTGACTCATCCCAGCTGGAAATCTGACCCTCTTTGATTAGTGTCACTAGACCGTTCACACCAGTTTTTCCTCCCCAGCCTGACAGTTGACCTTGGGAGTGTTCTGAAAAATGATGAATGTTTAGGATTTTCTTTTACTAATGAAGCTACCCAATTTTCCTCTTGTTGATAGGTGCATTAGAAGAACATCTGTGTTGTACCTTAGATGTACAAGTCATTACAGTAGTGGAGACATTAAACCTTAGTCCATCCTGTGCTTTGCTGCACATTGGGCTACCCACATTTGCCATCCTTGCCTGTCAACTGCCCTTGTCTCCAAACCTTCCCATTTCATGTTGAGGTGCTTGATGTCGTTCAGATCTGTTCGTTTCCATGTTATCTGCGATCTTCCTCTCTTTCTTCTTGCATTTTCTGGCTTCCAGTCAAGGGCGGTATTCGATAAGCATTCTTTTTCTATTCTCAGCACGACCCAGACACTGATGTCTTCTCTTGTAGATTATTTGTGAGAAGGTTCCTTGTGTAGTCATTATTCTGACTTCTTCATTTGTCTTCCTATCTCTGTATGTTATTCCCAAGATTCTTCTCAGACATTTGTGACGAAACGCATCCAGCGTTTGCCTATCTTTCTTGGTAAGTTGCATGTCTCACTGCTATATATTTGTGATGGCGATAACAATTGCTTTGTGCATGTTCAGTTTTGTCTTGAGGGAGATGTTTTTGAGTTGCTAGATTTTTTGTGTCTTCCAGATGCAGCATTTACCTTCCTGATTCTTCTTCTTATATCCTCAGAACTAGTGCCATCTTGGCTGATGGTACTTCCAAGATACGTAAAATTGTCCACCTTCTCCAGTTCCTCTTCTTCAATTTTGATTTCTGTTCCTCTAGTCCCCATTTAACATGACTTTACATTTCTTTGCATTGTATCTCAAACCTTTTTCTCCATTACGTCTTTTACTTGGTTTGTTGATTTCTGTACTCCTGGGGGACATCAGTAAGGGAATATTAATATCCAATCACCCTCTTCCCTATCATCACTGATGGAGGAAGAGGTTATTTGGTCACTCTAAAGGAAACCTGTTTGGAAAGACTCAAGTGGAAAACATTAAGATTATGTGGAATTACACCTGGCAAATACTCTAAATTTCTCCTGGCAGGTATGGCATAGTACTTATTATGAAGTTCCTATCTGAGTCCAGAGGTTCCCCCAACTTTCCTGATGGCATAGGGACTGATCCATTGAAGGCATAGGAATGACTCCTATTATGGACCATGCTAGGATCAGACCCATGGTGGGCATTTGTAGGTTCACGGTTTTAGTAAGAGTACTTGCTGTAGAAAGTTATGCTGATGATTTACTAGGTGATGCTGTTCCATCTGAAGCGGGACTTGACATCACATACTGGAGATGAGAGAGTTTTAGCATATGCAATGGGAATTCCAAATCCTTTTGTTTTATATCAACTTATATCTTATATCAACTTTAAGAATATAAAAAGAGATGCCACACACACGAATTGCATATATATAGGTGTACACACCCATACATGCACACACTAATTTGACTTCTGATATCTCTGAGGGCACAGCCTCACACAGCCCTGTTTTACAAGAGTAATTGTCATAGACAGCCTCTCTGAAATCCAGATGGTCAATTGTCTCAGATTCTGATTTGGGAGATTTACTTACTTTTTGAGGAGTAGGGGCGGTTAATTCTAGCATAATGCACAGTAAGGAAACTTCTGCCACACAGCTTTCCAATGATTTATTTTAGATGTTTAGCCGAGGACTTATATGGGTTACTAGAGTAGCAGTTTCACTGAAGTTTCTCTTTATCGAAGGAGCCGGTCATAGAGCTCTCAAACAGTTGTGTCAAAGACCTAGCAAAAATTAATGGCTCAGAACTGATGGCAAGCTTTCGAGAATGCTGTTCTGATTTATTGAGTGGTGCTAGGCTCCAGCCTCATTGTGTGGAGAGCACTTGTCTTCATGTAACAGGGCTAATATTACTTCAAGCTGTTGTCAGTTGACTTGGTAAGATTGCTTAGATGCGCTTCCAGGGTAGTTAGCTGGTGATGATTGCCCTTAAGTATTCAAAGAGCAGAAACCCTGGGGAAACGCTGATTAGCTGCCCATGAGGATGATGTTTCCAGCCATGTAAACAAACTCCCGTGAAGTCTCCTGGCTATAATGAAGACCAGGCCCCAGTGACAAAGCCCACTCTGCACTGTGCCGCTGCATAGAGGTTCAGCAATTTGCAGGGGGAAAGTGATTGGAGTCAGTCTTTGTGATGCACGTAATCCACTAATCACTACTCAGAGACTTCTGGTGCTCAGAAACAGCAGGAGGGAATTGGCTTTTATGAGCTGAAGGAGACACTGGCATATGTTGTTGAGGAGGGGGGAAGGAGGGACTACTTAAATATTTATAGATTACGGGTATGCTAGGATCCCTTCCGTCTCCTGTATGTCTGGTTCCCTCATTTCGGCTTGGGGATAATCAGAAATAGAGAACTGCAGCCTACCTGGCTAATAACCACAGTATAACCTGGTTTTAACCTCTACTCTCTCTTTGACACAAACCAGTGATGGACTAAAAGAAAATGAAAGAGGGCATCATAGAATGTATGTGGGGCATCATGGCTGTCATTTGATGGAGATTTCAGAGTCTTGTTCAAAATACATGGCCAATATAACATGCCGGGAATTTGCTGCATAGAACTCTACAAAATGTCAGGTTCTTGGAAACACTACAGATATTTGAACCACTGCCGATTAGACAAGGTTCCAAAGGAAAGATACAGTGATGGGTTTTCCCCAGGGTGCCACTGGACGTGGGGTACCACTGACCCACCAGCCTGGGCTCCCTCTCACACTGTGCTGTTGTGACAAGCTGCAAAGCCCTCCAAGTTTTCACATTCACCAGCATTCACACAGGTAGGAACACACCCAGCTGCAGTTACATGCAGGCTCTCTGACCACCAGCTTCCCAGCCTAGGACCCTAGAGCAGTACTGTCCTGCCCTGGTCAAATCTGGCCAGTATATGGGTTTAATACTCAGTCCACCTCTCCCTCAATGTGAAGAGGACCATGCACACTTGTGGTAACCGAGCTGAGATGTTCCCCGGACACTGAACGCACGCTGGTTTGGATTAAAACATAAAACAAGTTTATTAACTACAAAAGATAGATTTTAAGTGATTATGAGGGATAGCAAACAGATCAAAGCAGATTACCTAGTAAATTAACAAAAAATGCAAACTGAGCTTAACATACTAGATCGGTAGAATATGAATTAGCAAATTCTCACCCTGCGTGATAAACAGGCTGACAGATTCTTAAGGGACAAGCTGCCTTGGCTTTGCAGCTTGGGTTTTCCAAATTTTCATACACAAGCTAGACATCCCTCTAGACTGGAACCATCACTTCCCACCATTCAGTCTTTATTCCTCAGGTGTTTCCAGGTGTGTGGTTGTAGGGAGAGTGAGGTACCCTCATGGTGTCATTTTCCCCCTTTCATGGTGTCATTTCCCCCTTCTTCCCACTTGCTGGAAAGCTCTTTTGCTGTGACCTGGGTCAAACAGTTCCCATTGTGTAGTGCTAGCTCTGAGAGGTTTCTATTGTACATAGTTCCTGGGGTAATCCTCATGCTTGTGTGAATTTCCTCAATAAGGAACATTGTTTGGCCTTTTTACTCTTGTACCCAAAAGGCTGCTTGTGGGTGTTTTTAACCTCACATTTTCAGTAACACATACTTAGCCAAACTTCGTAACTTTGCATATGATGATAGCACATACCATCCAATGAGATATTAATGGTTAGCAGATCAAGACTTTTAGAATGGTCCCTCACAAGGCACACTTTGTACAAAACATATCCTAATTACATGACAGTGGTGAATAAGGGGGTGCCAGGGTGTCAGGGGTACAAATTAGCAGCTCAGCACCAGAAAACTAGCATGGAACAGTCCAAATTTACTCAGAATAGGTTTTTTATTAGTTTAGCCTTCATAGCTCTTACGTTCAAGAGTATTTTTCTTTTGGTTCAAAGATGACAATTTTTGTTGGACAGCACCTGATCTTGCCCTTTCAGGCTCTGCCAACCATGCTCCATACACAAATGGAAATACTGTTGTATGTCTGACACAGGGACTGAGCAATTCCATTCATGCCGTGTTACACAACGGAGAGAAAAGTTCATTAGGACGTCTTCTCCCTTCCCTGGCATGTTCTCCATAAGGGCCAGACACTGTCACAAAGAGGCAGCTCCATTTTGAGGATGCACAGCCCTTGAAAGGAAGTGGAAAGATGTGGTTGGGAAGTGGATGCAGCTTGTGGATCAGACTGCAGAATGAGAGCGGGAATGAGGGGAGAAATTCTAGAGACTGTCTCATTCCTTAAAGGGATGTAGCGGTGGGCGAGCGCCCCTTGAAACAGAACTCTTCCACGAGCTCCTGCCCCGAAAGCTGCAAAAAATGGATCCAGGTATTATATTGCCAAAATAATGTGTCTACCTAATTCAAGATTATGTTGTAATTCAAGACAGGTGAAACAACAACAAAACAAAAACAAAAAACACACACATCCTGCAGTGAAATTTTTTGGTAAGTTTTAGTGAACAATTTTTTTCACCAAATTCTTAATTTTTAAAAAAAATGATCACTCTCTAACATAAAATAATAATACTATTGCCTCACTCTATATAGCACTTTTCATCAGAAGATCTACAGGGGCATTACAAAAGAGATCAGTGTCAAAGGATAGCTCCATTTTACAGATGGGTAAACTGAGGCACTGAGCAGTTAAGTGACTTGCCTGAGGCCACCCAGCAAGGCAGCAGCAAAGCCAGGAATTGAATCCAGGTCTCCAGAGCCCCAGTGCTTGATCCATGCTGCCATGCTGTCTCCCCTGTAAACTTCTTGAAAAAACAGCAAAGAAAAAGTCGTGAACATTTTTTGGCCAAATTTTTCTTCGAACTTTCAAAAATTTTAAAAAGTTTGCAAAAAAATTTGTTTTTCAGTGGAATGGCCACAATTCTAAAGCATTTGACCAACTCTAGATGTAATGTGCTAGCCCAAGGGGGAGAGTTCTGCTTTTTTAATTTATCTTTAAAGTTTACATACCTTCATTTTTGAGTGGCTGCCACTGAGACCTCCCATTCCATACACTTGTTTTGCACGTCATGATAGAAAGTTCTAACGTAGCATCAACATGTTGTGCCAAAGTCCTGCTCTTTTTTTTTCAGTAGTGGACACTAAATTCTATCCTGTTCGGGATAACAGCACTTTTAAGAGCTATTAAAAATGGCACTTCTATAAATCACATATTAAATGGTTTAATATTGGATATTAAACTTTCATAAATCAGTTCTAATTGTTTAAAACCGTCGCCATACTGAAATCAGCCCCTCGAATCCAGCACAATCTCACAGTCCTTGAAAGTCACTGCAGTGTCAGTGTGAATGGTTTAGATGCATATTTTGACACTCTGATGGCAGGGAAAAAGGAAAACTAAAAATGCTTTCATTGTCACGTTAAGTGTCTTTGCACTGCAAGACCTTTATAGCTGTTAGCATTGTGCATGGCAAAGCATGTAACAATTTGTTAAAATAATACAGATAACACAATCTCCTGTTTTGCTCCGGGTGGAAGACTCCTTTACTCTGGTACAGATACTGACTCAACTGCAGTTCATGTTCTGTTTCCTATGATGGTATAGAACGATAATGGTTTTATGTGTATACAACCCCTCTGATCTCATTCAGACCTTTTATCCCAAAGGAACCAAACAGACCACCAAACTATGGTTGAGGATCACCTCTTCCCCCCCACCGAAATGCAGCTACCCATGGGCTGTTTGTCAGGGCACTGCATCACTATCCAACATTTTAGGAAGGGGAACATCTTTTCCAGGGCCGCCCAGAGGGGGTGGGGTCGGGGGCAACTGGGGCAATTTGCCCCAGGCCCTGGGCGCCGTAGGGGCCCCCTTGAGAATATAGTAATCTATAATATTACAACTTTTTTTTTATGGAAGGGGCCCCCGAAATTGCTTTGCCCCAGGCCCCCTGAATCCTCTTGGCAGCCCTGATCTTTTCCAGCTGAGACTGCGGGGCAAATTTTAGGTAGGCAGAGCATCAAAGCTGCAATTTGATTAGGCTGGGAGGGCATTAAGAGCACTACAGTACAATCCAGGTTCCTATTAAAGTTAGCGGCAAAACTCAGCAAAACTGGCAAAAGCCAGGCCCCTTTTCTGTCTCAAAGTGACCCTTAATGGTCACAAGGGCTCAGGATCTCAATAGAAATAATGGTGCAACACAGCCTTCAAACTAGATACAGTTTCACTGTTGTGTTTACTCCACTAGTCTTTTACCCCAACTAGTATAAAACCTGCAACAATCTCACAAGCCTCTGTGAAACCAGTAGCCATTGCATTTCTTTTATTTTGCCAATGGTGTCACTGCTGTACCACAAGATTTTGGCTTCCCTCCCCTTCTCCTCCCCGTACATGCAGAGAAATAGCAATAAAAACGTTATTTATTATTTTTAGAGGTGGAATAATATGTGCAAAAATTGTATGTTGCGGTTGCTGCCACTGCGTACAGGGTCCGAACAGGTGAAGACCAGTTGGTCTATCGGTCCCTTTAGCATTTCCATGCCCATCTCTGTATGGTCTCCTACAGGAACGATTCTGAAATATTTAGACCTGAGACCAATGGTAGAAACTGTATTCATGCTTAACTCAGGGTATATTTAAAGCCATAAGGCCAGATTCTATGGTCTGGCCCTGGATAAACTGGCCTCAGCACAGAACTGGAGTGGGAGAATATGGCTGTGTACCATCTTTACAGTTGCCAGCACAACTCAGAGTAGCCTCACAATTGCCTGTGGCCAGAAGAAGACATTGTAGCAACAGAGACTTGGTCTCCAGCCACAGCCTCCCCCCTACCCCCTGGCCGCGTCCCCCACATTAGAAGGTGGAAGGGCGAGTACAGACCCATTCCCCCTATGCTGGAGAAATCCTTTGGAGGCTGGCAAAGGAGAATTTGAGGCCCTGTTGTACCATTCTCCACAACAACAAAAATAACATCTACTGAGTCAGCTTGCAGCTTTCCCAGTGCAGCCAGCATTTAAAAGGAAGCTTATTCAAGGAAGCCTTCCGAGTTTTGAGCCCATGAGTTAATTTTAGAGCCGTAACATTTAAGCGGGTCCAACAAATACTCAGACACGCCCCCCTCCCCATTCCAAATGACTTGTGTTAGTTTCTTGCATAGGTGGAAGCTGCTTGTCTAATTCTTTTTAAATTCAGAGATACTGTATTTCTCCTGACAAAGAACTGACAGTGTGTTTATCAGCAGCAGATGTGCATGCTTTGGCTGAATTGCCAACAGATGCACTTAATCCTTTTTACAAGTGTCAGACTATAGTTTCACCAATAGGGTAGCACCCAGTTGAGAGACTTAAACCTAGGGAAAATACATTCCCGCTTTGTTGTTTGGAGAGGGTGGGGGGCAGCGAAGGGGAAATCCTGCAAACTAATTAGTGTTGCCAACCTAGGATGTCATTTCTGTTCAAGCCACTTACGGCTGCTTTCAAGAAAAGATCGGATGGCTTGTATTAAACGTTGTGCAGTCAGAGAGAGCTTGCTAAATCACAGGTTCTGTGGGAATACCCATTATAGACTGAATGAAATCACTCTGCCTATTAAAAAAAAATCCATGGGCCTGTTTAGAGCCAATCTAGGTCTGTCAACAAGCACAGCAAAGGGCATTTCCAGGGAACTATTGGCTAACTGGGGTAGAGGACCCCTAGGAAATACTGTAGGCCTCAGCTGCTACGGCTTAAGACACTGGCTGCACTTTGATGCTCATTTAGAGCCCTGTGGTTGTCAATGGGAATCCACACGAGTGTAGGAGTTTGCCCCTATGATCTCAGTGTGTAGGATCAATTATACCTTGAGTAATACTAGTTTCCTGGATTTCCAGTCCCCCCATCATAGTGAGTATAGTAGGGATGGGCCAAAATGGAGATTAGCTTCACCAGTGGGTATATTCAGGTACCTCTCGATGTCCTTGACTTCTGGACTGGTAAGGTTGCTTGCTGTTGCATGGGTATTAGAACTTGGTCTGTACTGAAGTGGGGAAGAGATGTGTGTTTAATTTCCTTTATCTAATCACCTGTATTTTGCATTTTTGCCTCCCGTTATCAGTTTTTACCGGATGAAGACTTAAAATGGAAGGGGAAAAAACAAACGTGATGAGGAAATCAGGCATCCAGAAAGCAGCGTGAAGGAAAAAGGAAAGTTACTTCCCAGCTGTTCTGTGGTTCCTTTTCTAGACAAGACAGACCTTTTAACTTTACTGATGGCATGTATTGCTGCAGTGTCAGCACTGACACCTTCTTACAACTTCATGTTGCGTGTAAGTATGTTGCTTGCTACTGTTTTCCAGATCTATAGGCGCAGCTAGCTGTGTTTGTTGGTGACAGTTATCGGGGAGTTATAAGGAATAACTCCTTGGTTGTTTTGTCACAGGAGTGATAAAGAGAAGGGTCCGTAGATAGATTCACTACCTTAGCTGGAGCCGCTACCCCTGCATTCTAAAAGTGGAAAGTTCTAAAAATTTCTAAAAAGTGCAGAATATGGACTAAACTCTTCCCTGACTTACAGTCCATATAGCCCAACTGAAATGAAGTAAATCAACCCAGAATTTGGCCCAGCCATTGGCACCTGGCCTAACTTGCATTTCGGTGTGTACCTGAGCTTCCCAGAAGCAGATGCCCATCTGGCTGGGAAATGGCATTGTCCCATCAATTCCTTCCAGGCGATGAGATGTCTATGAATAGCCCAGTGCTGGCTACATGTTGACTCACTGCTAGCATGTATTCGGGCTCTCACATTGGGACATACCAGAATCCAAGAAAAAACACAGGGACAAATTCAGCTTTCTTTCTATGACTGCATAAAAAAGGCAAAACGGAGTGACTATATAGCTGTAGTCATGCAGTGTATACTTGTAATGCCTCTTAATAGCAAATTCTCTTGAATTACCACCAAAGCTGGAAATGTAGCTATACTTGCATTTAATTTAGCTATACTGTGAGTTATTTAATGAGGAAAACTAGTTGATATAAAAGCAAATGTTAAAAAACCGTTCAGGGCCAGATATTCCACTGGTGTAGCTCCACCGACTTCATAACCATGCAATAGTTATGAACAGTGTGGTGTTTATCAGTAGGTTAGCTCATGATGGGTCACCATAAATAATAAAATCAGTGAAGATTATCCTTTACCTTGCCAGGGGAGGAGTAGGGGCAAATCATCTTCCTCCTACCTGTGCATTGTTCTATTCAGGTTAATGGGACTAGATGAGTGAAATTAGGTAGTTGGTAAGAAATGCTTATCTCTATTGTACATATTGAGATAGGCCCTCAGCTGATGTGATTCTTCCTGGATCTATTGATTTTAGTGGAGCTAGGCCAATTTACACCAGCTGAGGATTTGGCCTCCTGTATTATAAGTAGCCACACTTTTCCTGATTTAATCAACAAATCTCCATGCTACTTTCATTGTTGGAGGTGCGATGGGGTGACAGTGGAAGTGGTGGCTGTGGTTAGAACGTTAAAATAACATCCTACTTGCATTCAATGTATTGGGCTAGTTCCTTAGCTGGTGTAAATTGATTTCAGTGGAGCTCAGTTGGTTCACACCAGCTAAGAACCTGATCTGTGTCACTAACTATCATGCATCACTTCTTTTAATTCATCAGAAATTATGAAACAGCTGAGAAGCACCAGTCAGAACTGGGCACTAGAAACTCTAGCATTTGATGGCGTGTATGGGAATATGCAGACAGGGGACCTCCCATCACCGACAACCCACAAGAACTAACCTCTGGCAATTACTGGACAGTGTTTTCTCTCTAAAAATTTTTTAGGAGGTTTGCATTTCAGGATTTTAGCAGCCAAGCATAATAGAGTAAGAAAGGTGTCAGGATGCATTTTATCTAATACAAGAGGATGCTGTAGGCAAAACTGTTTGAAATTTGTTGAGAAGCAGGTGACAGCCACCCAAGTAAAGAGTCTCACTTCCGTGAAGTGTGCTATGCTGTGCTGTTGGTATTAATTTCACAAGCCCTGTTTGCGAGCGGGGAAGTGAGTGAGTGACGCAGTGCTGCTGCACTAAGCCTTTTTGGCTTAAGAAGTTCTTAGGCTATTTAAACTTGTTGGGCGTAATCCACTTAATTGTATGTGTAAGCTTGTCAGGAGAACTTCCAGCAAGAGCAAATCAATAATGCATTCAGAGAGGTGGCGGAAAAAACTGGTAATGCAGTGCTCAGTCTTCCTGAGTCCAGAGGCTGATTTGATTCCGAGTCTTGATGGCTAGGTCAGTAATTAGAACAACAGCTTCTTGATCTTCACATACAGTAAGTCAGGTGTGCATAGTGTGTAAGACTGACAGCAGGTGTAGCGGAGAGTGTTAGTCTGGATTTACAAACCCTATAGTACTGCAATACTCCACTTAATGCAGTCCTGGAGGTGTCCGGTTTCACCCTCAGAAGCTGATGGGCCCAGTTCTGGGGAAACACATTGCAATTTTCCATGTTTAGAGCCCAATCCTGCAAATGTTTACTCCTGCCTGTAATCCTGGTGATTTGTATAGGAATAAGCATACAAACAGGAGTCAGCGTTTTGCAGTTTAGGGGGCTTGGTTCTAGGAATTGTATGGAGACTATGGAAACCAAAAGTTGAAATCTATAATTTTTGTGGGTTCTGCAACAAAGTTACCTTTTGAGTCATAACCCAGAGTTATAAGAAACAAATGGAGGAAGTATAGCTTGTCAGACAGGAAACAGCAATTTCTTTTGCCTTTTCTATGCTGAGAAGTAAATACAGGCATATTGATTATGCCGCTTAGGCCCTGATCCTGCAAAGACTAGTGCGTGTAGTAAATCACATGCATTTGCGTTGTCCAGTTGAGTTCATCACCTTAACAGTGTATCACATTCCTCTCTTTGCAATAATAACCTGTGGGTGAAAAGAGAAAAAAACCTTGTGATATTGGAATCATTCCAGGGCGAAGTCCTATAACTCCTGTAACTGTAAGCGATCTTGAAAACTCCAGCCTTAATCATTTTTAAAAGGAGTCTAACAGAGTAAGGCACCTGATTCCCATTGAATGTCTATGGGATTTGAGCACCTATTTCCATCACTCTTAAAATCCCTGCTTAAGAATTGCAAAATATTTTCCCCGTTTCACTCAAAAGCTATTTTTGCAAAAGTAGCTGGGGATGAGCCTATGTTAAGATGTTGAGAAAACTCCCCTTTTCATTAATAAGGTTTTTATTCAAATGCACGACAGACGTAAGCATATTATGCAGGCTAAAGTAAGTACAATAGTTACTACTGGTGAAGGGCATGTAACCGTGACTGTATTTTGTCTTGCTTTCCTGTACTGTATTACAATTCATAGTTAACAGCACTGGACTGGATTCTGCAGCAGTAGAAAGTAAACGTGCTCAGAGCCTCACTGTTGTCAGTCAGCGAAGCTCCACTGACTTCACTGATTTACAGTTGCTGAGGATCTAGCCCCATGGGCATAACTCCTAGATGAATATTATGAAGTCATTCCTCTTGATGCAGCTGGAAAACTCTCATTATTTTTAATTGAATTACATAGATGCATATTGAGAGGAAAACATACCAATGTATCATATTATGACCATTTAATTTGGGGGAGGCGGGGAAAGCTGTGAAAGAAGCACAGTGGCTGCATGTGAGTCCTCTCTGTCGGAGGGTAGATCACAAATGGTGATTTTTTTCTAAGAAAAGTATTTTCTCTGGCTTAGAATTCTCAATGAAAAATATAGTTGGGCCCAAATCCTGAAATTCCTCTTTCAGCTTCCAAGTAGAGCTACCGCTGATGTTAATTAGAGTTTACTGATTCTGCTTGAGTAATGACCGATTCTGCGATCACACATGCCGCTTTTACACAGGGTATAATGGCAATTGGACCTAGAGGGTAGGGTACTTGACTGAGACTCAAGGCACTTAGGTTCTGTTTTTGGCTTTTTCCTGACCTGCTGTGTGATTCCAGCCCAGATCCTGAAGGCACCTGGGTGCGTAGGCCCCAGACTCAAGCACCTAAGGGCTCATGTACACAGTTGGGTAATGCAGACTACAGGGATGTTATTTCTAAAATGCGCTAGCGTGCTACACATTAATTAGTCTGTTTCGACCCTGCTGGTGTGCACTAAAGCATCCCTGGTGTGCTTTAATATAGTCCTGTAATGTGGTTTCAAACAGTCTTTCCTTTAGCCCCAGAACCATGAACAAGTTCTTCATCTCTAATAATGCAAAGCAATATTTTGCCCCAATGGATGGATCAATGGACTTCTCCATTTCCCTCTATTCCCTGCCTAATAGTAACATGCACAAACCCAGGCCTACGTACATGCAGACTGGCAGCCTCCGAGCTCTGCAGGAGTGAAATGCAGCTGTCACTCTCCAGGGTGAGTAACAGGAAATTTAATTTGTTGGGTGGAAAGAGTTAAATGAACTTTAACTGAAAAGCTCACTCTCTCCCTCTCAGGGTAGAAAATAGCCAAGGGCAACAGCGGATGACTAATGTGTAGAATATTGCAATTAGTATAGCAAGGTACTTACAGGGATCAAATTAAAAAATTCATTAACGTACGCACTTAATTAAGAAACACTTTTTGGTTTACATGATAAATTATGACATCTATTAAATCTTCCAGTACAAGCTGTAATGGCTTCTTTGCTCCCGGGCAGAGAACTATTGCCTTTGAGGTCCTTTGAACCTCCCCAAGGACCAGCAGCATTAGTTACAAGTGTATTAAAAACAATGCTGCTTTTCCTGAGCAGTACAAGCTCTGCTTTATTGGAAACTAATTTAAAGTTAAGAAACCAGCCCTGGGATTAGGAGGCTATTGTACCACAAACACGACACGGATGGATGAATAAATAAAAAGTGACCCTGAGAATTAAAAAAAAGAAAAGAAAAGAAGGGAGAAATAAACCAGTGATAACCATATCACAATGATAATTTACAAAGACAGGTCCTGATCAGGCAATGTGATGCATGCAGGCAGACTCTGCTTGCACAGAGCCCCATTGCCTCCACCTGGACTCTGCCCAAACCAAGAGTTTTATATTGCAGGATATGAGCTTAGAGTCCAATTTCTTATGTCACCAAATAGCCATTGGCTGTTGCTGCTTTTCTCTCTCTCCTTTATTTATGTAGGGTTTTTTTAAGAAAGAAGGAATTCAAAAAAATAAAAGGAAGTAGAGAATTAAAATAAGCTAGAAACAACTCTCAAACTATGCTTGACTATTGTCATGGTCCTACAGAATTTAAAAAAAAATAGCATATTGTTATTAATTTATTGTATCTAGATGTCCCTGCAGAGATTAGGGCCTTTCCCCAAATACTGTACAATCTAAACAAGCAAGAAAGGCAGAGGTTAGGTGCAAGGAAGTGGTGTTATCCGCATTTGTCAAATGCAGAACAGAGGCATCGTGAGATCAAGGGCCAGATTTTTAAAGCTAATTAGGCACCTAAAGATGCAGGTAGACACTTAGTGGAATTTTCAAATGGGGGTTAGGTGACTAGGTGCTTTTTGAAAGTTTCTCTGCGTGCCTAAATAGCTTTAAAAACCTGGTGCAAAGTGACTTACCCAAAGTCACTCCGAAAATCTGTGGCAGAGCCAAACCTCTTGAATCTCACTTCAATGCCTTCAGCATAATTCCATCCATCCTTTCTGTAGACTTGTACAGGGAGGAATATTCTCACTTACACTAGACAGTATCTACTCCTTCTGCATGAAAAGCAGTAGGAAGAGCAAATGCATACCTTATTGCTGCAAAGAGCTACTCTTGCTCTCCTCTCTGAGGCAGGGTTGCTAATGATACAGAATGAACAGACTGTGTATGGCCTCAGAACCTTGCACCAACTGGAAATCTGCCAGAAGTTATATCAGAACCTCAGTGGTCAAGCTGTGCAGGAACCAGGTTTTTTGTTTCAGGGGGAGTTTTGTGACTTCCATTCTCCACTGCACTGCACCTCACGTAGTTTAGTTACTTCTGCGCAAACAGGCCCGGATCAGAATGGTAGAGTTCTATGTTCACTTTGCACAAGTGTAAGTGACTACCCAAGGC
Source organism: Gopherus flavomarginatus (assembly GCF_025201925.1). Taxonomy (NCBI): domain Eukaryota; kingdom Metazoa; phylum Chordata; order Testudines; family Testudinidae; genus Gopherus; species Gopherus flavomarginatus. Next base: position 156,697,646 of record NC_066619.1, read on the forward strand.
ACAAGGCAATGGGAATTCAAGCCCCTAGAGAGCAAAGAGAGACTTGAAGTGCACATGCAGTATGGAATCCTAATGTGAAAGAGCATTTCCCCTCCATGTTCGCCCCCAAATCTTGCCTCTGTGATTTCAGCCTGTCTGTAGCCTTCTGCGCCACATAAGAGAGGGACACTATGATATGTTTCTATCTGTGGAATCTGAAGTTTTTTTCAAAAAGAGCTCAGCGTCCAATACCTCCCATTTAGAATCTAGGTGCCTAAATGATGTGGCCAGATTTTGTTTTCAGCTGGATCTGTTGGGTGCTGAGCTCTCTTTAAAATCTGGCCACTTCATATGGGTACCTAAACGACAGCCTGAGCTCTTCTGAAAGTCTGGCCCCAAAAGTGGTGGCTAAGGACTTCTGACAATCTGGATCTATTTAACACTCCCAGCACATTTTCTAAAGTTAAATCCAATTTTTTTCTTCATATGGTACTGTATGGAATTCTTTTAATGAATGAAATTTTAAGTTAACCTCATAAAGTGCATATAGTTTAATAAACTATGCAAATTGTAAGTAGCCAAAACGTTTGTTGTTGATTAAAGATTATTGGAATAAACAAGTGAATGACACTTCAGTGAGAGACAGGAATGATGTTTGCTCGGTAGGAGAGAGATAAATATAGTTCAAAGTTTAGTAAATCTTTCTCCTCTCCAATTTACCTTAATCTCGCAGCAAACTAGAAGTTTTTCCAGGTATTTGTTTCCAAATACCAGTATTCTCCACCTTCTATGTACAGGTGTATACGCTGTAAAATTGTTGTCTTGGAAATGTTTTACAGAACTTATTTTTTGGGGGGCCTGATCCACAATCTATTGAAATCAGTGGAAAGTTGTGCCATTAACTTTGGAGTCCTTTAAATGATTTTTTCCCCTCATGACTTAAAAAAAAAAGTATTAAGATCTCAGTGTTATCAGAGCTGTACAGATGCTAAGCAAATAGCTACACTGATATGCACCTGCTCTGGATCTGGTTTTGTGTATTACATCTTTTAAGAACCTCCATTGTTATGATCTGGGTGTAACATTCCCCAGGATACAATCTGGACCAATGAATTGCTGTCTCCTCAGTTCTCCAGCCACGGGTGCCTTTTACACTTCTTCACTGTGAGAGCTACCACCCTGGTCTCCTCTCCCACAGCCTCCAGCATATAGGTTACTCCTAGTTATATTGTGAGACTGCTACAGCCAGCCACTCATGCAATACACTGCAGAACAACACCAGCAAATTCTGACTCCCAGACTTTCCCCAGAAATGTGCATCTTGTACTACCCAGCTCTCATATGGACAATACGAGCTCATATAAAGTCCATCATTTTATTAACAGAAAATGATATGCACAAATCCTGTTATCCCAAATGGAGCTTCCCAATCACTTTAATCCAAACATGCTGGTTTAGATAAAACAGTAAAGCAAGTTTATTAACTACAGAAGTCTAGATTTTAAGTGACTATAAGTAATGAGGCATAAAAGTCAGAATTAGTTAAAAAAATAAAAGTAAAACGAAGCTAATGCCTAACTTAACAAGCTAAGTGAATTCAAAGGAAAGGTCTCTCTCATCACATGTTCCAGCAGTCTTACTGGCTTAATTTCTTTCAGTCAGGACCCCTCCCTCAGTCCAGTGCTGCTTCCTTTGTTCTTCAGGTGTTGTCAATGCCATGGGTAGAGCGAAAGGGAGAGATCATTTGGGGAATCTGCTTTCCCTTCTTTTAGTTCTTTCTCTTCTTTGAGAATCATCTCCAGGTGAAGTTCAGGAGAAAGAAAGTCTGAGTGGATGGGAACCCCAAGCTGTTTCTTTGTCAAGAAGTGTATTTTTCACCCATGCCCTCTTTCCTGCTGAAGAGCAACCATGTAACCAGATGATGGTCTATTTGATTTCCTTAACTCCTGGTTGAGGTGTCAGCTTCCCTTTTGTTTCTGAGGAACTGGTTTATGGCTGCTCTCCAGACTTGGAATATGTATTAGTAATACCATACAGAGGACTCTTATAACTTTACATGCAATGTTGCCACGTGTATTTTACCAGGACCATAATGATCAGAAAATTATGAGTTTTCAAACTATACCTCACAACACAGGTGCTGACTTTCTTTTTCCTAGTTGGTGCTCCACTCCTGCTCTTCCCAAGGCTCCAGCCCCACTCTACCCCTTCTCCCAAGGCCCCGCCCTCACTCTGCCTCTTCCTGCCCCTGCTCCACCCCTACCCCAAGTCCCCCTGCTGCTCACTGCTCTCTGCCCTCCCCCAGGGCCAAACAGCTGTGGCTGGTGGGTGCTGAGTACCCCCTGTTTTTTTCTGTGGGTGCTTGAGCCCCGGGACACCCACAGAGTCAGTGCCTATGCCTCACAAGGCATACTTTGTACAAAATTTATCATAGTCTGGTTAAAGGGGTGAATATAAGGGTACAAACTGTCACACTGGGATATAATTACTAGATATGGGCCAGAACTAAAATGCTGGATCAAAACACCATGAAACCGTGGGAAAAAGTAGTTCTAAACTTTACAACTGAATCCCATTTCTAATTATTTTTTAAGCATGGATCTGCTACCCTCAGGAGCAGCATTAGTTTTATCCTCTTATTCTGCTTACTGCTTCTACAAAGGTTTAGCGTTTGACTTAATTATATAGATATGCAAGTAATATCTAGCATACACAGTATTTAATAGACACTGACAGGGCTATATCCTTTTTTTTACTTTATACAATGAAATATCTTGTTCCCTTTTTAATAGATCAATGACAGAAAATGCCACTAGAAAAACTTTTTAAAAACAATGTTTTTAGGTACAGTGGAAGGTACTAGATTGTCTTCACTGATTTTTCTTTATTAACTGTTTGTTGTGAAATAAAGTGTCCTGGTGCTTTCCCCTGAAAAGCCTGTAATGACAGAGCTGGGGTACAGTTCAGACTAGTGGGGGCTGTCACCCCTGCCCTCTAACCTGAGGTGCCCTTAACAATGCCTTGCTACAGAAACCTCCAGTATGTAAATCACTCTCAGCTATGTCTCTGTGTGTGCTACAGCTAGCCAGCTACACTTTGCTCTTAACAGCCTTGGTTATACTGCAGGGTGACCTCAACGTACCCCCAGTCTCAGATCTTCCCCCAGAAATCTATGTCCTCTACCCCGCAACACAGTACAAATACATTAAGACTGTTATTCCTTTAAAGGAATAATATGACAGCTTATTATTTTAAATAGGATACTCAGACACTTCAATTTAAACACACTGGATTAGATAAAACAGTAAAACAAGTTTATTAACTACAGAGAGATTTGTAGTGACTATAAATTATGAGGAATAAAAGTCAGAAATGGTTGCAAGAAAAAATAAGGATAAAATAGTTTCTTAAGTAGATACTAGTAAACATCTTTGGTGCATAGCAAACTTTCTCACCGCATGCACCAGCAGATTATTGACCCCAAACTCTCAGGTCAGGACCACCCTTGCACCCCCTGAGTCCAACAGCTGTTTTTCTTTGTCATCTTAGGAGCAATGCCAGAGACAGATGGGGGGAGAGGGGTGTCTTGGGTGTCTACCCCTTCTTTTTATAGTCCTATTTCACACACACACGCCCTTTGAGAAGCATTTCCAGCTGGGAGCAAGGCGACTGTCTGGTGAAGAAAGATAACTCCATGCTGTTTCTTTGCTTTAAAATGTAGATTTTTGTCCCTTCCTTGCCAAAGAATGGCCACTTAGCAGGTTAGTGGGCCATCAACCTTGTTGACAGTTGGCTGAGATGTCAGCTTGCCCTGTGTCTCTGAGGAACAGGTTTACCCACTCTCCAGACTTACCTGGGAAGCGTATTTCACTCATGATTTCAGCTCATATTCGTGAGGTTACATATAATGTTGCTGTGCATTTCACCATGATGATATTGATCAGCAAGTTGAGTTTTTAAATGATCCCTCACAAGGCATACCTTGTACAAAAATTACTACAATGGTGTGTAGGGTGTGAATACGGGTATATTCTGTCACAGTTGCTAACCACTGTTTTTTGTCAGAGCTCAAAGCTTTTATATATCTTTCCTGAAATACATGAGGAGTATAAACTTTTTCAAGAACTAGTACTAAAAGTCACTGCCAATTAAATGTTTCAATCCCTTTTCAGCTAAATGGATACTTCTATTTATAACAGAGGAAGGTAGTTGTCCTGACTTGGGAAGAAGCATCTCCCTGAAAGCCAATGTAAACTTTTTTTTTCAAATGGATTCTTTATTCCAAGCATCGTTGTTGGGCTGTCTGCAATACAGGGTGTTTGTGTCACTCTGTTTTTTTCCCCTTCCCCTAAGAAACACATCCTAGTGACAAGCTGCAAAGATTCTGAAGGAATTTGTCTCTCTCTCAAGAGGGTGTTCTCTGAATACTTCACCCCTGTTTCTGGTGTAATAATTTGTGGTGGTTCAGATACACTCATTCAAACTGTTCACCGAAGGTATAAAGGAAAGGGGAGGTTTGTTGTAGTAATAAATACTTGACGCTACAATGCTGTTGCAAAAAAAGCCAATGCAATTTTTGGTAGCATTCACAGAGGCATAGCATGCGAGTCCCATGAGGTGATAGTACTGCTCTACTCAGCGTTGGTTAGGCCTCAGCTGGAGTACTATGTCCAATTTTGGTCATAACCATATAGAAATGATGTAAAGAAGCTGGAAAGGACCCAGAGGCAAGCGATAAAGGTGATCAAAAGGGATGGAATGCAAGCCATATGAGCAAAGGATGTAGGAACTGGATGTGTTACATTTGGAACAGAGGAGATTAAGGGAGGACATGATAGTGGACTTCAAATACTTAAAAGGCTGTCATAAAAAAATGGAGGAAAAATTGTTCTCTCTTGCCACAAAGGGCAGGACAAGAGTGAATGGGTTCAAACTACAGCAGAGGAGATTTAGATTGAAATCTCAGGAAAAACTTTCGAACTGTAAGAACAGTAGGACAATGGAACTGATGCCTAGGGAAGTCATGGAATCTCTGTAACTGCAGATTTTCAAAAAGAGGCTGGATGGCCATTTGTTTGGGATGGTTTACATCCAACAAAGCCTGCGTCTTGGCAGGGGGCTAGACTAGATGAGCCTTGTGGTTCCTTCTGACCCTATGGTTCTATGATTCTATGGCACACTGCATTGTGTATCAATGGCTTATTTTAAATCACCTGTAGCTGAAAGGCAGGGATATTGTAGCCAAAGGTTTAAGTGAAAAAACTACTGTTTGAATTTGTAAAGAATCAGTTGTCTTTTTGGGTGCAGCTAATAATTGCAACCACGGAGTCTGATCCAAAACCTATTGAAATCATTGTGAGTCTTTCCATTAACATTAATGTGCTTTGGATCAGTAACTTTTCTCTCTCTGTGTTTCTCTCTGTCTCCTTTATGCATTCATTAGTGGTCCTTGCAGCATGTAAGATAATAAGCCAAGGCTATGTAGGTGAATGTCTGTTTACAGATTTTGTTTACTACACCACCTAGTTACTAACGAAATCTTGTCATTACAGATGTTCTTAGCACACTCCAGCATCTAAAAAAATCCCTATGCATAACTGAGAATGCAGTGCTAGTTCAACTGGGAACTATGAGGATTTATTTACTATTCAGTGTGCCTGGTCCTAAAACGTCAGTGCACATTTTAAAACTGTCGTTCAGCAAATATGCACATTCAAGGCCTTGTTTTCAGAAGGGCTGAATTTTTCCATATCTAACCCGAGACGACTCAAAGGATCCTGATTTTCAGCAAGTGCCAAGCACTTGCCTGGTGAAAATCAGACTCCTTTTAAGTGTTTGAGGGGGGTACCTCAGAACCGAGGCACTCAAAATCCTTAGTCACTCTTTTGAAAATCTTGGCCTGCATGTGCAAATGTGATTTTTTTTTTCTCACTCTCTGTAACTAGGTTGACCAGATGTCCCAATATTAGGGGCTTTGTCTTATACAGGCAACTATACCCACCCTCCCCACATACAAACAAAGTGTCCTGATTTTTCACACTTGCTATCTGTTTGCCCTGTCTATAACCCACCCTAAAAATCTTCCTGATGCTTCCAACAAGTACAAAGGATCTTCTCTTTCCTTTCTCCATTGATACAATTCAGGCCCCAGATCTAAAAGCATGACAGATACAATAACTGCTTTGTGTGTATTGATGGTATGATGGTTTATCTGTAGGTCACACCCACACATGCCAGTTCTGTAGTTGAGTGTGGATGCAAACAAGAAAGAGAAGGCTCCACTGTAAAATTCAGAAACATTTTTCCTTTTCTGCCTTCATGTTGTCTAATCTCTCTCTCTCTCTCTCTCTCTAACCTTTCCAGGGATTTTTTTTCCCTTCTTCATCCTGTTGGAAGTGGTGCTGAATACTGATGAGAAAATAGTTGGTCAAAAGCCAGTCAGTCACTTTTGGTTAATTAATTGGAATGGTGATTGGCAAAAAACCCAGCCCAAATTTTTGTAGGTAATTTATGACCTAGGTAATTGTTTACTCATGGATAATTTTCTGTACCTGTAAGTAGCAAAAGGTAATGAGTAATGTGATTCAGATGCATCCTTTATAACCCCTAGGAGTTGCTAGGAGGTTGCAGATACTTAATAAATTATCTGTTTAATTACTTATATAGGATCATATTATTACTCAAACTGCACATACAAGGGCATAAGGGAAAGTAACCCCCCACGCCCTTCACCCCCCTGTACTGGTTCCCTGGGTTTGCATAAGCAGCAGCAGGTGGGTGCTATATTCCATTTACTCCCACTGGAGTAACTAGGGCAGGGAGGACAGAGGCAATGTACCATCCCCACTAGTGTGCTAGCCAGCGCAGCTGAGTTGTAGTTGTGGGGGGGCCCTAATACACCGCTGGTGTAGGGCAGCAGTAAGTTATTACTGCCTTGGAGCAAGGATGGGATCAGGGGAAAGACTGTGTCTCAGAGAGGAGTCTCTGAATCACAGTGTCAACTAGGGGCTCCTTCTGCAGTTTACACACTCCCCCTGGCAATATCTAGCCCATAGTACGATGTATTTGTGCCCTGTAGTGCACTAGGTTACAGCCTCAGGAAAGCTATCTTCCTGCCCTGGAAGGGTCTGATTAGCAGATTGCTATAGCAGAGAGGGGTGTCGGTAGGATAGCCCTTTGAGAATCCCATCTGTTACCCAAATGCAGGGAGACCCAGGGGACGGGGTGTAGGCAGGGCAAGGGGCAGCTTGCCCCAGGCCACCTCCTCATTTGAGAGGGCCTCTAAACCTGTGGAATTTGAATGAGCAGTGGTGCCATCTGATACGCAGGGCTGCAGCACCACTCAAATTTGGCCCAGCCACCCTTCTGTCATGGCCTCTTTCATGTCCACAGCAATTTTTTTTTAAAGTGAGTTGGGAGCGGTGTCGCTCAGTTTCAGATTTTGCCTCTTGCTCCTAAAAACCTTTGTGCAGCCTTGTCCAAAGGCCAAACTGAAGAGTGTTCCAACCCATTTGTCAGCTGGCCAAGTTGTTCCTTAATCTGGATACTGTTACCATTGCCTCTATCTTTAGTTTCAGTTCTATACATGGACGGGCCGTGAGTGATGTTGACTACCAGGGTTTTGCTTTTCACTGGTGGCCCATGCATGTATAGAAGCTAAAGATAGTGGCAATTGCAATGAAGATGGAGAGATCTAAAAGCCTGTTAAATACCAGTAGATGAGAAGAGAGAAAGCAAGAGAAAAGTTGAGCACAGATGGGAACATCCAGAGGGATGGGGAGGAGAGAGAGAGAGAGACTGAGATCTGGGGATGTTGTGAAGAGAAAGAGGTAGAAAAGAGGCAGGAATTGAAATGTTCTCATAGAACTGCCAGGTATCATAGCTGGATTGTGATAGTAGATAACAAAATATTGAGGCTTGGATTGTTTCTATAAGCACTTTATTATGCTGCTATTGTCATTGAGGAAAGAAGCAAAATGGTGTGAATTTTAACTGGGAATCCAAATACTTTGGGTGTCTCTGATAATCTCAACCAGAATGGATACCACGTTGTAATGGTATTAATTTTCCAAAGCTGCATGTCTCCTTGTCCTGCTTAGAAGCTAGTTGGAATGGGCCAAGAATAGTGATACAGCAGATGCCAGGTATGCACTACAGGCTTTTGCTGGTGTTGCTCTGTTAGTCAGGTGTGTGATGGTTTGATCTGTGACTGACTGTGCTGGCAAACGCCCCTAGTGTAGATGTGTTAGCACTGACAAAATTGTACTGTTGCTGTACAGCTTATTTCATTGGGATGGTTGTGACATTCTGCCATGCAATCCAGACTTGTGAGGGGCTGTGACCAGGGCCGGCTCCAGACCCCAGCACGCCAAACACGTGCTTGGGGCGGCATGCCGCGGAGGGCGCTCTGCTGGTTGCCGGGAGGGCGGCAGGCAGCTCCGGTGGACCTCCTGCAGGTGTGCCTGCAGAGGGTCCGCTGGTCCCGCGGCTCTGGTGGAGCATCCGCGGGCATGCCTGCGGGAGGTCCACCGGAGCTGCGGGACCAGCAGACCCTCCACAGGGACACCTGTGGGAAGTCCACCAGAGCCATGGGACCGGCGAGCGGCAGAGCGCCCCCCGCAGCGTGCCGCCGTGCTTGGGGCGGCGAAATGGCTAGAGCCGGCCCTGGCTGTGAGACCCCTGCCCTGCAACCTTGGGTGCCTTACAATGCTTTGCTGCTGCAGCTCCCAACCTGGATGTTCAGAGATAGCCACCAGCATGCAGGTGCCCCTGCGTGTCTGTGTGTAACTGCAGCCTGCCAGCCACACTCTGGTCACACATTGGCTCTAGCCAGCCTGGGTTACTGCTGCAGGGTGACCCCAACACACTCTCAATACCATATTTTCCCCTAAAAATGTCTGTCCAGCAATCTCCTGGATGGTCCAAAGATATTAGGCCTATTTTCCCTGTAAAGGAACATGATAACTTGCTACCTGAAATGGAGTTAGCCAGCCAATATAAACTTGACAAACTACACTTTGGTTCTAGATACAGTTCTTCTCACATGCTTCCAAAAGCATTACTGACCAAACTCTTCAGGTCAGAATCTCTTCTACAAAGTCCAGCGGCTGTTTCTGTTGTCATCTTGGGTGCAAAGAAAGAGACAGGGAGAGCCACTTGGGGTGTTTACCCCTCACTTTTACAGCTCGTTTCCCCCTTTGAAATGCAAGCTCTTGAGAGTGACTCCTCGGTAGACATTCTTTCCAGCTGAGAGCAAGGCAGCCTGGCATCTCCTGCTGAAAGAAATCCCATGCTGTTTGTCCTTGCTCCTGTTTGCTGACATGTAGATTTCCTTTGCATCCTGCCTTCTCCCTTTTGTTGGCTGAGGACTGTTTACAGTTTACATATAAATTTGAAGTAAACAGACCTCCCTAAAGGTACGGTGGGTGGTGCCTGCAGGCGAGGGCAGCGCACGGAGTCCTCTGCCCCCCTAGCTCCCAGTGGCTGCAGGGACATGGTGCTGGCCAATTCTGGGAGCAGTGCGGGGCCAGGGCAGGCAGGGAACCTGCCTTACCCCTGCGGCGCCACAGGGGTGGCAATCCCACAGGCTGGATCCAAAGACCTGACGGGCTGCAGTTTGCGCACCCCTGCTCTAAACCCAAAATAATAGTATACATTTCCCTCCCGGTAGTTACTCCAGTGCACAGCTGGAGAAACCCAAAGGTGACTAAGGCCTCAAGGGTTTAACACTACAGCAATTCAAGACTAAGCCCAACATGCAGCAACTGGAGCAGCCTAGTAGAACTGGCTCGCAGGAAAGCACGTCAGTATCCATGCTGCCTGGAGAGCACTAAGCCATGTTAATGTGTATGCTGTGCCCTTGCTGATTCTGTCCTGGTTTTCTGTGCGCACTCTCCTGCATGTGCTCTCTCTCTTTCCCCACCCCATGTCTGTTATTAATTATTTCTAGAGCACCTCAAAATGAGCGAGCACCTCAGAGATGGATATAAAAAAGATGGGGCCAGATCTTCCTCTGCAGTAGGTCAACATACGTACATTGAAGTTGATGGAGCTACCCTGTTTTACACTACCAGCTAAAGATCTGGCCCATCATCCTACCTTGAGGATTTAGAGTCTGATCTTAGACAAATTCATGAGAGGAGTAGAATATTATCAACGGTCTGATCTGTGTTTCTCCCTGATCCTCTGGTCTGGCAGCAAGAATAAAGTCCAGAGCTTTTTAAGAGATGCTTTGAATTTTGGGGAGAGAATTTACTCTTTTGCTTTAAAACAAGAACAGTGAGAATCTTGAACCTTCTCTCCTTCGTGAGGCCCTGAATGCAGCAAAGCTACACCTTCCTGCCACTGAACAACTGAAGAAAGACTGCAGAATGGCTGAGACAGAGAATATAAGAATGGCCATACTGGGTCAGACCAATGGTCCCTCTAGCCCTGTATTCTGTCTATCAACAGTGGCCAATGCCAGGTGCTTCAGAGGGAATGAACAGAACAGGCAATCATGAAGTGATCCATCCCGTCATCCATTCTGGCAAATATTCTGGCAAACAGAGGCTAGAGACACTTTGGAGCATGGTTTTGTATCCCTGCCCATCCTGGTTTATAGTCATTAATGGACCTAACCTCTATGAACTTACCTAGGTTTTTTTTTAATCCTGTTATAGCCTTGGCCTTCACAGCATTCTCTGGCAAAGAGTTGCACAGGTTGACTGTGTGTTGTGTGAAGAAATGCTTCTTTATGTTTGTTTTAAACCTGCTGCCTGTTAATTTCATTGAGTGATCCCTAGTTCATGTGTTATGTGAAGGAGTAAATAACACTTTTTTTTGCCATAGCAGTTATTTTATAGATTTTTATCTTATCCCCTCTAAGATGTCTCTTTTCCAAGCTGAAAAGTTCCAGTTTTTTTAATCTCTTCTCATATGGAAGCACTTCTACACCCTTAATCATTTTGTTAGCCTTCTCTATCTTTTTCGGTTCTAATGTATCTTTTTTGAGGTGGGCTGAACAGAACTGCAGCAATATTCAAGGTTTGGGGGTACCATGAATTTATATAATGCCAGTATGATATTTTCTGTCTGATTATCTATCCCTTTCTAATGGTGTCTAATATTCTGTTAACTTTTTTGACTGCTGCTGCACATTGAGTAGATGTTTTCAGCAAACTATCCACAATGACTCCAAGATCTCTTTCTTGAGTGGTAACAGCTAATTTAGGCCCATTTTATTTTATATGTATAGTTGGAATTATATTTTCCAATGTGCATTACTTTGCATTTATAAACATTGAATTTCATCTGCACTTTTGTTGCCCACTCATCCGGTTTTGTGAGATCCCTTTGTAACTCTTCGCAGACTGCTTTGGACTTAACTATCTTGAGTAATTTTGTATTGTCTACAAATTTTGCTACTTCACTGTTTGCCCCTTTTTTCAGATCATTTAGGAATATGTTGAACAGCACAGGTCCCGGTATAGACCACTGGGGGACACCATTATTTACCTCTCTCCATTCTGAAAACTGACATTTATTCTTACCCTTTGTTTCCTATCTTTTAACCAGTTACTGCTCTGGGAAAGGACCCTCCATCTTATCCCATGACTGCTTACTTTGCTTAAGAGCCTTTGGTGAGGGGTCTTGTCAAAGGCTTTCTTAAAGTCCAAGTACGCTATATCCAGTGGATCACCCTTGTCCACATGTTTGTTGACTACCTCTAAGAATTCTAATAGATTGGTAAGGCATGATTTCCCATTACGAAAACCATGTTGATTTTCTCAAATCGTGTTAATCGATGTGTCTGAAATTCTGTTCTTTACTATAGTTCAACCAGTTTGCTTGGTACTGAAGTTATGCTTACCGGCCTGTGATTGCCAGGATCACCTCTGGAACATTTAAAAAAAAAATTGGTGTCACATTAGCTACTGTCTAGTCATCTGGTACGGAAGCTGATTGAATGATAGGTTACATACCAGAGGCTGCATGACTGAGTTTAACTCTTGTTTGTGAGGCTCTGGAGTGCTCTCATGAGACTTGGAAATCTCCCTGAGTTCTACCAAGCCACTAACCTTATTAACTGGCCCGCACACTCCTAAATTGTCAGCTGAATTCAGATCTCTTACCTGTACCTCCAGCTGTCTCATATAGGACTATCAATACTGTCAACACCAAACACTGAAAAATGGAGTCAGGATCTAAAAAATCATGACATTGGCTTAAAAATCATAAGTCAATGGAGTCACACTGGTGTAAATCTGGAGTAATCAAGGGCAAAATTTGTCTATAGTAATAATACTGTAAGACATCAAGGGTGACCATTTAGAATGACGAAGTTATTGGAACATTCATGTTTTTGGTCACATCAGACTCCTTGATCCTGATGATACACTGCCTTGTACTTCGTGTGGTTATTGTCACCAGTGTAAACATCATTACTCTGATTCCCACTTTGCACTGGTGTGAATGGCAGCACAGGTCCCTTTTTGTAAACTAGGGAAATACATGTTTCTGACAACAATGCCAAATTGTCTAGGAGAAAGTCCTGTCGGCCTGGTCATGAATTCAAATTCCCATGTTATGTGGTTAAAGTACAACAAGAGAGCTTTGAATAAAAGGAGGGATGGATCATGATCTGTGCTCAACACCCATAAAACTGACAGAGATATGACTGGAAGACTAAAAAACTGATGGGCTTCTAGGCAGCAGTTCCTTTCGCTTCTTAAAGGACTAAAACTCTTTTTTTCCCCAATTCTTCTAATGCTGTTTATTTCCCACAAGTCTATCTCCTCCTGTTTAACTATTTCTCCCAGTATATAGATAAAAAAGTACTTATCCCTTGAAGAGAGGGAGGTACCTCTTAAAAACAAAAACCCAACAAACCCCGATTACTTCGCAACAGGATACAACTCTCCTTTCCTACTAGATACTCTCCTGAACTAGTAGATACTTACCTTCCTGTTGGCTTTTTTGGCATGCTAACTATTTGGGCTCTGCTCTCTTTATAGGAATAGTTGATAGGATTCAGGCTGGATCCTCCAGTGTGGATGTGGCTGCTTTGTGCTACACGGCTGACTTATTCTAATTGTAAAGCTCATTTAACTGGCCCAGTGAGGATCACCCATGTGCAAGACTTGATCCTCCAGTGGGCAGGAAAGCCGACATGGGGCTCCTATACCACTCACCCGCCCTCCTGCCAAGTTTGCACAGCCTTGTATGTCATGTTTATCCTCAGCTCTGTTTTCAGCCTCCTATGGCCCTGGCAGAATGGGGTAAGTTAGGCTTTAGCACAGAAAAGGGGGTGTTCCCTGCACAAATTGTCCTGCAATAAGTGCTGTTGCCATTATAGCAATGAAGCATTAGACTTTAGAATTCCAAATCTGATTTATATATTTAAAAAACACACAGAAAATTAAATAAAATACCAACTTTTTTTTATAGGGGATTCGGTAAGGCCCAGGAGAGGCAAGGAAAAGGAAACATATGTTTGCTACCCACAGACACTGCAGAAGCGAGTGAGAGTGAGTTACGAACATGTACTTTGCATAATATTGTCAATGAGATGCAGCAGATGGGGGTTTAATGTATTGTTCAAATCATGGAATCTCTGAACACTATAAGGGATTCCACAATGATAAGCTTGGTTAACTTTAAAGATAAGGTTGCTAAATTATTGCCCACTTACCTTATCAGCTGTGAAAGAACATTGGCGTTACAAAATTAGTGTGTGGTTTTACTCGGGACAGGGCCTCTTTGAAAATGGTTTAATGGGCTCCTCTGCTTGTTGTGTCTCACTGATTCCAAATTGCACTTGTTCAGCTTGCAGGTGAAATGGTTTGCAAGTGTGAGGGGGTCCTCCCACCGTTCCAATGGCCAGCCCTGCAAACTAGCCGGGCTCTGAGAGTTCCTTCCTTCTCACGAGCCATCAGCATCAATAAAGATGTTGAATACCAATTTTGTCTGACCTTCCATATGTGCAGCTGTCTGTCTATCGTAGGGCTTGTCTGCCTGGGGAAGTTAGTGCAGACTGAGCTAAAGTGTGAATTTAAAGTGCATTACCCACTCCACCCTAACTCCCCAAAGAGATGTTCTTGCTCTGCACAGCAATTGCCTTTGTGGGCTTTGGCTTAATACAATTCCAAAGTGTGGAATAAGTGTGTCCCCATGGAGGATTAGTGAGGACTAGCTAGCGCACACTAGGTACTCAGCATTAGCTACTGTATTCCAGGCTTCTTCCCCGCGTAGACAAGCCCTTCGGGATTTATACAGCTGCCCTTCACCATGATATGTGAACGCTTTCCATACAACCGAATGTCTGGAACTCCACTAGCCTTCAGTAGTGTTGCACAGGAATATTTGGCCTGCTGAATCTTTGACAAAGGCTACACTGGAAACTTTGCTCAGGCATATTTACCATGTGCCTCATTGGTATGCTGTCCAACCCAGTCCTGTAGCGCTTATTATATTTGAGCCCTGATTATGGATGTTCTCAGCACAAACTCAACTGTAAGATAAACCCACTCGTGCAATAAAGGAAATCCCCTTTCTGAACCTTTGTACGTCTTATGTAAGTGCATCAATGTAAAGCTAAGTAAGCCGGCCTAAAGCTCCTAATTCTGTAGTCCATCCCATTCAGCCATGCACTTGAGATCTTTGCTGAATTGGCACCTTAATGATCACTCCAGGGGCTTCTCCTAAATCAATTGCTTAAAAGAAATGATCTAATACATGTGGAATAGAAGGGACTTGGTCCAATTGGTAATATTTTTGAGGAGGGATGCTTTGGGGGTACTTGTGAAAGAAGTATTAGAGAGGTAGCCATGTTAGTCTGGATCTGTAAAAGCAGCGAAGAGTCCTGTGGCATCTTATAAACTAACAGACATATTGGAGCATGCGCTCTCATGGGTGAATACCCACTTCGTCGGATATTCACCCACGAAAGCTCATGCTCCAATACGTCTGTGAAAGAACATTGCCTAATGAAAACTTTAATTGAATCTGTATAACATTGTGATTCTTCATTGATGTACAGTATGTGGATGATTTAGTAAAATGCATTGGAATGAAAACAGTCCTACAGAGGCACTTAGGCATCATGCGTGTTACACACTGCACTTCCATCATGACAAGAGTAAGCACATAATTGATCAACTGTGAAACAATCCGTATGGATTAGGTGCATATAGAACATATTGGCACATGAATGCTTGTGGGTATAATTTTTCATTTGTAAATGCTTCAGGACAAAATTTGGGGTGTCTCTGAGACTTGATGCTTCTCCTGGGGCAGTACACTACCCTTACTTGAGGGGTGTGCTTTAGTTTTGAACTCTCACCAGTTTAAATCAGGATTAACACCAATGAAGTCAAGCATATACGTTAGAGAAGAGTCAGGCCTGCATTCTAGCCCTCCACAATGTGCTATAAATATCCTTCTAGCTAGAAGTCTGTAAGAATTTCCACTGGGAGGCTCTGTGTGTATAACTTATTGTATTTTTACCTCTGCTGAGATGAAAGTTGGCACTTGTATAGTCTTTGCTTGGATTTTTTGTTGTTATAAACTTTGCCAAAATTTGGTTTGGCTATTTTCATCTTATGCAAGTGTGAACCATGTTATCTGTTTAAGTTGCTTCTTTGCACTTCCATGAATAAAAAATGGCTTTAATTAAATTAAAGAAGAGCTCTGACAAGTGATTTGTCTATAATATGTACTTATGGTTTGTGGCATTTTAAAGAATAAATAACCAAGATGTTGAGGTTTAAACATTGGCTGCTACACATGGGCTGTCATTTCCTTCATCGAGAGAAACACTTCTTGGCATGTAGGCTTGGGTCCTGGTCTTGCATTCCTTGTACACCTGGATCTACCATTGGCCCAAAAAGGAGTTTGAGATGCACAAGGAAGGCAATTTGTCTGCCACTGCCTAGAATTTCTTTAGAGCAGTCAGTGCAGATTATTACTGAGGATTAGACTGTGACTTGGACTGTTCAGCCAGGAAAGAGAATAAGACAGAGTGAGCTCCACCGTGAGTCTCCAGGTGCAGAGACATAAATAAATAATCTAGAGCAGATGGGCAAAGAGGGGGCGGAACCTGTCCTCCAGCCCCACAATGTACCACCTGTGCAGTTGAGCCAGCAGGGATAGTAATTTACCTCTGGAGTAGGTCAGCTGCATATTATTACCACAGAGCAAGGAGGAGCAGGGAAGGAATTGTCAATCATAGGGGGTAGCTGTGAAGCGCAATGCTCGGTGGTGCTTGTGCTGGTGCAACTTGCACTTCACCTTGTTCAGGGCTAAAGATAATTGAAAACCTGTTTTTGTGGGGAAATTCCAACGTTTGGACGTCGTTTTCATTTTGCGGTGTTCAAAACCGACCCATGTTCATGATGTTGAAAATTTTTCATGACCTCTCCCCCAAATCTTTTTCAAAAATATTACTGAAAAGGATATCATATTTTTTGTGTATTGAATAATCTGTTTTGCTTGTAAAGAAAAAGTATTGATAACTATTTTGTTAATGTTTTGATTTAAAAGAGTAGCTCCCCCTCGGGAGGCTCTGGTGACTAGCAGTGTCTGGTTATTTTTCAGCCCACCTTCCTTCAGGGAGACTTGGGATAGGCGCTGGTCCCGCCCAGGCCCTTTTTCAGCAGTAGAACAAGAGGCCCTCTCCTCTTTCCAGTCAACCCTCTACTGAGCTGGGCTCTTGTCCCTTTTAATCTCCTCCCTCCAGGCTTGGCACCTCTCACAGGTGAAGTGGGATGAGGCTAATTAAGCCCACAGGCTTTCATTAACCTGTTCCTACCTAATGCGGGTTTGTGTACCCATCACATTCCCCAACAAGTTCAGCTTTCTATATAGGGACTGTGAATTATGAGCTCTTGGAGAAGGGGAACATCTTACATGTTTGTATAGCTCTTAGTATGACACAGTTCCGATCTGGGCATCTAGGCACTACTGGAATACAAATACTATATACTGTGTGTCGGTTATAGCAAGCAATATGGCGCTCCCTCTAGCGACTATTGGACAGTTCTTGGGCACTTAACTATCCCTACCAGTCATCTTAGGCTAGGTAGAGCACCAGTATTCTGGGCTTTATTCTTATTATACTGTGAAGGTTCATTGTTTTGCAAGGTAATTCACATTTTCCATCAGAAGTGTCCTCAGGTGCAGGCTAGGTTAGAAGGAAAGCTATTACTGCTGCTTTGTTCTATGCAATGGGATCTACCCAGTGGGTGTCCATGTCATTACTGTCAAAGGTGAGGAGTTCTCTTCTTGATACCCACAATGAGGCCCCAACGCTCTCCTCTGGTAGGCACAAGGAATCTACTGACTGTATCCTCTCTGCACTTGTGAGGAAACTGTCAGCCACTGCCCCCTAATCCTTTTAATCCCCCTTCACACCACACAAGCCCTTTTCTGAAGTAGGCTTGGTCCAGGGCAGCTAACCAGTTATGAAATTTATCGAGATCTGTTTGCAGTAGGTGCTACCATGTTTTTAAACAGCACTTAGCTAGTATGGTTTAATTAACACTTAACACAAAACAAAAACACCCTTTCCTAATCTAGACAAGGTCTAGAAAGAGGAACCACAATGGTCTTATCTGGAGTAGGGAAAAGGTGAGTTTCGGTTCGGTTTAGCTAATGAAGCCTGATCTATGCCATCTCAACTATGTTAGCAAAAGTTCCTGGTGTAACTTCAGTCAGGGATGTGACTTTTTTGCAACATTTCTATATCCACAAAAGCCCAAGCACAGACATGGTTCTAGTGGCAAAAAAGTACTGCTGGTATTGTTTATTTCATTCAGAGGACTGGAATCATACTGGAAAACACACTGTTATGGACAGTATACGTGGCATTTATATTAAGACGATTTTCTCTAATAAATGTATTGGTATAACTATACTATATGTAGACTAGACTCTAAACTTAGCCACTTTTCTTGGTCATGACATGATCTCTGACCTCCTCTTCTTTCTCAGACTCTGCTTTACAGCATGCTAAATTGGCATCCCACCCTGACGCTGCACAGGTTCGGGGGGGGGGGGTGTATTGGAAGGAGAGGAGCTGTTGGCATCCTCCCACTGCACGACATATGGCCAATACATGGTTGGATCTGGTCCCTAATGTTAAAGCCTCAGTTCAGCAAAGCATTTTGAGGGATCGACCTTGATGGGCTTTGGACCATGTCCAGGAGCATGAACTTTAAGCATGTGAATAGTCCCATTGAAGATTCATGCTTGCTGAGTTTGGGGTCTAATTCAGTGTAAGGATTTTGTCTGAAACCAAAATCAACAAGCTGCCATGAAACAACAAAGGATTAATGTCTTGACATATAAGCTGTTCCTCTCAGCCTGGCGCTTTCAGTTTATATTTTTTCAACCCAGGCATCTTCTTCACAGCTATTTAATGTGCCTTTCTGTCATTGTAAAAACCCTCTGCAAATGACAAGCTGTGGCTTGAGAGGCAGGTGACACTGACATTAGCGTGTAAAACCACGCTTCAGAAGAACAGAGGCAGTGCCATGCCAGTCCTAGAACAGCTTCAGAGTTGACCAATCACCTCTGCTATTGGTGGGGTGAATCTTCCATGTAGTTTGCTTTGACTCTGTCCATGCTTCGTTTTGCATTCTGTCTTGTGCCATGCAGCTTATCTCGCTCCCACACCCCCCCCCCGCGACTTCTTGACACCCACCACTCCCTGCCAGTCTGGTGTGTCCGCTCAAGCTGTTCAAACAACTGGAAGACATCAGAAGTTAAACACTCATTATTTTAATTTGATGCTAATCATGTGTTAATGAGACTAATCCTTGCAATGATTCAGGTAATTTGCTTAATGGCTGCCCAGAGTACAGATTACAGCAATCAGTCACGTCTGATAAGATGTCTGTTATGGAGAAGTCTTTCAGGTGAATGGGGAGGGAAAAGACTAGGGGGTCTGATCTCATGTAAGTCCTTGGCTTAGAAGGGGAGGGAGAAGCCCTGCTTAGGAGCCTTGCTCTTTTTAGAAAAAAGAACAAGGAGTCCTTTTGGCACCTTAGAGACTAACACATTTATTTGGATGTAAGCTTTTGTGGGCTAGAACCCACTTCATTGGATGCATGCAGTGGAAAATACAGTAGGCAAATACAGAATACAGAAGGAACTCTTTTTAGAGTTCAGGGAAAAGAGAGTTCAAACTATGATTCTTACAGGTGTTTTCTGTCTTAAAAGGGACACACTTGGTTCAGGAGATGTAACAACCTGAGAGATATTTACATGGAAATCACAGTGGGATAAATTCTTTCCTCCAGCCAGTGGAATCATGGCAGGGATGAATGTAACCAACTGGGTCTTAAGGCACTAAAGGAATGCTGGAGCAAATACAGTGGTAATGGTAATAGCGCATCAGCTCCTCAGAGGTGTAAAGTGACATCGCTCAATTGATGTCAATGAAGCTGCACTGATTTACACAAGACGAAAGTCCAGACCATCATTGCCTGTGAATATGAAAAATCATGAAACAAACAAAAAAACAACCAGCTACCCACTCCTAGCTGCCCTGCCCTACTCTCTTATCCCACCCTCCCAAATACTTACTGGCTTTAGTCATTTGAGATGCAAGGAAACCAATGGTGACATCCATGGTGAAGGCCATCGTGTTGGAGAAGTTGGTGGTGGTCCATATATAGTCATGTATAAGTACCACATGGTATGTTCTGCCACATAGGGTGTGTCTACTCTGCAGTCAGAGATGTGCAGATGTGCCTAAGCTAATTTTGATTTTACTAACTCTACTAATAGCAGTGAAGCCGTGGTAGCATGGTCTAGCTGTTCTGGTGTGTACCCAGGGCCTTAGGCAGGCGTGTACAGCCCATGCTGCCAGAGCTTCACTGCTACTGTTGTCCAAGCGAGCTAGATCAAAGCTAGCTTTGTTATGTCTATGGGGTACATCTACACTACCCGCTGGATTGGTGGGTAGTGATGGATCGATCCCCGATTCTTCTGCCATCGACTCCGGAACTCCACCATGGCGGGAGGTGGAAGTGGAGTCAACGGGGGAGCGCAGCCGTCGATCCCGTGTTGCGAGGATGCAAAGTAAGTGATTCTAAGTCAATCTAAGATACGTCGACTTCAGCTACGCTATTCTTGTAGATTGAAAAAAATATGGGTTTGTTTAGTTTGGAAAAGAGAAGACTGAGAAGGGACGTGATAACAGTTTTCAAGTACATAAAAGGTTGTTACAAGGAGGAGGGAGAAGAATTGTTCTTAACCTCTGAGGACAGGACAGGAAGCAATGGGCTTAAATTGCAGCAAGGGTAGTTTAGGCTGGACATTAGGAAAAACTTCTTAACTGGGAGGAGGTGGGAGGTGGTGGAATCTGCACTTGTCAGGGATGGTCTAGGTAATACTTAGCCCAGTCATGAGTGCAGGGAACTGGACTAGGTGACCTCTCGAGGTCCCTTCCAGTGCTAGGATTCTATGATAGCAAAGGACCTGGCTTCTATTCCTGTCTCTGGGATCTTCACTTCACTTCTCTCTGCCTTTGTTTCCTCTCCAGTTCTTTTACACCATGTCTATTTAGATTGTACGCTCTTCAGACTGTCTCTTACTAGATGAGTACTCTACACTAGATCTGAAAGGGATGTAAATTCCAGCTTGAGGAGACAACTCCTAAAGTTACACCTTCCAGCTCCAGTGTAGACATACCCTTAGTGTTTGGACACTACCTAGCACAATGGGGCCAAGATCTTGGTACGACAGTAATGCAAATCATTAAAGATCTCTCTGTCTTATCATTGGAAACAATAATACTCCTTTCCTCCTACTTTTTATCCCCCCTTTACAGATGAGGACCTGAGGTACAGAGAGATTAAGGCAATGTCTGCACTGCGCACCTTACAACGGTGCGGCTGCTCCATCTCAGCCACACCGTTGTAAGGTGCGCAGCGTAGCGCTCTTTGTCACCTCTCCAGCTGACAAAATAAACCCCCCCTCAATGAGCAGCAGTAGCTTTGTTGCTGGGCGAGCACCTCCCACTGACAAAGCACTGTCCACACTGGTGATCTTTGTCGTTAAAACTTTTCTCGTTCAGGGGTGTGTTTTTTTCAGTGCAGTGAAAGTACAGTGCCTTAGTCGCACAGGGAGTCTGTGGTAGGACCAGGAGTTGAACCCAACTCTTCTGAATCCAGTGTCTTAATCACAAGACCGTGTTTTCTCCTATCTTTCCTCATTACTATCTCTACATGACACACAATGAATTGGAAACTTAGGCTATTGCTGTCACAATTTAATGTTCTGGAACTCTTGATGTTTCTCTTGACCTGATCAACCAGCAGTATGTGCGAGAAATCACAGCGCAGAGGGGCTTATATACAAAGAAATATATATTCCAAAAAGAGAGCGTTTCTCTCTCTCTCTCTTTTTTAAGTAATCTATTTTATTGGCCATGGAATAATCCCCCAAGGGAGTCCTGGAAGATCTCTCTTGGGCCATTCAAAATTAACAAAGAACTTTTAAAATATATACTGTTGGGGTGAATGATGCAGTGGAAGAGGAATAGACAAGAGACCAACAAGCATTGCTCTGATGATGCTGTAATATCAGCTTAACTGGCCAGTTAAATTGCCAGAGTGACATAGCCTCCAGCACATACCGGTGGATGTAGTCTTAAATTCCCCTTTGCTTTATACAGAGCCAAGCATGCTGTCAGTACCTGGATAATTACCAATAATACTGAAAAGTTATCTGCAGACTAATGTGATAGAGAAATCGACCTAGTTTGTAAGATCTTTGCAGTAGGAAGCATCTTTCTGTTCCATGTCTGTACAGCACCTAGCACAATGGCTCCTAGCTGCTATAGTAATAAGAAGGCACATGGGCCCAGATCCTCAAAGATATTTTGACTTCTGTGTGAGCTAAGTGCCTAAATACATCTGAGGATCTGGGCCATAGATACTAGGGTGATACCTTATTAAATCTTGAGTAGAGAAAAAGAGAGATTCTGATACTATAAAAAAGCCCAGAAAAGAGAGGACCTCTCCAGTTCATTAAAATATAGCACATGGCAGCATAAAGTAGTTTTAGTTTGTTTAATGGTATTTTGACTCAAGATTTTGTGTGCTGCAAAATATGCTTGGTTGTAAACTTTAATTTCCATCTCAGTTTGAGGCCTAAAACTGTTGTAAGCTTAAAAGGTTGACTCCATCCTAAAGCTCTCATTTAATGATTTAGTGTAAACAGATGGTTTCTTTTCCGGGTTAGAACCTTTTAGCTTGTCTCTAGTTATGTACAGATATTAATTATACCTCTCACTTGGATTAAAATATACTGTATTAAAGTCTAGCTCTGTCATGCTTGAATTCCATTGTCATTTCTCTCTCTATTAAGTACTGTCACTTTAAAATCCTGTGTACGAAAGGTAATATACAGGTCCATCTCTCTTAGCATTATCAGATATAGAACGCAAGTCAACTTTTGTCTTGACAGGGTTAGAAAATAGATGCACATTCTCTAATCCCTGCTGTTAAAGAAGTCTGCCAAATTTTACTTACTTGAATATGTGACTGTTCCTTCCCATGTTCCCAATTAGATGTCATAATATATGCTTAAACCCCTTTGTTTTCAGTTTAAACCGATTTTTACTGAAAAAATCCTAGGTTTTAAAAAAGGTGTTATTTGTTTTCTTCTGATTTTCACCCTACTTTTGTATCATTCAAATATATTTAATATAACATGAGATATATGTATTCTTCTGCGAGTGATTGCTCATATAGTTTCCAATTAGGTGTGCACACACCACATGCACAGTCACTGGAAAAATTTTCCCCTAGCAGCACCTGTCGGGTTGGCTGTGGTGCCCCCTGGAGTGGCACTTACATGGTGCTCAATATATGACCCTGCCGACCCAGCACATCCTAAGTTCCTTCTTATCACTTGTGACGGTCGTTGGAACTGTGGTGTCTTGTTTTGCAAGCTCTCCATGTTTTCTGTAGCTTCTACTGTTTGTATTCCATAGCTGATTAGTTTATAGTTCATAGATAGTGTTGTTCTAGTTAGTTAGTTTGCTGTTGGGTTGGGGGGGTTTACCCTCCACCCCAACTGCATTCTAACCAGGGGATTTACATGCCTAAGTCCCAGGGGTTGAAGCCCTGCAACAAGCCCATGCCAACAGACGACCCCCATGACTCTTGGGGAAGCACATCAGTCTGAAAAGTGCAGGATTTGTAAGGGCTTTCACCCTCAAACCAAGAAGGAACGGGACTTTAGACTGAAGCAGCTCCTTATGGAGGCGGCACTCAGACCGCAACCCACATCAGGACAGGACCTGGCGCCGAGTTCCTCAGTGCACTGTGCCCCGACGGCAGTGGCGGAGGTGGCACTGCGAAAGGATTGTGATAGAGACCTGCGGCACCGCTAGTCCCCGGCACCGAAGCTGGCAGGAATGGCCTGGCACAGATCCCACTTGCTGGAGCTGAAGCGGCAGCAGAAGTAGAGGAGGACTGGTTCCCCGACTTTGGGACCAGCCAATGGGGCGCATCCCAGGGAGGACTGCCGAAAACTTTGGAGATTGCACTGTTGACTTCGGCCCCACAAGGGGGACCCTCGAGTCCAGTGCAGTTGGACTCCCTGTGTCAGGTGGTGGAGGAGGTAGATTTGCCTTCCGCCTCAGACACCTTTGAGGCTGAGAGAGAACTCATTGCCGTGATGACACCAAGGTCTCTGACCTTCCATGCTAAGCCTCCGATACCGCAACGGGTGGCACTGTCCCGAGGAAAGATGGTGATGTTCCGCCCCTTGACTCAGACTGCAGAAGCGAGGCACTACTCAGAGTCTCAGCACCAATCAGACTCGTGGCGCTGGTCTGTCTCGCGGTACCGCTCCAGGTCCCGCCACACTCCCGCTTACAATGCCGATCGCCTTCATGCAGGAGGTCCCGTTCTTGGCACCGTTTGTATCAGCACCGATTCGGCTCTCTGGGCAGACACCACTCACGGGACCGCTCACTGATGGGGCTGCTCGCATATTTAAAGTTAAGCAGATGCTTAAATGCTTTACCAGGCTGGGACCTTTGTGCCATTTCCCTGCCTTTTGATCAAGAGGATGGACCGAGTATTAGAAGACATCAGCTTTCCTAGGTAAGGAAGTAATGGATCCTTTCAGAAGAGAATGTGAAGGTTCATGTTTCCCACTGGTATCAATGTAATCAAATTCAAGGCAAAGTTTCTGCTAAATGTGCAATAACTACAAAAGTTCATAGAAGGCAGAATCCATAGAAGTCAACGACAAAGTTTCCTTTTACTTTAATGGTGCAGGATCAGGGCTCTAATCTCTATCTTCTCTTTGGGAGGAGACAGTGTCATGAGGCCTGGATTCTTGTTTGCACTAAGGTCCGTTTACATTGCTCGGGCAGTGTAAAAGGGCCTTAGAGTGAGTGCACGCTTGTGCTAATATCAGAGCAGTGGAAAGTGGCCTTACTGTAAATGAGAAAATGTGAAACAAAGCAGAAGACAAATCAGGCTTCTAAACCAAACGTAAAAAGACAAATGAACAGGTGAGGCTGTTGACGTTTTCAGGTGTTAATAACAAAGGTAGGAGAGTGAGCTGTCTGTGGAAGGCTTACGGGTGGAATTGAGGAAAAGCCGACACACAAAAATGATCAGTATGTCCTAAGAAATAGATTGTTTTTTTTTCCTAAGTGTTAAGTGAATGGTGCATTCTCTGCAGAAGAAACCTCAGAGCCAAATTCTTTAAGAAGCTATGATGAGCTTATTTATTTGTACTACAGTAGCACCTGACCAAGACTAGGATCTTATCACATTAGGTAGCATGCCATACAGTTAGTAAGGCACAGCCCCTGCCCTATTTATAGTCCAAGTAGAGACAAAGGATGTATTATCATCTCCTTTTTATGAATGGGGAACTGAGGCACAGACAGATTGAAATGACTTGCTCAGGTTCAGACATTCAAATCTGTGGCAGAGGCAAGAATTGAATGTAGATTTCCAAGCCAGCACCTTTACCATAAATCTATTCTTCGTCTCTTTTGTCTGGGCTTCAGAAGGGACAATCAGCCCTTTAAGTCCCACATTTTGCCACTGGTGAGGGCACTGATGTGCCCTGCAAGGACAGCGACAACAAAACAGTGTGGTTTATTTACAGCTGGTGATAAAATGATTGGTGGTCCCAGCTTCTCTGTGTCATTTACCCTGGTGCTTTAGTCTGATGTTTTAGCCACTGGGTGATCACAGAGCTACTCATTTTTTACAGTTATTTGTGGGCACTTTAGGTTTATCAATTACTTTTCCAAGCTGTAAATTACCTGTTTTGAGAGCATAATTTGTTTGCAATGTATGTTTTAACAGCATGATTTGTTTCATGTTTGTAATTAATTCTGAGCTTTGAAACTAAAATTTCATGACAAATCATTATGGAGAAAGCCATTACCTTGGTTATTACTGCTAAGGATTATAATATACTGTAACTTAACTTTTTCTATTATTGGCATGTTTTAGCAGCCTGGGTTGCAGATAGGAGGTCCTCTCTATAGTAAGGAAACTTGCACTGGTGTAATAAGTACATCAGTATAGTTACACGGTGGCAAACCCCTAATGCAAATGCACTGCACCAGTGCTTAGTGAAGTTTGCCACAGCAGAGCGTAATCTGTAGCATACCTAAATCTGTGGAACTAGGGTAATCCTCATCCTGCATGTCTATTGCACTGCCAAAGTTACACAGAGCCTGAGGTCTGACAAGATAGGTTCACCTTTCTGTACTTACACCAATGCATTTTGAGCTAGACCCTACATAAAATTGGGGAGAGGATGCAGAGAAGAGCAACAAAGATGATTTGAGGGGTGGAGAAATTGCCTTACTGTGAGAGACAAAAGGAGCTCAGTCTGTTTATCTTATCAAAAAGAATATCAAGAGATGGCTTGATTATGGTGTAGGAGTACCTTCAGAAGGAGAAAATACCAGGTAGTAGAGAGCTCTTTAAGCTAGGGGGAAAGGCAGAACAAGAACTGGTGACTGGAAGTGAAAGCCAGACTAATTCCACTGAGAAATAAGGCACAGTTTTTAAGTGTGTGGCTAATTAACCACTGGAACAAATTGCTAAGGGAAGTGATGGATTGGGCTCAGGGAAGGTGCACCTGGTCTGTGTTATACAGGAAATCAGACTAGATGATCTAATGGTTCTTTTTGTCCTTAAAATTGCTAGATGTGACCCTGGGAAGCTGCAAAGGGGGCACATGGCCCAGCTGCAGCCCTGGCTGTGGGGCAGGGGCACACGGTCCCAGCTCCAACCCCCCGCCATGTGTCAGGGGCGCATGGCCCTGACTCCAGCCCCCCACCACAAGTCACAGGGCAGGGGCACACAGCTCTGGCTCCAGCATCTGCCATGAGCCGCCAGGCAGGGATGCTTGGTCCTGGCTCCAGCCCCATCTGCAGGGCAGGGCGCACAGTCCCACCTCCAGCCCCAGCTTCAGCTGCTGACAGCTGAAGCCGAAGAAGTCCTGGAGCTTCGATAAAGTCACAGAATCCGTGACTGCCATGACCTCTCTGACTAAATCTTAGCCTTATTCATAGTACACAGGGTTCACCCTTGAAACCTAGGCCAGTCTCCTCTGTTGGAGTCTTCAGTCTTCTGAGCATTCTTGTTGCTTGCAGCTTAGGTGGAAGGAGGAGAAAAGGTGAAGTCACTGTGTTCTCTTTTACGTTCTTAGTCTGCGTGCTTGGAGATTGTAAGTCCAGGCATGTCTAGTGGGCATTGCAGAAACAAACTACTCAGGCAAGGTTGAGTAATTCCCGTGGTGTGGCCTTGTGCACGTGAGTCATTGAATTGTAACTCTCTTGCTGGACAATGGCTGTTGATGGTTGTTCAACACCTGCCCAGAAGTTGGTTAGCTCCCTTGTTCTTGTCTCCGGGGATCTAATATCTGGGCAATTCCCTAACTCACAGCATATTTTAGTAACAACCATACAACACAATCTCATAACTTCATATGCACCAGTGATATATATATTTAGATAGAAGAGTGGCTTTCAGCAGATCATAACCTTTCCCATGACCTTTCACATAGCATGCTTTGTGTGAAATATCACAATTATATATAAATGATGAATATGGGGTTTACAGGGTGCTCCCCCGAGGTAGAGGGTGTCACTGTGGTGGTAACTAATTTCAAAGCCATCATTATAAGTGTGTAGTTAAGATTTATGTTTTCCAATGTGCATTACTTTGCATTTATCAACACTGAATTTCATCTGCCATTTTGTTGCCCTGTCATCCAGTTTTATGAGATTCTCTGTAAGTCCTCACAGTCTGCTTTGGACTTATCTTGAATAATTTGATATCATCTGTAAATGTTGCCACTTCACTGTTCACCCCCTTTTCCAGATCATTAATGAATATGTTGAACAGCACAGGTCCCAGTAAAGATCCTTGGGGGACCCTTCTGTTCACCTTTATCCTTTGTGGAAAACTGATCATTTATTCCTATCCTTTGTTTCCTATCTTTCAATCAGTTATTGAGCCATGACACAACCTTGTCTCTTATCCCATGGTTACTTAATTTCCTTAAGAACCTTTGGTGAGGTACCTTGTCAAAGGCTTCTGAAGATCCAGGTACACTATATTGACTAGCTCATCCTTATCCATATGCTTTTTGACTCCCTCAAAGAAGTCTAATAGATTGGTGAGTCTAGTACCAGAATGTAATGATTACGGTCATGTTTTGCAGTTGGATCCTTTACCCATTCAGGGTATATCTATACTGCATCTGGGAGCACGTCTCCCAGCCCACATAGAGAGAGACATGCTAGTGGGGCTTGAGCTAACGTGCTAAAAGTAGCAATGTGGACGCTGTGGGTTGGGCAGGAGGTCGGGCTCTCAAGCCTATGGGGTCTCAAGCCTAAGGGTGGGCTTGAGAATGAAAATTGTAAAACTCTATGTAGAATTCCAATAGGCTATTGTAAAGTTATCTAATAGTTTACAGCAGACTTTTAATATACCATAGCACAAACATATAAAATCTAGTGATGATCTAGATTATGTACAAATGAAGCAAATAACTAATATTAATCCAGATCCCAAAGAGAGAATTTAAGGAAGATAAGACTGATTAAATCATACACCAAAACTGTCCTGTCCAGTAGGTGGAATCCACTTGAGAATCAGAAATGAATCGTTCTTCATGACAAATGTTGTTATTTCATAACTGGTTTAATGGATTGCACAGCCACATACCTCAGACTATACAGAAAATCTGGAAACAAGAATTGAATATTCTGTACATAGGAAAGGCCTGGAAGAATACAGAATGAAATCCGGGCCCCACTGAAGTCAGTGGGGCAAAGATTTCAGCCATAGGTGAAACCCAGAAGTGAAGTAGAAAACACAAAAACTAATGCTCTTAAAGTACTGAGTACAAGGGGTGGTTGTCAATGTTCTAACAAAACTTTTTTCCAATGGAAAATTTGTTTTGTGCATTTGTTTTAACAAACCATGATTTCTGCAAAAATAATTCTGCTTTCCTTTTTTTTTTTTTTTTGGAGGGGGGGAAGACAGGAGGGGATTGGAAAACCAAATATCCAATATTTGTAAAATTTTGACTGATGTTTTGGCAGTTTCTGTTTTCCAAGTTTTCAATATGTTGTTGTTGTTGTTGTTGTTTACAACTACAGTAATTGATTCTGTATGATCCTCTGCTAGTCTCTTTGTGGGTTGAATAATCTTTTTGAACCACCCAGGATAGCGCATCCTCCATCCAAGATCACCATCTTTTTCTGCCTCATGTTCTTCTGCCCAGAAGCATGCATAGTCTCCTGAATCTTTTAAAATGTGTCCTGCAAATCAAATCTTTCTTTTCATATGATATCCGACTAGTGTTTGCTGAGTTCCAGTCATCTCCAATACTTTTCCATTTGTTATGCGGTCTGCTCATGATATTTTCAGGGTTTTTCTATAGCACCATAATTCAAAGGATTGTAATTTTCTTTATTTTGATTGTTTCAATATTAATGTTTCATAGCCATAATTCAACACACACCAAATCTAAGCTTTTACGAGTCAGAGTTTAATGTTCCTTCTCATCAGATGTTTATTCTTCCAGAATCTCTCTTTTGTTCTTGCTATTCTGGCTTTCACTTTGGTATCCAAGCCTCCATCCTCTGTAATAAGGCTTCCTAAGAAGCAATAATTTCTCACTTGCTCTATGGCTGTGTCATTCACTGGATCCTTGCATACAAGCATAGTTTTTGTCTTGTCCACAGTCAACTCTAGACCATATTTTTTGCCACATTGTTATATAATCTCCATTGACTTCATCAGACCCTCTTCTAAATTAGCCAACCACACTGTCATCTGTGTAATGAATGTTATTCACCCATTTTCTATTCATCTTAACACCTTATTCTGTTACTTTGATTAATTTAATCAAACACTCACTATAAATGTCGAATATAGTCGGTGACATTATACCATCTTGTCTCACTCCTCTCTTGATCTCTATTAGATTTTTATTATCGTCTCCCATTATAATTGCCTTCTGATTCCAGCATAATTGTTTTATTACTCTGAGTACATATCCTTCAGTCTCTACAGATCTTACTCTTTTGAGCAATTTGTAGTCATAGACTGTGTCAAATGCTTTTTGGAAATCAAAACATAAGTAGATCGTTTTCCTCATTTCAGTTGATCTTTCTAAGATAAGCTTCCAGTTCATAATAGCATTTATTATGCCCTTCCATATTTGAAGCTATGTTGTTGTTCGCTTATTCATCTTTCCTTGTACTTTCACTTGAACAACTTGTTGAAGTATCTTAGAGACATCAGATATGAAGCTGATTGTGCTGTAGGCCTTACAATCCATAGCATTGATCTTTTTTGGGATTTGGATACACAATAAAGTTGTAAAGTCTTCTGGAAATTCTCTTACCTCAAAGATATGCTACATTACCTCTTTCAAGCCTTCATCCCCAGTGCTTTTTAACATTTCAGCCATTATTCTATCACAATTTAGTACTTCTCCATTTGGAAATCTTTTTATTGCTGCCATGATTTCTTCACTCGTTATTGGCGGGCTTAGTTGATTAATCTCTACTTGACGTTTTTTCAGGCCTGTCATTCCCATATAATTCCTTGATGTACTCTTGCCAACTCTTGTTCTTAAGGACAAAAATGGACAATATTGGAAGTCATAGACACCTATGCTGGACCCCAATGATACTGCAAAGAACGGAGCTGAAAAGAAGTAACCTTTGCTGGTGGTGTAAAAAATCTCTTCAGGGCTTTCACGCGTTTTGGTATTAAACAGGTGTGTGTGATATTCGGACAACATTATTTGATAAAAGAAAGATCAGTTTAAAAACAGATGGTTCCATGATCATTTCTGAAGGTGCCCCAGCAACTAAAATAGGTTAATGAAAGAGATTGCAAAAAAATTGTGAATGTTTGTTTTCTTCACTGTTTTATAATATTGAATAATGACAGTACAGATTTTGCTTGAAACATTAGGGCAAAGGCCAACCATGAAAAAATTCACCCTCGGGAGCTGATCGGTTTTAGTCATTCAAAACTTTCTGAAAGTAGATTACAAGAGATACTGTTATGCAGCCTTAAACACACTCAGGCTGTGGTATGGGCCATGACATTTTTAATGTGACTGGCCTTAAATTCCTGCTACTCTTTGAAGAGTTCATGGTTATATTTCAAGCTATTTGTGTCTCGATATTTTTTCCCTAGTTTTCAACCTTGGATTTATCCAGTGCCATTGATATCATGGTCATTTGGCTGTTCTCAATATATCTGCTCTTCCAATAGGCCCCAGCACCTCTACCACTTGTGAAAGAAGGTGCTCATCTCTAATATGCATCAAAAAAAACTTCACCCCCTTCTCATACCCAGTAGATGATAGTGATACCCATCCGATAAATTCCATTTATCTTGCATATTTACCTACATCACCTTCACTCTGCCCAACAAGTCCACCAGAACTTAATTATAACATCGTAAGCCTCAGAGAAGCTTTCTAAACCTTTAACTTTTTTTAAAAAATAACTTGCCACAAAAATGTTTATTCCTTTCCCCAAAATGTGTAAATTCACTTAGAATTACAACTCTGGAGTATGGGATGAGCAACATTCAGTCCTAGACCAGGGACAGCTTTCGGTCCAATATTTCACAAATCTTCCAATTTCATGGATAAAACTATATTATTTAAACAACTGGAGAGCCAGCAATCTCCCTTTTCAATGAATTATGACATTTGTTTCTATCCCTGGTCAACTGAGATACTGGCTGAAAAGCATTGCATGATTTTATGTCTAGAAAAGCTATTTTTAGATAATTTTTAGAGGTTATGGAAACAGAATAATCATTCTTTTGGGGAAGGAATAATGTAAATGGAGGGGTACCAAATATTTTAATTATACAAATTGTTAAAACTTTCTAAATATTCCTAAAGAAGATGTCTGTAAAATATGTGGCATGAACAAAATGCGCCCTAGTATGTGTGATATAAAGGTTTTGCTGGCACTCATGTGACGTGCCCTGTGTAACTTAGTCATGGTCATTTGATGGGGGGAGGGATAGCTCAGTGGTTTGAGTATTGGCCTGCTAAACCCAGGTTTGTGTGTTCAATCCTTGAGGGGCCCATTTAGAGATTTGGGGCAAAAATTTGTCTGGGGATTGGTCCTGCTTTCAGTAGGGGGTTGGACTAGATGACCTCCTGAGATCCTTTCCAACTCTGACATTCTGTGATTGCAGACACTTACATGAAACATTTTCCATATATAGACTGGCTCTTTCTCTCCCTCTGTGTCTTATAAGAGCTGGTCAAAAGAGTGTATGGGGAGGAGGGGATGAAAGTGTTACACTTTCTCTCCCACCCCCACAATTTAAAATATTGACTCTTTTAAAAAAATTAAAAATATTTCATTCAAGAAATGTAACTAACATTTTGACAAACTCTAAAATCTGGCTGGAAAACATGTAAAGAAAATCACAAAGATGGTTGTGGTTTGTCCCACTTTTTATCAAAACTCAACATTTCCACAAACTTGATTTTGAAATTATCCAAATTTTGATTTTATTTCAATGAGCTTTAGTACATAGACTTATGCATACACTATCTACCCATGCATCTATACACACAGCATAATGTAATATCCTACATATAATAAATCATGTGGGTATGATTGTGCACGCATAATGTATAATAACATTTGACATACCATCTTAAATAAATGCTCCTTTGTTAACTATAAACTGGCACCTCCATCTGCATGATGGACAGCCCGTATATTGTATGCAAAAACCATCCTATACATAGTGTAATTTTACAAAGGGGTATGTAATGTACTATTTGACCTCCCTTCTTCCCTGCACTGCTGTATCTCAACTGACTTTAATGATGTTATGGACATCAGTGTGATTCACGAGTAAGAGTTGAATCAAGCTCTATATATTTAGCAGCCATGAATATATTTGCCAAAGATACTGGGGGCCAGATCCTCATGTGATGTAAATTGGTGTAGCTTCATTGACTTCAGCAGAGCACCCCAGTTGAGGATATGGCCCTCTTCCTTTTCGCTCAGCAATCGAAGGCTCACCAGTTGCGAAGCCCTCAAATGAGCAAGGAGACAAATGTTTGTCATAGCTTAAAGAGCTATGGCAGACAAGCTGTGAGGACCTTTAGCTGGCACCTATGTCTAATTCCAAAAAGCCAACCTTGTCACGGCTGCCTTTTTTGCAGATATTTCTCATTGCGTGTATGTGTCTCGTGATACTTTGCAATGCAGATTGACAGGAACCAGAAGCCAGGTTCATCAAAGCCACAGATTTCTGATCCAGAATTACAGAGACTGATCTGTGCCAACACAGACCTAGACTGTCCAGATAGTCTGAACAGGAGGAAAATGTAATGCCAAAAAGAAAGAAGCTGAAGCCTAATTAATCAGAAACAAATAAGTCATCTTAATGGCAGCACTGACGAAGTACGAATGTAATTTGAAAGTACCCTATGTTCCATAAGGATGACATTGTGCAATAATTCTACTGCCAGTTATTGCCATCCAAATTGCTGAATACTGAAAAACAAATGACTCATTCCTTCTAATCATCTTTATTTTGTGTTTTTACATCCCAAGGTGCTTTAAGATGCATCTCTGCTTCTTAATCTGCTGTTTGTTTTCCCCTGTGGTATATTTGCAGCATTGTTTTTCTTTGCAACACCCGTCCTGGCTGAAGGTCCCAGGTAAAATAACTTAACTGGCTAGTATTGCGTATCAAAGGTGTGAGCTGGGTAGAAGGCATCTGAGAGTGACTGCCTGGGATTGCACTATGTTTGATCTTATCACACTCTTAGCATCATTAACTTCAACAGAGTGGAAAATATGCTGGAGATGCTATGGCCTAGGCAGCTTTCCCAGGAACTGAGAAGGAGAAAGGACTCCTTGCTCCCCACACTTTTGTGCGGCCACATTAAGCTACCTCGATCGCAGCTTTGGGAGCTTGGGGCAGGAATTGTGTGGCCACAGCTCCCTACCCCAAGTGGAAGGGAGATGGTGGGGAAGCGTAGGCGGAGTTATGGTTGTTCCCTCTCCCCTCCCTCCCCTGCTAGTGGAGCTGCCTGGCCATTCAGGGGTGGATATTCTGCATGCTATCCAAGGGTAACAGAAACTATGTCCTTCTCTCAGTGCAATAGAATTGCTCCAGGAGCAGTTGTACCTTCTGACACGCACAGACCTCCCAGTGCTCCCCCTGGGGAAGTGCCCCTTACTTCAGGCTGTGCCTGAATGGTACCATTTAGCCCCAAGGGGTCCAATGAGCAGAAACAAATAGCTTTGTGTCAGTGTTAAGCAGTACTAATGAAACAGGTGGGAGAGAATCCCCAGAGTTCTAGGTGCTCCTAGCTGCCGTCTGAAAGTCTCTCTCTCTCCTTTGCTGTCTAACTTAACTGAAAACAACGCAGTGGAGCAGACTGCATCCCAAAAAGTGCTTCGCAAATTAAAGGAAGGCTGGCCTTGTGGCAAAGGTACCAGGAGATCCGGCTTCTATTCCCAGCTCTGCTACCTATGTGTGACGCCAGCAAAGGTACTCAGATTCCCTCAGTCTCACTTCTCCAGCTGTAAAATAGGGATAATATTCACTCCCTCACACCATTTGTCTGTCTTATCTATTTAGATTGTAAGTTCCTTTTGGGCCAGGGCTGTCCCTTATTATATGTGTGTACAGCCTTGTGTCTCAGCTGGTCCCTCTAGGTCAGGGGTTCTCAGACTTTTGTACCGGTGACCCCTTTCACATACCAAGTCTTTGAGTGCGACCCCCCTTCTACATTAAAAACACCTTTTTATATATTTAGCACCATTATAAATGTTGGAAGCAAAGTAGGGTTTGGGGTGGAGGCTGACAGCTCATGACCCCCCATGTAGTAATCTCATGACCCCCTTGGGGTCCCGACTCCCAGTTTGAGAACCCCTGCTCTAGGTGTAATTGCAGTACAAATCATAATAACAATGAAATTAAATGATACAGTTACAAAGTTAAGATTTTTTTAACATATTTAGGAAATGGGGAGAGAGACTGATAAAGGGCAGTGGTGTAGTGATGTGTTCTTAGATATAAACTGGCCACCAACAAGTTTAGGCTTGAAATTAGACGAAGCTCTCCAACCATCAGAGGAGAGATGTTCTGGAACAGCCTTTGAGGGGAAGTAGTGTGTGTGCGGGGAGACCTACCTGTCTTCAAGACTGAGCTTGACAAGTTATGGAGGGGGTGGTATAATTTTATGTAGCCAATCTGTGACTGCTAGCAGAAAGTATCTCCAATGGCCAGTGATGGGACACTACATGAGGCGGGCTCTGAGTTACTACAGATAGTCCCTGCCCTGAAGAGTGTATACTCTAAAGACAAAGAGTGGGAGGGGAATTGTCAAGTGACTTACCCAAGCTCACACAACAGTTCAGTGGCAGAGCTGGTACTAGAACTCAGGTCTCCTGACTCCCAGTCCACTGTCCTGGCTACTGGACCATGTCACCTCTTAAGACATAATTTGGCTTCTCTATATATGAGTGGATTCAAAACCTCAAGAGCAAATACTATAAATTAGAGAAAGTCCCTTCTATTTCCTTGGTTACTGAATTACATGAATAAATTATACAAAAATATTGAGTGGTCATTTGTGGCTAGTCTCCTTGGAGTGTTCACACTGGATGGTAAAATCAGGAGCCAAGCCCACATTCATGAGTAAAAGGCCCAATTCAAAGCCCACGGAAACTAATGGAAGGATTCCCATTGAATTCAGTGATCTTTGAATTGGGCCTCCACTGAGCAGCTGGTAACACAGCTGATTGCTGACACAGGACCAAGAGAGGGGAAGATTCAGTCTTTCAGGTCATGCTGCAACTACAGATTAAACCGAAACCCAGGATCCAAATGCTCTCAAACTTTGGGAAGTATTGGATCAGGATCTGAATCCTAAATTTATGGCTTGGCCTCATCTCTAGTTACAACATAACCCCAGGGAAGTGTGTAGTAGATGGGAGCTTGGAGCTGTGGGATCCAAGCTCTGCCTGTATGTGTGATACACACACATCCAGTTATTCAGGGAAGCAGTGTAGAGGGTGAACAAAGGTTTGGTGGATCCTGGATTAATGATCTAATTCTAGGGTAAAATTTTCAAAACCTGTGTCCCATTTTCAAAAGTGATGTAGGTAATTAAGGCCAGTGTTTCAAAGGTTTTTAGGTGTCTAATGATGTAGATAGGTGCCTAAGGAGATTTTCAAAATCACCTAAGCACCAAGAGCTAGGTGCTTTTGAAAATCTGATTAGGTGCCTATCTCCATCATTAGACACCTAAATACCTTTGAAAATCTGGCCGTAGGAGCCTAAATTCCATTGACTTTTAATGTCCACACAAGGAAATTATACTAGTATGAGACAGGGTGTGAATTTAAAGTGCTATAGTTATATCGGTATAACTCCCTGTGTGGACACTTACTCTTTTTTCAGTTTGGCACTATGGAAGGGGTTTAAGCTAAACCGGAACAAGCCACACTTAAACCAGAATACATGTCCATATGGGGAGATATACCAGGGTAACTATATCTGGTGTAATGATAAAGTTATAACCGGTAAAACTTTCCTGTGTAGACAAGCCCTTAGGCTCCTAAATGCCTAAATTACTTTTGAAAATAGGACTTGGGATGCTAAGCACTTAGGTGCTTTTGAAATTGTTTTAGCCCTGGTCTTTGGTGGATCCAGGCCCACACTCAGTCCACTGGTGTATGAAAGTGTTCTAAAACCCACCTGACTTGTTCCACAACAAGACTATATTTGCTTTATATTCATGCAGAAAGCATACTGTTTTCTCATTCTTGTTAATGGACATCTATTGTAGTGATACTTTGCCTTTATATAGGGCCTTCCAGCTGAGGACTTTGATGCACTTTGCAAGGATAAATGAATTTATTCTAACTGGATACAGAGCCATCGAGAGATTAAGTGATTTGCCTGAGGTCACACACAAAGTCTTGTGGCAAAGCCAGGAACAGAATGCAGGTCTTCTAAGTACCAGTCCTGTCCTTTAGCTACAAGATTATCCTTCTTTCCTTATTGCAGTCACCTGATGAGAGCTACTTCTTAAGAGCTACAGACTGGCTCCAAAATAAAGCGTTAATAGACCAGTCAGTGCAGGAAAAAAACCAAAAGAACCATAGCCCAGCCAATCCCTGCAGTCAAAAGGATAATAGAACAATAGTGCAAGAGGCATGACTGTCCATGAAAAAGCCATTTTCAGGCTCACTGTATCTACCTTGCTGTTAAGCTGAATGAGCTGAAATATGGTGAATCTTTTCAACAATCATCTCATTGATGATATTTACAGGTGTTTACATGTACGGAATTGGGATTAATGTTACCCAGTGTTGTTCAAATAACATTTTGGGGATGTATCGCCTTTTATACAATGGCATCAGTGATAATACTTCAGACTATGGGATAAATTCTGTCCTCCATTATACCCACAGGGACCCATGTGACATCATGGGTTATACCTGAGAGCAGAATTTGTTGTATTGCTTTTCAAGGTGGGATTCTTCTCAGATGTATTGGAAGATCCTATAACTTATGTAACACTGCAGTAAAATGAAGTCTGTTGCCCTACAGCAGAGGTGGGCAAACTACGGCCCGCGGGCCACATCCGGCCCACAGGACCGTCCTGTCTGACCCCATAGCTCCTGGCCCGGAAGGCTACCCACAACCCCTCCCCTGCTGTCCTCCCTTCCACACAGTCTCAGCTCGCCCCACCGTCAGGGCAATTCTCTGGGTGGCGGAGCAGAGAGCTCCTGGGGCAGCACAGCTGCAGAGCCACAGCCTGACCTGGTCTCTGTGCTGCATGGCGTGGCTGCCTGTTCTGGTGCAGCTGCGCCACCAGCCACTGGTGCTCGAGGCAGCACAGTAAGGGGTTAGGGAGCGGGGGCGGGGGGGTTGGATAGAGGGCAGGGGAGTCCAGGGGGTGGTCAGGGGCTGGGGGTGTGGATAGGGGTTGGGGCAGTCAGAGGGCAGGGAACAGGGGGTTGAATGGAGCAGGAGTCCCGGAGGGGCAATCAGGAAGGAAAGGAGAGGTTGGATGGGGCAGTGGGGGGCAGTTAGGGGTGGGGTGGATGGGGGCGGTCAGGGAGAAGGGCTGGTTGGGTGAGGCAGGGGTGAGAAGTGGGGGGAGAGAAGTCAGGAAGGAGAGGGGGATCGGAGGGGGCAGTTAGGTGTGGGGGGCAGTTAGTGGCAGGGGGTCTGGGGGTGGTCAGGGAGAAGGGGTGGTTGCATGGGGCTGGGGTCCTGGGGGCAGTCAGGAATGGGAGGGGTTGGATGGGGCCAGGGGGTCTGAGTGCGGGCGGGGGACAGAGAGAAGAGGGGTTGGATGGGGCCGAAGTCCCAGGGGGCCGTCAGGAGGTGAGAAGCAGGTGGGGGGGGCAGTCAGATAGGGGGCGGGACCCGGGACATGGCTGGCTGTTTGGGGAGGCACAGCCTCCACCAACCAGCCCTCCATACAATTTCAGAAACCCGATGCAGCCTTCAGGCCAAAAAGTTTGTCCACCCCTGCCCTACAGTAATGGAGAAAGACTGACCTTTCCATAGTGAATGGCCTTTTAATAGTTGAATGGCTACTTGGATGAGCTAATGCAAAGTCTATGGGGGAAAAAAGGAGATATGGTTAAAGCATGACCCCACTAACGACCCTGCTATTGATTTTATGGGAAATGTGCTGAGATACTGTGGTAATGGACAACAGTCTACAGCCCTCAGATTGATGGTATTGGATTTGCGCAGTCACAAAGAATGAGAACTCAAGTTGCATGGACAACCTTAGTTCTCTCATTTCCTACCTTTCAAGTGTTTGATTTTGTGACCATAATAACATTCTGTTAACAGAGGTGTCAGGTTTTTTTTAATGTACACTGTTTATATAGATGTGCAGCATTTTCAAATATATATTTCTGAGATATATATATATATATCAGAACCCAATATGTTCACATTGTTCCTTAAAACAAATGGCTTTGGGGATTATTTTACTAATTTGTGCCATTTAGAATTCTAATATATGAAAAGTTAAACAGTTTGAAAGACTTATTTTTTTCTTGGCAGTTACAAGTTCCGAATGCTTTTGTGCATTCCAAGTAGTCCTGCCCAGATTCTACCACCTGTTCCATAATTCTGGGTATATTCAGGGTATAGTTCTTTTCCATATGGGCAGTGTAATTCCATCAAGTAGAAATCCAGCAAAGTTATTTTTTTTTTAACATTAAACCTTGGGAGTTAATCATCCATCTGTGTGTAATCATTGATTCCATTAAGCCTTATGGCCTTGTCAGATTATCAAACATTTTAAACAGCACTTTTTTTTCTCACAAGAGAAAGCATTTGATAATTAAGGGCATGATTAGATCGAAGTTTTCAAGACTCACTCCAATCCCATATAGACATTTACATGAATCTCATATCAAACCTCCTTCCTTTAGATATCCCTGAGTCTGGCTCTTGAGAGTAGATAATGAGGATTACATCTAAAAATAAGTCATCCAGGTGTCTCTTGACAGACAAAGCCAAATAATGTACTTAGAATAAAACAAATAAAACAATTATGTCCTGGTGTTCAAACTATCAGATGCTCACTCAGTTTTCTGCTAGGGCTGGATGAATTAGTTTGCCTAACGTTAGAACAGACTCAAACCATAACTGACTGCACACACTGAACCCTTACTGTGGTTATGAAAAGTCAGGGAAACCTGAAGGAGATGGAAGTAGAAATTATTTTGTATAAAATGTAGAACAGAGGAAGCTTTCCTGCACCCTATATGTTTCAACAATGACTTCAGCAGTAGTTAGATCAGACTTAAGCAAATGTGTGTCCAGTTAGGCCTTTATCCCCAGGTTCAAGGAGAAGTAGAGCTGGTCACAAAGGAATCAGTGAGCAAGGAAGTCAGAGAGAACACCCGGCTGGCAGTTCATAACCACCAGAGCAAGATGTCATAGCAGTAGTCTACCTGGTTTGTGACAGATGAGGATGAGCAGTCTGTGGCCACCAGAGAGAAGAGAAGCAGGCGGCATTCCATGCAGTTAGAAGTTTCATATCGATATCAGATCCTCAATGTGGAAACTATGGAATGTACCTCTCAAGATCCAGCAGGTTCAAGGGACCAGAGAGATGTACGCACGCAATACACATTTTGGATAGCAGCTTGACCTAACCTGTAAGAAAATAAAGCTTACTTGCAAAGAGTTTTCCAACCATCCAAGGAAGACAGATGATCCCTGTTGGAGAGGCAGTACTCAGAAGAAACGAAAGTATGTTTTGCGAAGGACAGGTGGACAACAGCCTTCCTGAAGCCAAGGCATGAGAGATGTCATTCTATGGTGGGTTAGGCTTCTGAAGTTGACTGACAAGGATCCATTGGTGATGATTCATATTGACAATAATGACACTGTGTTGGGCGCTATCTCACAGATGGTAGTTGTCTTTAGGGAACTTGGAATCATGCTGAAGAAGAAGAACATCCAAGTGATCTTCTCTGAGATCCTGCCTGTTTCATGAGCAAAGGAAGACAGAAAGCAGGAGATTCTGAAAGTGAATTGCTGGCTACGTAAGGGCTGTAGTTTGAAGGGCTTTGTTTTTGTGGTACATTAGTCCACCATCTATGGGGAAATGGACCTGTATAGTTTGGTTGACCTCCACTTCATTAGAACTAGGGCCAGTCTTCTTGGGCAGAGGCTGGTGCGAGTAGTCAGGACAGGGTTAAACTGATAGCAAATGAAGGTTAAAAAGAGAGGTATGAGTACTCAACACAAAATCAAGATATTGAGAGCAAAATTAATCAAGAAGCCAAAGGACATGAAGAGAAGAAATTTTTGAATTGCTATAGGCTAATGCTAGGAACCAGAGTAACAAACAAGACAATGGAATTGCTCATTTATGAGCATAAATTCAATCTAGTTAGTATTACTGCAAACTCCCGGTGGGATGATTCACATGATTGGAATGTTAAAATAAATGGTTATACCCTATTTAGGAAGGATCAAGTGGGCAAAAGGAGAGAGGGAGTGGCATTCTACATCAAAAATGTCATCATTTGTTTCCAGGTCACTGATAACTTGGAAGAAAAATTATCTTGACTGCTTATGGACCAATGTCCTAACAAATAAAGCACAAAATGGGGTACTAGTTGTGGTCTGTTGCAGACAGCCAGGTCACACTGGGGAATGGGATAACTGCCT
Source organism: Gopherus flavomarginatus (assembly GCF_025201925.1). Taxonomy (NCBI): domain Eukaryota; kingdom Metazoa; phylum Chordata; order Testudines; family Testudinidae; genus Gopherus; species Gopherus flavomarginatus. The sequence goes on from NC_066619.1 coordinate 156,738,364, forward strand.
CCTTACACACCTATCTGAAATGTGTTGTGGGGGAAAACTGTGAGATCATGGGGAACTTCAATTTGAGTGACATACACTGGAGGTCTCATACTGCCAGTATTAAAACATCTTTGGGATTTCTCGAAACTATAGATGACAATTTCCCCCAACTGAAAAAGTAGTGTGGCCAACATGGGGGAATTCTATATTACACCTTGTCCTACAGATAAAGGCGAATTGATCACAGAACTGAAAGTGAACAGTAACTTAGATACGAGTGATCATGATTGATCACATTTATAATGTGTAAGCAGAATGAAGTTCAGACACACTTCGTGCTTTAGCAGGACCAGTTTCACAAAGAGGAAAACAATTATGAGCCAAATGACCTTCAAGAAAGAATTTAATCAGAAAAATATGAATGATAATTGAAGAACATTTTATTAGATGATGGAAAAGCCACAATCCCATAACTAAGCTGATATCTTTTTTGTTACAAGATTACAAGTTTGGTTGATAATAGTTTGGTTGATAATAGTTGATAACAGTTTGGTTGATAATAGTATTGATGTAATATACTTAGATTTCTGTTAGGCATTTTACTTGGTACCACATGACATTTTGTTAAAAAAAACTAGAAGGATATAAACTGGGTGACTTATGGATCTCAAAATATAACTATAAACAGGGAATCGTCATTGTGTATGTTTCCAATTGAGTCCCGTGGGGATCAGTTCTTGGGCACACATTATTTAACAATTTAATCAGTCATCTGAAAGAAAACATAAAATCATCACTGATAAATTTTGCAGGTGACACAAAAATTGGGGGAGTAGTAAATAATAAAGAGGACAGACAGGTCACTGATTCAGAGTGATTAAGATTGCTTGGTACACTGGGCCCAAGAAAACAATATGCCTACCTCCACTTGTAAGGTAACTCCCTTCTCTTTATGTGCTAGTATATTTATGCCTCTATTTGTAATTTTTACTCCATGCATCTGAAGCAGTGAGGTTTTTTACCCATGAAAACTTATGCCCAAATACATCTGTTAGTCTTTAAGGTGTCATCAGATTCCTTGTTGTTTTTGTGGATACAGACTAACCCAGCTACACCCTGATATGTGGCAATATGCCTAAATGTAAGTGCATACATCTGGGAACAAAGAATGTAGGCCACACTTACATGGTAGGTGACTATCCTTGGAAGAAGTGACTCTGAAGAAGATTTGGGGGCCTAGGGGTCAGGATACCTGAGCTCTTTTCCTGAGTCTGCCACTGACCTGTTGTATGACCTTACCTCTCTCTGTCTGTTTCCCCTTCTACCCTTCCTCGCATCTAGATTACAATGCAACGTAGGGTCTGTCTTTATAGCTCCTAGCATAACTGAGTGTCCATCTCAGTTGAGCATTAAATATGCTTCCTCCCAATGGCAGAATTAAAGGCATAACCCCCCCCAATAGTTTTGTGCTACATATTGTTGACAAAAACGCTGATGGTAACTACAGATCAGCTGCAAAGTTCTGATCTGGATTTGAACATTGCACTGGATCTGGGATTTCAGTTTAGTTCCAGAATCAACTGTGAAACAGTCTTATTAATCTCTCCTCATATAGAAGCTGTTTCATACCCCTAATCATTTTTGTTGCCTTTTCCTGAACCTTTTTCCAGTTCAATATATCTTTTGTGAGATGGGGCAGCAACATATGCACGCAGTATTCAAGCTGTGGGCATACCATGGATTTATATAGAGGCCTTATGATAGTTTCTGTCTTATTATCTATCCCTATCTTAATGATTCCCAACATTCTGTCTGCTTTTTTGAATGCCACTGCATATTGAGTGGATATTTTCAAAGAACTATCCACAGATTCCAAGATCTCTTTCCTGAATGGTAACAGCTAATTTAGACCCCATCATTTTATATGTATAGTTGGGATTATGTTTTCCAGGGTGCATTCCCTTGCCTTTATCAACATGAACTTCATGTGCCATTTTGTTGCCCAGTCACCCCATTTTGTGAAATCCCTTTGCAACTCTTCACAGTCTGCTTTGGAAACATGAAATTCAAAATGAAGTCTAGACGGTTGCAGTCCTCGATGAACGGAAACTAACTTTTTCTTTGCACAAACTCCTGCAAATTAAACCCACAAGTTTGGCATAGCTCTAAAATGCCTGCAAAAAATGCAAGTGTGAATACAATATGCTATCTTGTTTGGCCATAGGCTGCTCTGAAGCATACTGAATTCAGAAGAAGTCTTTTTATTTACTTCAGTGGACTTTGAGTCCAGTCCCATATGTACAAGTGGGCATATATCATGTAATTCTAAACTGTTCCAGTTCATTGTAACATGAGTTAGGTTGCAGTGTGATGAAACTACTTAACAGTATCTTTGGATAATTTACTCTTGCTTGGAGATTCATGGTGAATTAACATCTGAAAAGTTAGTATGTAGCTATTTTCTATTATATTTTGATAACGTTTCACTGAAACTTTGAATATCAGTTAAAAAGGCACCAACATTTTCACCAATGGTTGTGGGGAAGAGAGAGAGGTTTAACCATCTATAGAATTGGTGAAAATTTTTTGATTGTTGAAATATTTTGATGCCATTTCACAATTTAGAAAAAAATTGATTTTTTGAAAAACTCGCCAAAAATGTTTTAAACCAGTTTTTCAAACATCTGTATTGCTACTAGATCTAAAAAAAGGATGTGTTTTGTTCAGATTCTATTTTCTTGCATCTCAGTTAATGAGAGTCAGTCACTTTTTCATGACAAATTATTAAACTGATAACTAGGTCACATATCACGTGTGGTTCGGAAAATACTATTTACATGTTGAGACGGGGGCAGAAGAATGACCTCTAATGACTGGAACTGTCACTAAGCAATTGAGAGCTTTGTGATTGGTTTATTGAAATAAATCAAATGATTTCACCTCCATCTAACCCAGAATATCTTAAAATGGATGATAACCTTCTGCTAGAAATATAGTTAAGTTCAGCTGTTAAGTACATTTAAACAAAAACTAGTGTGATTCTTTCATGTGGGCGAGCCATTAGATCCAATTTGTTTCATGTGATGCATGAAGGTCACAAAGACTGTAGAATGTATCATAACTATTTTACATGGAGCAGTTTAAAATAACCATATTTCATATTGATAAGGCTTAAGATGATACAATAGTCACTAGTGTTGAGCACTGGTGTTTTAGTTGTATGTAATATAGGTTCAATCAAAATAAAGTAGGAGAACATTACGGTTGAGGTATAATTTTGATAAGGATGTGGGGACAAACGGTATTGTGGTTACTCCAATGGACTCCAGTGGATCCAGAAGTTCTAGGTTCCATTCCTAGCTCTGTCACAGATTTCTCATGTGATGTTTGGCAGGTGACTTAATCTCCCTCTGCCTCATCTAAAAAAAAAAATCATCCTGTGTCTGTTTTGTCTATTTGGAGATTATAAACACATCGGGGCAGGGTCTCACTCTTATTCTATGTGTATACTGTGCCTAACACAATGGGGCCCTGGTCTTGGGTGGAGGTTAAGTGCTAGGTAATCCTAATACAGTACAATCATCATCAGATAGGAAATGTGTGGTTTTGGTAAACCTAAAATGGCAGTCTCCCTTTCCAGGGATTTGCAGTCCTAGCAGGGTGGTTGGAATGTCCCATTGATGTTTTCTTGTGTGCAGTGTTCCATCATACAGGTTTATTTTATTAAAAGTGATTTTCATGTATAGAATATAAAGAGTACATAATTTTAAAGTCTATGTAAAAGGGAGATAATAAGGTTTCCCTTCACTCTGTCTTGCTATTTAGATTGCAAACACTTTTGGGCACAGACTGTCTCTTGCTGTCTGTTTTGTAAAGGGCCTTGCAAAATGGGACCCTGTTCTCCGCTGGCACCCTTTGGTGCTACTGCAATATTGGCAACTTAATTGGCAACCAGATATTGATGCTTTTCATAAAGTCTTGCAATTAGGGGAAAATCTCAGATTTCATTTTAAAAAGGATGTAAGGTCTGGCCCTCACAGTTGTGGAGAAAAGCTTGATGGCAAGGCCCAAGTGCAACCAAAAGCTTCCAAAACAATTGGGCCTAAAATAGGACCTAAAAGTCATAAAATGAATTTTTAATATAATTTTATATATCATTTATTACTTTTAAGTCCAATATATAAATAAAATGTATGACTTTTAGGCCCAATCGTGTGTATGTGTATGTGTATTTTTATGACTTTTAGGCCCAATCTTATGATTTTGGGGGGGCTTGAACGTTTGAGTTGGCAGTATGGCTACTGCTCTATGGTCTACAAGCTTCCACCTGTTTTGCAGATGTTTGTCCTATCTCAAGTAGAGTGAGTGACCATAGTTCAACCTAGAGGTGATGAAAACATGGCTAAGTCTTCATTTGAGAGAAATGATCAAAGTCTCTTGGCCAGGGAAATGTGAAAGAAGCCATTTCTCCTCATTGGCAATCTGAATGCCCAAGAGTAATAAGAAATCTAGGATTCCCACTGCCTGGATGACCTGTGGTGTGGTGATCTAGATTTTTGGTGATGCTACCATAATGGCAAGTTGCACCGTGTGTTTCCCTTTCCTACCAGCATCATTTCTGTCATTCCTGGTTTGATCTTGGTCCAGAAGGCTGTTCTCTATACATCTCTGAAGTTGTTTCAAGTCAGGTATTGTGGTGTTTTGGTGATGACTAGGGCCATGTCAGTACAGAAGGAGAAAGAGTTGATTTTTATCCAGATATGGTTAGAATTAGAGCCAGTAAGAAACAGGGAAACATTTTGCTTTTTAAAAAAAAATTCCCCCTTTTTTTGAAATTTTAAAATGTGAGGTTCTTAAAATTGAAAATGATGGCAAAAAGCTCTGTCAGGGCTGATTCCCCATTCTGGCACTTCGAGTGCAGAAGATGGGGCCCCACACAGGTTCTAAAAATTAATATTTGCCACTCCAGGCTTGTATTAAACTCCCAAGGTTACAGCTTTTCTCTGACCGCAGCTTGGTAAATGCTGCCACCATCCAACTAGTTGACATCCAAGTGAAAAACTGCCTATTGCAAATCTTGGAAAAACTCACCTGGGAAGTTTTCCCTGAGGCCCCTCAGCTTTTTTACCACTCCCTCGGGGAAGCCAAGAAAGAAAACAAACAAAAGGGAAACCCAGCTGTTGCCACCAGCTAATTTGAAAAATATATGCACAGACCTTCTAAGACGCAAAACAAATCAGGTTCTTAAAAAAGGTTAATTTTATTAAAAACAAAAAGAAAGAAAATACATCTGGAACTTAGGCTTTTGCTAGATTTTAAAAGAGCAATTCCAAAAATTAAGCACCCAGAGTAGCTTTCTTGGGGGTTCAGCTTAAAGGTTACAAGCAACAAAAGCATCTGGGGTTAGCCCAGAGGAGTCCACAACCCTTACAGAAAATAAAAGAAATAAACCTGATCGCATCTATCTAAACATTCCCTGTCCCAATGAATCCTTCTAGGTATGGAAGATGATCTTTCATACCTGGTTCAAACATTACACAGCATTCGTGCTGCCCCGTCTCTTCAGCCCAGAGAGAGCAACAAAGAGATAAACGGAAAAACTTTTCCCCCATTTTTAAAAGTTCTAGCCTTCCCATTGGCTCTTTTGGTCAGGTGCCCACTCCTTTTCTTTTACCTGTGGGCTTGTTAACCCTTTGCAGGTAAAGCAAGCAGAGAACAGCTACCAAGAGGGACTTGTAGCTAACTGGCTGGGTAAGTGTCCATAAAAGGGAGCCACCCACCCCCCTTCATTTATCACAAGCTCTATAACTAGTTGACAAATAGGTGAGAACATTCATGAACATTTTAAATGAAATGTTCCCAATCCCTTATTTTAATGTCAATATTTTATTAAAATTTCAAATTAACCCTCCCCAACTTTAATTGGTGTTTGACTTCTAGAGGCCCCTCTTGGTTGGAAGTGAGGAACATTGGAGACATTTGTGGGGAAAATTTTGCACGGCTGTTACTCATGCTGCAACTGCTCTATAGATAAATCTGAGGAATCCTTTTGTCTCTTGGGCTGCCAATTTGGCACCAGACACAAACAACAAAAATTCCAAGATTAAAAAGGTGCCCATCATCTATAGTATCTCAGTCATTGTCCCATTATCTCTTACTTACATCGTAGTGCTGCTTTTTGTAGTCTGAACCAGTGCGAAGACCCAGTGAGTCCTATTTTAAGCAATTATTGAAGTTGCCTTTCTCCAATCAGAGAGAGGTATTAGTGAAATGAATGGGAGTAATTAGATCTAATTTAGTCATGCAAATGAGTTTAATTAAACGAAATTTACTCTTTAATAACTTCTGGGGAAAATGCTGTTCCTTATGGAGTTTGAAATTTGGTTAAGCTAACAAGACACAATAGCTGAACTGATGAGACCGGGATGTTGTAATCTGCTTATGTAAATAATGACACATACAACATTTAGTCAGCGTCTTAGTAGACACTTATGGTCCTAACAAAAATGGACACTGAAACTTTGAGATAAATTAAAGATGCATATCCCACATACAGTTGCTATGGAAAGTTGGTTAGTAGCTTCACTTTGTTTTGCTTTGAGGATCAATCTACTTAAGGTAAAGCAACTTTAGGATCTTGGAAAAACCAAGGAAGCATCCTGGCAAGAAAGTTCTTTGATATCTAGGTCATTGGTATACTAAAAATAACATAAAACCTTAGATTAGAAAAAGAGATGAATGTAAAAATGGATGACGGCAAGGCAGATGGATAGGTGAATGGTGGGTAGATGGGTGATGGACAGATAGGTGGAAGATAATAGATGCATAGAGAGATAGATGGATGATAGTTTAGACAGCCCTCCCTAAGACAAAATTGTTCTCAATCTGCATACATGGATGCAGTGCATTTGGTCTCATTTCCTTCTACTGGTCCATTTGTTACTTGTATCTGTGTCTTGTATCTGCCTGTTTTGTCATGTCTTTAGATTGTAAAATCTCTCATGTTTTCTGCATGCTTTGTATCATGCCTTGAATGTTTAAGGTTCTAAATAAATAATACACCTGGAAAGTTGTGCTCTTTTACTCAGAAGCTTGTGCATTATAAATGATGTACTGTATACATAATAAAGTTGTCTACCATGTCTACTTTGAGTGAGATTTTTTAAAGGCACAAATGAGAATTAGATGGCCAATTCCCAACAACATTCAATGGGAATTAGGCACCAAACTCCCTTCTGTACCTTTGAAAATCTCCCCCTTCTTTTTATTATGCACAAGAATCATAGAGACATACAATATCAAAATACTAATTTCTCGTTCTGTAGTTTGATACTTTTCCAATTTTCTTTTGTTCTTTGAGTCCATTCACTAATCACAACTTTCAGCAGTTCTATATATTCAAGAAACTCCCTCAACTCTCTTCTGCCTTAATTTCTATTGCATTGGCCATACAATTAAATGAACATTATTTCAAGCTGTATGGCTCAGCCAAAACCGAGCTCATGATGAAATTCTCTGGTCTTCTTACTATGACCCTCTGACCGCTTTCTGCAATACTCCTCCCTACGCATTTCCCGTTCTGTATATGTGCAACTGATTGTTCCTTCCTACTTGGAGTACTCTACATTTTTCCTTATGGAATTTCATCCTATTTACTTCAGACTCTTTCTCCAGTTTGTCCAGATTGTTTTGAATTTTAATCCTATCCTCCAAAGCACTTGCAACCCCTCCCTGATTGGGATCATCTGCAAACTTTATAAGTGTCCTCGCTATGCCATTATCTAAATCATTGATGAGGATATTAACCAGACCCAGAACTGATCACTGCAGGGCCCCACTCAATATGTTCTTGCAGCTTGACTGAACCACTGATAACTACTCTCTGGGAACAGTTTTCCAATAAGTTATGCACCCATCTTATAATAGCTCCATCTAGATTGTATTTCCTTAGTTTGTTTATGAGAAGGTAAAGGCCTTACTAAAGTCAAGATATACCACATCTACCACTTTCCGCCCCCCCCCCCCCCCGCATCCACAAAGTTTGTTACCCTGGCAAAGAAAGCTATTACGTTGGTTTGACATGATTTATTCTTGACAAATCCGTGCTGGCTGTTACTTATCACCTTATTATCTTCTAGATGTTTGCAAAGTGATTGCTCCATTATCTTTCTGGGTACTGAAGTTAAACTGACTGGTCTTTTAATCCCTAGGTTGTCCTTATTTCCCTTTTTATAGATTGGCACTATATTTGCCCTCTTCCTGTCCTCTGGAATCTCTCCAGTCTTCCATAACTTTTTGAAGGTAATTGCTAATGGCTCAGATATCTCCTCAGTCAGCTCCTTGAGTATTCTAGGATGTATTTAGAATAACAAAATATCAGGATTGGAAGGGACCTCAGGAGGTTATCTAGTCCAATCCCCTGCTCAAAGCAGGACCAATCCATAGACAGATCTTTTTTACCTCAGTTCCCTAAATGGCCCCCTCAAGGATTGAGCTCTTACCCCTGGGTTCAGCAGGCTAATGCTCAAACTACTGAGCTATCCCTTTCCCCTCATCAGCCCCTGGTGACCTGAAGACATATAACTTATCTAAATAATTTTTAATTTGTTCTTTCCCTATTTTAGCCTCTGATCCTCCTCATTTTCACTAGGTTAGATGTCCAATTGCTACTAACCTTTTTAGTGACAATTGAAAACAAAAAGGTAGTTTAGCACTTCTGCCATTTCCAAATTTTCTGTTATTGTTCCCCCCCACCTTGAGTAATAGGTCTACCCTGTCCTTGGTCTTCCTCTTGCTTCTAATGTATTGTAGAATGTTTTCTTGTTACCATTATGTTTCCAGCCAGTTAAATCTTGTTTTGTGCCCTGGTCTTTCTAATTTTGTCCCTGCATACTTGTGTTATTTGTTTATATTCTTCCTTTGTAACTTGTTGGAGGACTCTTTTTTGAGTTTCAGATCATTGAAGAGCTCCTGGTTAAGCATCCTGCCATGCTTGCCCTCTCTCCCATGCTGTGGGATAGTTTGCTCTTGTGCTGTGATACAAGAACAGTGAGTTTCAAGTGGTTTCATACTGTCCATCTGTGAGGTGTAGTATGGGAGTAATCCATGTATTTTGATGGAATTATTGATAGACTTTCTATGCTACTGAATGCACGAGAATAACAAGGGCAAGCTGGCAAAGAACCATTGACACAACTTGCTTCCCTTTCCACTGAGAGAATTGCACAGCTGCGCTAGGAGTGAGGCTGAAAAGTTTAGAGTGGTTAAAGCCATTAGGGTCACTTTGAACCTCATTTTGTGGCCTGGGTTGTATCCCATGTGGGAGTCTTAAAGCATGATCAAATGCATGTAGGGGGCCGTATGGGAGGGGCTCAGACACTGATGTTTGACAGAAGACAGAATAAGGAGAAACTGCTGAAGAAAGGCTTTCTGAAGGACTGAATTAGCAGGTAAAGAGAGTATCACTAAAGCAGGCTTTGCATATGAGCTGAAAGCACCTTCCATTTTCTCATTACAATACACGGGAGAGGCCAGTTTCATCAGCTGTGTGCAGCTAGGGCAACTGTATGACACACAATGCCACATTCACTGCTGGGGTGGGTACAGCTTCATTTAAGTCAGGAGAGTTGCATCCATTTGTGGCAAATGTGGCCCTGTGTGAAGAAGGATGAATAGACTATGGGTCATAGTCCTTTCTGGATTAATACCTATGTCATTCATCTTCATCTTCAGAGTATTTACACAGATGCACAACAAAAAGAGACTAGCTATGAGATTGGGCTTCAGTCAGGATCAAGGCAGCCTAAAAGGACTGTCCAAGGTCTGGGCAGGACTATAACAAGTATTGCTGATTCTTTGCTATTTCATTTCTTGGTTTTGTAGGTAGCTTGAGAAAGTGAAGGAAAATCTCTTTAATGGGAAAGAAGGTCAGATGAAAGCCTGTAGGTCAAAGGCTACTGGGAGTCTGAAATCCCTAGAATAGTGTCAAGTTTGAGGCATGCTTTCCTCTTACAGAAAAAATCCCAGGAGTGGAAAATCAACTGGAAACATTATACGAGGTTCATCTCACTCAGGTGAGCTGCAGGTCCATAGGAGCCTGACTAGCTGGGTAGCTGTGCGAAACCATTTATAGAGTAGATGAGGGGATTAAATGCGGCTTCTAACAGTGTTAACTCTTCCGCAAATTGTTGATCAGAAATTCCCTGGATGCTTACAGAAGCAGACAACATGGAGTAGCTGCTTCATGGCTCCTTCACAATCCAACCATATCCCAGCATACTCCCATGGAGCCCCAAGTATGTGCGTTCACAGGGAGATATCAGCGTGGCCAGAAGGGGGAGAGAAATACAGAATAGATCCACTGTTTTCTGCTTCATGTTCCTGGCTCTAATTCAGTGGCAGTTTATTCCCCTCCACATGTGAGGGGAGAAGAGCATCCATACCCATACCCATATTCTGGTAACGCTGTTATCCAAGATGTGTGTCGTTCTTTGATGACAACTATGAAGCACTTGTAGAGCTTATTCTCACTTAGATTAAATGGCTATTCTCTAATGGTGAAATTCATCCCTCCCCTCCTGGACAAAGCCCTGCACCCTTTTCCCAGGTAACCCCAATGTGGGGGTTTGTGGGGATGGAAAGACTGGGTCAGGGTGTGACCCAGAGGCTGGGTCAGGAATGGCTAGTCCAGCCACTTGGTTTTTTGGAGCAGTCTCTCTGTTTGGGCTGGCTGTGAGGAAGCAGCACGTACTACACCTACTCTGTAAACAGCTAATTCTCAGTCAGTCATTACTTCGGAGCTGTAAACATTGTCTGTATTGGGTTTGCAGGGATAGTAATTAAGAGCCCAAAGGCAATTTAGAAAATAACAAATGAGCTTAAACAAGAGCTAAACTGAAATGTACATGCTGTGGGGAGAATATTCTATCTGATTCCACTGAACTCCCTGCCTGGAACTTTCCAGCAGGCTACAGAGTGACAACATACTCAAAAATGAAAGATAAGTTAGCAGGGCTAAATTACCAAAAGAAATTCTCATTGACTGATCACTTCCTAAGAGCATGACTCGCCTTGTAATAGCTCTGAAAACTGGGTAGATTAACCCCTTCCTGGGTATTACACAGCCTGCCCTCTATTGTCTTTATTTTCATCTCTCAGAGTAAAATGTTAGATGCCAATCTAGCAAAGACTTAAGTATGTATTTAACTTTAAGCATGGAACTAGTTCCTTGAATGTAGTGGGACTAACTCCATGTGCTTAAAGCAGGGGTCCCCAACGCGGTGCCCGTGGGTGCCATGGCGCCCACCAGGGCATCTAAGTGCTCCCGCGTTCTAGCCGGCATTTCGGCAGCGACGCCTCTGGATGACGCTGCCTGTCAGCGGCATTTTGGCGGCAATGCCTATTGACGTTGCCACTTGGTGGCGGCGTTTCCGCAGATGCTCATCCGCTGCCACAATCCTCCAAGGCTCGTTGTCTGGCACCTGCCAGATCAAAAAGGTTGGGGACTACTGTCTTAAAGCGATCTGTGTACTTGAGCACTTTTCTGGATCAGGGCCAGCGTGTAACTTCCTGTTGAAGAAGATGATGTTCACAGAATCCTTCCAGTTTGACATTAGGGACATTTTGAGTTTGGATACAGCATTTCTTTTTGAGAAGAACTATACACAGCATGTCATTTAGCAAAGACAATTCCAATATGGTTTACACCATACATCTCTTTCTGACGTCTCCAGTAACTAGAGGTCCAGGTGGCAAGAATCCAGCTACTTCTGGGCCAAGACTATTGAAGCTCTTTCTTTTATATACCTCTGTCAGAAGCACCATATGTAATGCATACAACTCAGTTTTTACCAGAGAATCCCAGTGCCAAACATACACATCTTTTAAGCAAGTTAGCAAATGATCTGTGATGTCTTCAATAGATAAACTTACTAGTTTAGTAATATCAAAAGGAAAATCATTATACACATGCAACCTGCTCAGCTTTTAGAGTGGTTTAATATGTGTTCGTCTATTTCTCTGCTTTCATGTAAAGCCTCTGTCCCAATCAGGGCATAATTTTGGCCCTTAGCATGAATTGCTCATAAACTTTAAGGTCAGAAAGGACCCTCGCTGAACATCTAGTCTGACTTCCTGCACATCACAGGCCACAGAACCTTTCACATTCACTCCTGTAATAGACCCATATCCTCTGGCTGAATTACTGGGGTCCTCAAATCGTGATTTAAAGGCTTCAAGTTACAGAGTATCCATTTACTCTAGTTTAAGCCAGCAAATGACACTTGTCCCATGCTGCAGAGGAAGGTGAAAACCCTGTGTCTCTCTGAATCTAACTGGAGGGAAAATTCCTTCCTGACCCCAAATATGGCGATCAGTTAGACCCTGAGCATGTAGGCAAGACTTAACAGCCAGATACCAGGAAAGAATTCTTTGCAGTAACTCAGAGCCCTCCCTATCTAGTGCCTCATCTGTGTCCATTTGGGGATATTTGTTACTAGCCATCACAGATTGCCTACAATGGCTTGTGGCCTATCTCCTCCATCCCTTCCATAAACTTATCAAGTTGAGTCTTGAAGCCAGTTAGGTTTTTTGCCCCCACTGCTCCCCTTACAAGGCTGTTCCAGAACTTCACTCCTCTGATGGTTAGAAACCTTGGTCTGATTTCAAGCCTAAACTTGTTGATGGTCAGTTTATATCTATTTGTTCTTGGGTCAGCATTGGTACTGAGTTTAAATAACTCCTCCACCTTCCTGGTATTTATCCCTTTGATGTATTTATAGAGAGAAATCCTATCTCCCCTCAGTCTTTGTTTAGTTAGGCTAAACAAACCAAGCTCCTTGAGTATCATCTCATAAGGTAGGTTTTCCATCTTTGGATCATCCTAATAGCCCTTCTCTACGTCTGTTCCAGTTTGAATTAATCTTTCTTAAACATGGGAGGCCAGAACCGCACACAATATTCCGGATGAAGTCTCACCAATGCCTTGTATAATGGTAGTAACACTTTCCTATCTCTACTGGAAATACCTCTCCTGATGCATCCTTGGATTGGATTAGACTTTTTCACAGGTGCATCACATTGGCAGCTCATAGTCATTCTGTGATCAATCATTTCTTTCTTTCTTTCTTTCTTTCTTTCTTTCTTTCTTTCTGTTGGTTCCAACTGATAAGTCCCCAGGTTACAGCAAAAATTCAAGTTGTTAATCCCTAATTGTATGACTTTACATTTTGCAATATTAAATTTCACCCCATTTCTATTACTCCAGTTTTCAAAGTCCTCCAGATCTTTTTGTATGATATTCTGGTCCTCCTCTGTATGGGCAATACCTACCAGATTTGTGTCATCTGCAAATTTTATTAACATACTCCCACTTTTTGAGCCAAGGTCATTAACGAAAATGTTAAATAAGACTGGTCCCAAGACCAGTCCCTGAGGAACTCCACTTGTAGCCTTCCTCCAGCCTGACAGTTCACCTTTCAGCATGACTTATTGTAGTCTCCCCTTTAACCAGTTTCTTATCTTCTGCAGTTTAACATAATTTAGCATGTGGAACTGTATCAAATGCCTTACTGAAATCCAGGTAGATTAGATCTACTGTATTTTCTTGGTCTAAAAAATCTCAGAGAATGAGATCAGGTTGGTCTGGCATGATCTTCCTCTTGTAAAACCATGTTGTATTTCATTCCAGTTACTATATACCTCTATATCCTTAACTACTTTGTCTTTCAAAATTTGTTCCAAGACCTTACATACAACTGAGGTCAAACTAACAGGCTTGTAGTTTTCTAGATCATTTTTTCCCTTTCTTAAAAATAGATACTATATTAGCAATTCTCTAGTCATAGTGTATGACCCCCTGGTTTACAAATTAATTAAAAATCCCTGCTATTGGACTTGCAATTTCATGTGCCAGTTCCTTACATATTCTTGGATGGAGATTATCTGGATCCCTTGATTTGGTCCCATGAAGCTGGTTGAGTTTGACTTCCACCTCAGCTGTGGTAATTTCTACTTCCATATCCTGGTTTCCATTAGCCACTGTGCCGCTATCCCTAAGCTCCTCATTACCCTTATTAAAAACTGAGTCGAAGTATTAATTTAGATGTTGGGCCATGCCTTGATTATCTTTAATCTGCACCCCATCCTCAGTTCTTCACGGGCCCACTTCTTTATTCCTTGTTTTCTTTTTATTTATATGGCTTTAGAACCTTTTACTATTGGTTTTAATTTCCTTTGCAAGGCCCAACTCTGCTTGGCTTTTAGCAGTTCTCACTTTTCCCCTGTGTTTTCTGACCTCCAAGAGGTAGCTTTTCTTGATGATCCATCCCATCTTCCATTTTTTGTAGGCTTTCTGCTTTCTCTTAATAACCTGTTTGAGATGCTTGTTGATCCAGTTTGGTCTACAACCCTTCCCTACATTCCCCCCCACCCTTCTTTGGGATACAAGTTTCAGATACTGTAAGTCAAAGTTGTAGAAGCTAATTCAAAGCCTCCTCTACATTCATATCCTGAGTTCTTCAGTCCAGTCCAGCCCAGTTCACTTCCTTAACTAATTGTCTTATTTTTTTAGAGTTTGCCCTTTTGAAATCAAGGACCCTGGTTGCAGATGTACTTTTGTTTATGTTTCCATGTAGTTTAAATTGAATTTGCTCATGGTCATTTGAACCAAGGCTGTCCTCTATGAAATCTAAAATGGCATCACCTCTTATTTGGTGACTGTTTGGTGATGAAATCTTCAGCTATCACATCCAGGAATTCTGGGCCCTACCACTATTAGCAGCACTTCTCTCCAATTTGTATCTGGGAAATTAAAGTCTCTCATAGTCTCAAAATTCCAGTAGTATTTATTTCATTAAAAATATTAGAGATCTCTATCCATATCCAAATCGAATCCTAGGGAGCCTGTCGCAGACCCCAAGCACTATCCCAGTCGAGCCTCTGCTGGCTTTGTTCCCCAAAGTGATTTTGACCCAATCAGATTCTGTTTTATCCAGATTACTCTCTGTCTGTAGACATCCAGACTAGTGGTGGTTTTGTCATTTCATCCAGAAGGCTGCTGATCTTCCATTTAATGTTGACAATTTAGATTAACATTGTGCACTGTACTGAGGGGTTTTGTGTGTAGAGCAATTTGTATAGCTAGATAATTTGGTTTGTAGCATTATAGATTTGTGGGCTAGATATCAAAATTGGATCTAGATCCAGGTGTTATGGTCTTCCTGAAAAGTGGTAAGGGTGTTCAGACCTGCAGCTTGGGTCCCAGTCCTATCTTAGGTCTAAAGATATGGACTTCCTGTCTTTTTAATTAATTAACCAATCAATCAGTCAATTGGATGTTCATTAAACTTAGACAAAATCCAAGCATGGAGCAGTGGCTTTTTGACTCATTCCATTTCTATCATTGTTTTGATGTTCTGTTTGGATGGCAATTGCTAATTTGAGACTCTCATTGTTTTAGTCCT
The DNA here is from genome assembly GCF_025201925.1 of Gopherus flavomarginatus. Lineage (NCBI taxonomy): Eukaryota > Metazoa > Chordata > Testudines > Testudinidae > Gopherus > Gopherus flavomarginatus. The sequence goes on from NC_066619.1 coordinate 156,753,804, forward strand.
ATTTTCTTTCTCCAGGACACCTGATTTTTCCAAAATAATCTCAGAGAACATCTTGCCTGTTCTTGACCGCTGGACATCCCCTCTCTTCTTTCCTCTCTGATTAAATTCAAAGGATGATGGTGCAGGGTCATAGTGGAGGCCATAGAGCCTGGCGCCATGTTCATTTTCAGGGCTGTTCATGGATGATTTGTTGCCTTGTCAGCCTGCTTGGTGGAGATTACTGACTTGTTGAAGAGAGGAGGAATTTTGAAGGGAGGGGTTTGAGCTGCGAAGGATCAACCTCAAGCCTGCTGCAGTGTAGCCTGGTATGTGACTTGGTGTAATAAACATACAGCTAAGGGTAGCATAAAATCCCTCCTGAGCAGCTGTACTGAATTCTTACCTGTAAGGGGTTAAGAAGCTCAAATAACCTGGCTGGCACCTGACCAAAAGGACACATAAGGAAAGAAGATACTTTCAAATCTTGCAGGGGGTAGGGTTTGTTTGTGCTCTCTTTGTTGTTCCCTCTCCCGATGGAGAGAGAGACCAGGCAGGAAAAACATCTCCTGAAAACATACCTGAAATGAGCATCTAAGATTTACAAAATTTGTAAGTAAGGGCAAGGAAATGCATTAGATTATCTTTTGTTTTAGCTTGTGAATTTTCCCTATGCTAAGAGGAAGGTTTATTCCTGTTTTTTATATCTTTGAAGCTGAGCCTAGAGGGGAAATCCTCTATGCTTTAAATCTTTTTATTACTCTGTAAAGTTACCTTCCATCCTGATTTTTGCAGGTGTGATTCTTTTACTTTTTCTTTAAAAAAATTTCTTCCTTTAAGAACCTGGTTAATCTTTCAGTGTACTAGAGACAAAGGGTTTGCTCAGTAGTCACATTATTCTCAAGCCTCCCCAGGAAAGGGGGTGAAGGGGCTTGGAGTAATATTTTGGGGAACAAGGGACTCCAAGTGACCCCTTTCCTGAATTTTGGCTAAATCACTTGATGGTGGTAGCAATACCATTCAAGGACAAGGATAAGGAAAGGATTTGTGCCTTGGGGAAGCTTTTAACCTAAGCTGTGGGTCCCCACATCTGTACCCCAGAGTTCAGAGTGAGGAGGGAGCCCTGACACTTGGGATAATCATGGGGAGACAGATGTCCCACAGAGCTGTGAGAACAGAAGGAAATGGTAAGTCCTTGTGACTAAAAGCAACCCCTTAGAAAGGAATTCAAAGAGCTGACGTTTTTCACATTTTGGTTTGTGTTTTATTTTTCAATAAATGTTTTTTTTTATTTTTTTCTCTCTTCCTAATTTGATTATTGGAAAGCCCATCTGGACCATATTGAAAATATTTTAGTAAACATATATCCAGAGTCCTGCCACAGGGCAACAATAGTTATAAGAGCTTGTTACAAGAGAACAGCTTTTCACTTTTTCAAGTACTGACCTTCCTTAACTAAAAACATTTCAAACAGACCTAGTAACAATGAGCTACTCAGGCTTATTGGCTTGAGCCACCTTCCCTGAAATTAAAACAACGCATTTTCTCATATTTTTAAAGATACTTTTGAAGAGTATTTGTTATTACAGAAAAGGCTGTGAAAGCTGTTTCTGCTGAATATGAGTGTCCTCTGCTTTATCTGCCTTTTGTTTTTAATGCATCCAAGACACCATTGTTAATTGTTTGTTTTGGCAGAGAGTCAAACACAAAAACATATATAAAGTAATCATTTGGATTATGCAGACTCTGGAAACTTTATAACATGTCACTGGGCTTTGTAAGATTGCCCTATGTAAGTAGTCTGGTACTGAGCTTTTACTAGACTAGGGGGCCTGGTGCTTTTTTTTTAACAAGCCTTTTACATGCACTACAAGAGTTAGCTTTTGTCAAGTTTTCAACCATTCTCCATGCACACAAAAACAGTATGTTTTGTATAGATATATATGGATACACATATCTAAGGTACCTACATGGCCTCCCTCCCATCTGAGTGTTTCACAATCTTTAATGTATTTATTCTCACAACACCTCAGTAAGGTAGAGAAACACTATTATCTTCATTTTACAGATGGGGAAATGAAGCACAGAGGGACTAACTAATTTGCCCAAGGTCACTCAGGAAGTCTTTTGGATCAGGGATTTAAACCCACTAAGGCTGCTGCCTTAATCATTGGACCTTTCTTCTGTGTGTGTGTGTGTGTGTGTGAGAGAGAGAGAGAGGTTCTCTTTCTCTCTCTCTCTTTGCATGTATATACATAGATTTTGCAGAAGACTCCATAAGACTACAAAGTTGCATGGAGAAGTTCTACCGAGGCTTCTGTGGTTGGCACTGAGACCAGTGCCCTATCAGCGAATATGGGAAAGGCTATTTTAAAATGCCAGCTGAAGAAACCTGAGCCGTGCATTGCCTATTCATGGATGTTTCCATGGCAATAGAGCTGGAGTTGTAGTGAAATAGGGATGCTCAGCGTGCCAGCTGTAAAAACCTCTCCACATAGGTAAAGATTATTCTGTACCAGACCTGCCAAGAAAGCAATTCACAACTGTTAGTCAGTGTTACAGGAGATGTATGCAGCTGCTTTGTAATGTTCTCTGTGAGCATAGACTTGTAACTGAGCAGTGAAGGGGAAAAAAATCAGAAAAAGTCAGGAGCCCTTAAAATATAGAAAAGTAAGTTTTTTTTTTATCGTCTTTTCTGGGATTTTAAATTTTAATGCACAAAATTGGAGAAGCAGCTCCATAAGAGAGAAATACCTGGAACAGGCTTTAGTCCCATAGCTCTACCCTTCATAGGTTCTGACCAATCAGTCCCCTTCCACAAGACTCAGAATGGAGTCTTAAACATTGCTGCTTCTTAGCACCAAGGTAATTCTACCATCACATTTTCCTTTTCCTCTGCAACATGGGGAACAGGTCACTTGCTCGAAGATTCTCTGCACCTTGAAGTCTTTAAACCGTGATTTGAGGACTTCAATGGCTCAGACATAGGTTTGTTGCAGGAGTGGGTGGATGAGATTCTGTGGCCTGCATTGTGCAGGAGGTCAGACTGGATAATTATAATCGTCCCTCCTGACCTTAATGTCTATGATTCTATGATTCTAAGGTAAAAACACTCCATTATTTAAAGATATGGTCATTTAGAAGGTGACCAAACCTTTTGAGTGTCTATGTTCTCTGTGAGAGCCTGTTCTGTCACGTCCTCCATGCCTTTTAAAGAGAGAAACTCTGTGCTACATCTGATGCAACAGTTCATGTTGCACTGTGCTTTAGGGGCATGCTATGAAGTGTTGGCCAGGTATATTTTTTAGATGCAGCCCACCTTCTTTGTGCACGGATTTACACCAGAAGGAAGTGCGCACAGTCCATATTTTGTAGAATATTATACAAGTTGTGAAATTCACATAAGTAGTATGAAAATAGTGAAGTTAAAAATTTACTGAAGTTTTGTTGAAATTACTGCCAGTTTTTATGATTTTTTTGCTTGATCTCTCTATCACATACATGCACACAGCCACTAAACCCACCCCTACCTTGGAATCAGTACAAAATTTTGTCATTTTCAAATATTCATCCATATTTCAGATATTTTCACAGCCAGCTGAATCCTGAGACATGCTGTTTAAGGGGCAGGGAGTAGGTGGGTCTTTGACTCCGTTTTCTGCAGACGAGCTGGCAGCGGGGTTGCATTGTTCTTAGTAGGACGTGGGGAGCTTGTATTTAACAATTATATTCTTTCTTTATTCAGACATTACCTACCACAGAAACTAGCTCCTGCTGTATGCTGAACTCTTCTGCTGACCAGCCATTGGCCAGTCAGAGCCCTCTGAACACAGAGGGTGTGCGGGCAGACCCAGGGCTGGCACTTCCATTTAGGCGGCCTAGGCAATTGCCTAGGGCGCCAGGATTATTGGTGGGCGGCTTTTTGCCGGAGGGGGTGGCAGGCGGCTCCAATGGAGCTGCCGCAGTCGTGCCTGCGGATGGTTGGCTGCTCCCGCGGCTCCGGTGGACCTCCCGCAGGCACCACTGCGGCAGCTCCATCGGAGTCGCGGACCAGCGGACCCTCTGCAGGCACCACTGCAGCAGCTCCACCAGAACTGCGGGACCAGCAGACTCTCCGCAGGCACGACTGCGGCAGCTCCACTGGAGCCGCGGGACCAGGGCGCGGGGCGGCAAAATTGCCATGCGCCTAGGGCGCTAAAACCCCTAGCGCCGGTTCTGGGCAGACCCCACAATAGCAATTGCTCCACATGAGGGTGCTCCAGTTTGCTAGTGGTATAAGGAAGCATCAAGTTCCTGCCCTGTCCCCTCACCCAAAGGGGGAAGCATAGGAAGAGTCTGACGCTGGGGTGTCTCTGAGGCACAATTCTTCTGGAGCTAACTCAGGAGAGGTGTAGCTCATATAGTGACCCTTGCTTAATGCTATGCTTAAAGTCACAGTCTAGCCCAAAATATTTATTATATAATAACACTGGTCTACAATTTTTGAGAAGTCGTCTGCTTCAGAGATAAAATGTGATATTTATTATGTATTTTGATGTGCTGAATTCAAATATGACAATTAAAACAACTGATTGGCTACTGTTTCTAAGATATTTAAGTTTTTACATTTTATGTCTATGTATATTGTGTAGATAGTAGAGTTTTAATCATAAATTGTAAACCTAGGTCTTTTCATGTGTTTATGGTTGCTTTACATGATAATATTTCACCTGTCCTGTTTAGGTAACACTTGAAAAATCAGCAAAAGGGTTAAATAAATAAAATTTATTCTGAAACAAAAGAAAAAACTATTATGTACATAGTTTAGTCCTATTCAGTGTCTACTTGGTGCTTCTGGGCTTGTCTCTTGTATTCATTAAATGGAGCATCTCTTGTCACTGTCTAGCAATAGTCTGCAGGCATTGATGGGCTCCATTTGCCCTGATAGCCTGCCAGGAGATTCCACTGCTGTAGTCTGGAGCCCAACAGCTCTGCCTTACTCTTGGGTAGTTCCAAATCCCTAACAAGGTCATTCAGTTCACCTTGTGTTATGAGGTGTGGTTCAGAGGAGGAGGATGGGAGAAAATTTGGGTCCTGTGACACTGATGGTTCAGGACCAGAAGTTTCATCCTCTTCCTCTTCCTCATCTGACTCGCGTGAGAATGATTCTGGTGCATCAGGAACCGGCAGTCCTTCTCTGTGGGGTACTGGGCGTATAGCTGATGGAATGTTTGGATAATGCACAATCCACTTTTTCTTCTTTGACACACCTTTCCCAACTGGAGGCACCATGCAGAAGTAACAATTGCTGGTATGACCTGTTGGCTCTCTCCAAATCATTGGCACTGCAAAAGGCATAGATTTCCTTTTCCTGTTCAACCACTGGCGAAGATTTGTTGCACAAGTGTTGCAGCATATGTTTGGGGCCCACCTCTTGTCCTGATCTCCAATTTTGCAGCCAAAAGAAAGGTGATAGGCTTTCTTAACCATAGTGGTTATACTGCGCTTTTGTGATGCAAAAGTTACTTCACCACAAACATAGCAGAAGTTATCTGCCCTGTTCACACAAGTACGAGGCATCTCTGCTCACTTTGGCTAAACAGAAATGTGTCCCTTTGCAAAATCAAACACTGACAAATAAGAGAGCATGACACTGTATGATTTCTAGAGCTGATATAGGGCAATTTGTTCAGCAGAGTGATGTAAGCTTCGTTAGGATTGCATCATCCATGACTTCTAGGAATAACATGATGCAATTCATATCATGTATGATGCAATACCAGCTTCAGATTGCATCATTCATTGTTTTGCCTAAAAAGCAAGTACTGTCCAAACCCAGTCATAGATTTATTCATAGATCCAGTCAAAGATGTATTTTAGTCATTTCTGGTTTAAATTGAGATCCCTTCCCTTTATAACTCACTTATCCTCCGCCATTCCCAAGTCAAGGGTCGTATATACTGACCCAATAGCATATCTTGAAAACTAGAGCCAATCAACAATTTTAAGCATCATTTTTGTTCTCAGTGACCCAAAATTAGTAAAGTTGGACTACATTTATTTCAGAAGTATTTTGGCTGTATAGCAGTGTAATGAATGAAAGAGTAATGAATATGTCATTTGAAAATCTTACTGTTAAGAAACATTGTTTCAAGATGAGATCAAAAAGAGTGGACCAGATTCTGCTTTCATTTGTATCTGGTGTAAATCAAGAGTAAACCCCCAGGTTACAGTGGGGCTGCTCTGGATGGACGCCAGTGGAAGGGAGATCAGAATTTGACCCTGTACTGTGCATCTTAGATTCCAAACATTGCACTACATTGTACTGCGCCATATAAATTATACAACACTCTGATCTTTTCTGTTGTTCCCACTGTTTGTCATTTGCGCAACATACTGAAACTCCTGTAGATCTGATGTGCTGCGCTGCAGTTGGGCTCGGTGGAAACTTGAGAGACGTGCTGGTTTATTCATAAGTATACAGAGGTGACAACTGTCAAAGACTAATGCTGGAGGATCTTCTGGATGCTTTCAGTGCATAAGGGGAAATGAGTATCCACAGGGACATGGAGCGTTTTAAGTCAGTTTCTCTGTCTGTCTAAACTAAAGGCATTTGACATAGTTATGTAGTAACGCTGGTGATGCATAATTAAGTACTACTATATCTGAGTGTGTTTAGAGTACAAAATACTCATCTGGTATGAAAAGAGAGTGTTTATATATTAATGCGCTTTTCTTTCATGCATTCTTTATTCCATTAGTAATGGAGGCATTGTATAATATAATACCAATGATTAACTTTAATTGCACTTGTTTGTTGGGGAAAGAGTCACGTAATTAAAAATCCAACATACCTTGTACCATTTTTTTTTCAACCATTTACTTTTTGGCATCTCTTCAAGAGGATATTCCATAAGATCACTGTTGTCTCCTGCTGCAAGTATGACCTCTGCTGTGATGCCTGCAAGAAATTGAACAATATCTGGATTGAAGGTCAGATGAAGGTTGGCACTTCACCTTTCCATAACAATAGTGGCCGATATTTTCAAAATTAGCTAGTGATTTGGGTGCCCAACCTGGTATCCTGTGAAGGAGTCTGAGTTTCAGAAAGTGCTGAGCACAAAGCCACTGCAAATCAGACCCTTTAAAAGTTTAACAGAAATTGGGCACCCCAGAAATCGAGGCACCCCAAATCGTTAGTGACTTTTGAAAATCTTGCCCAAGATTTTCAATGTAAATTATATGAGTGCATATGAAGGCATTTGATCTTAAACCACCTCTCTCCGGCTGCCTACCCCCATGCTCCCACAAATGTGTACGTTATTTGTATATGTCTATTTAGTTTGTAAATTCTTCTGGATAAGTACATTGTTTTCATACATGTTTGTATAGCTGTTAGCACAATCGGGCTCTGGTCTTTACCGGGGCCTCTATGTGGCATTCTAATAAAAATATTATATGCTAATGATCATAAGAAACGCTAAAGTACTAAAGTAATGGACTTCAGAAAAAAAGTTTGAAATATTATAGAGCCTTGGAGGAGCACAACATTTGAGGCAATTTTAAAAGATTTTAGGGTACCTGACACGTTTGTACTCCTCGATATTTTAGTTTCCAGCTACTTAGCATCATAGCTTCTGTTTCTTGTCATTTATCATGTAGCCAGAAATTGAGTCTCATTTCTTTTTTGTTGTGAATGGCTCTGGGATTGATTTTGAAGAATTTTAAATCTCGAATAAAACGCAAAAAGAAGTTGTATGTAGGACGTTCCCTAGTTTTTTAGTCCCATTAATTTTTCATTTTCTCTGGCAGTGGCTGACAGTGGTTCTGTTGAAATGGAAAACAGGAATGGGAAAACAAGCAAGCCTAGTGTGTATCTCACCCTAGTGTCAAGGGCTTTGAGGTATAGCCACTAGCTGGCATCTTCAAAAGTGTCTAAGGGGTTTGGATACCCTGTCCCTATTAATTTTAATTAATTGTGCATCCAAATCCCTAAGCCACTGTTGAAAATCTGAGCCATTAAGTCTAACATGAGCTTCAGGGTTGTCATTCATGGTTTCCTCTTTTAAAAAAGCCTTTCCACCGTAATAACGACACACAACACTGACGCTTTTTTACCCATCAACTCAACCAAAAAAGGGGAATCAGTTAATAAAATTAATTCCTACCATGCGTCCACCCCAAAAGCCCTACCCCAAGCAAAGTTTTCACTTCAAAAGGGCAGAAATGCAAGAGACTTCTTGAAGTCCACTAGAGACTTAGGTGCAGATCCTCAAGTATTCAGGCTCCTAATTTTCATTGATTTCAAATTTCCAGTGGTGTGGTAGGCATGTTGGTTCTGGGATATTAGAGAGACAAGCTGGGTGAAATAATATCTTCTATCAGAAGTTGGTCCATAAAAGATATTATCTCACCCACCTTGTCTCATTGATTACAAAGGAAGTTAAGAGCCTAAATACCTTTTGAGAGTCTGGGCCATTGCTATTGGTTTTACATCACCATCTAAACCCCAAGATAGAAAGGCTTAATCTATTGTCCTAGAGTGAGTCAAAATTTTCTCAATTTTGAGATTTTGACAAAATGTTTAATTGGAAATTGGATTTTTCAGTGAAAAAAAATCCAAATATATTTTTTCCCAGCCACCTCTACATTAAATGTATTCTATTGGGAAATGTATTTTTCCTAAAACTGAAAATTAAAAAGGACAATTTCCCCATCAAAAGTTTTTTCAGCATCAAGTGTTAATAAATTTCTATCCCCCACTTGTGGGTTTTTTTTTTGAATAACAATTAAAACCTTTTAATGTCTGAAGATCTCTCTCCCTCCTGACCAGGATGTGCAGTTCCCTGCCTACAGTGTGAATTCCTCAGCAAGTCAGGCTGCCTGAGTAGGCCTGCTTTGCCTGCCTTCCATAGTGTCTATAAATTGCCCACATTTACAAGGTACGACACAGCCCGTTCTGTTCTTAAGGTGAAAACATGAAAGCAGCAAAAGAACCCACCTGCTAATAAACTCACCAGAGATCATCCCAACTCCACAAAGGCTCTGGCTAGTGTCAAACCTTTGAATTTTTCCCTGCGGATTGGGACCCTCCCCTAGGGTAGAAGGTCCTGTGTGTTTGCTGGATCAGAAACAAGGTCCTGTGTCAGTTTAAACACAGGCAATTTATCCAAAGTCTGTTGGTCCAGTTTGAACCAGTACATGCAAGTCTTCCCAGGAGGTGGCACCTATCTGTAGTGTTGCAAACAGAGTGAATTTGGCTAATCACACACCATTTTTAGGTCCTGGAGGACTGTAGTTACCCTCTCCCATGGAATTATATACAGTCCTTGGCCCACATTCATACATAAACTTAATATAATAAGGTCTCCCAAAGATATTGCACAAAATTGCCATATCTGTAACAAGGAGACTTTTAAAAAACTTTTTATAGAATTTCTCTCTTCACCTCTCAGAGCTGGGTGCCTTGCCCTTTTAAAGTGGTTGCATAGGATTCTTTATATCTGAAATTTCTGGACATGATTTAAGATACTCTATTTGTGCTTCATTAACTCTGGAGTTGTTCAGAGATGTTTGTTACTGTTTTCTGAGTCTTGTGATGCTCCCTTGCATACTTTGCTAATATGTAGCACATGCTTCCACCATTTCTTTAATGTCTTCGTGCATTTTAAGTGTTTATGAGTGTGGTTTTGTTCCTGCTCTGGATACATGTTGCTTTCATGATGGCTAGATTGTGCCATATGGAGGAGACAGAGCTGTGTCACCAAGAGCAGCACCCAGTGGCTTTCCAGGGCTCCCCAGTTGCACAGCGTATGGAGAGACAAAGAATTCTATATCACCCCTTATTGGGATGCAGCACTCTCCTTTCATGCACCCAGCCAGCTCCACTAACCTAGAGGAAAGTTAGAAGCCAAACTCGAACAGCTTAATGGGACTAAATCGGGGGGCCCAGATAATCATCATCCAAGAATATTAAAGAGGCTGGAAAAAGTAGTTCTCCTCCACCCCAAATTGCTCACTTATTTTTCCCCAACCCTCCTTTAGGGAAAAGGTTAAAGAAAAAAAAAAGAGAGAGAGAGAAAATGGAGGAGAAGGAAAAAAAACGAAAAATCCAAAACCAGAAAATGGAAAACCAAAGTGTTTTGGTTTCCTAAAACTGAAAAAAAACCCAATATTTTAAGTAGAAATGAAATGAATTTTTTCATTTGGTAAATTCGTCAATTCAAGTGAACAATTTTTTGTTTTGCGATTCCTCACAGGAAAATAAACATTTTTCATCAGAACTGGAATTTTCAAGCTAACAGTATCTGCTTCTCCAAAGCTGTTTTTCAGTGGAAAATTATCCCATTACATTTTTTTTTAGCCAGCTCACATTGGGCTTGCTCCTTACTCCGTCTCCCCACCACATGTGTGCAAATAAGACAGAGGAACAATCTAATCCTTCATTACTAGGCCAGGAGACATCTGGCCTTGCTGACATATAGAAAATATCATTGGTTAGGATGTGTGCATTATTACTCAATTTGATTCAGTACAGTGGACACCTGGTCTGTATTTACTGAGAATTGTATATATCTTGTCTATTTCCTCTTTGCTTGTGTTATAACTTTTGCTAAAGTTAATGAGCTTTTGAAAAAAAATGGAAAATTTCAGCCAAAACATAAATTTCCACAAAGTTTCCTTAGTGGGGCAGTAGGTGAGTGGTTGAGATAAATGAACCAAAAGAAAGCTATCTTCCAAAACCTTCACCTGTTTTTAGTGCCAAACAGACACACCTTTGCTAACTTTTTGAGACACTTTGGAGATATTTTTTCATACATTTACACTTGGGAATTTCATTTAGGGCAGGAAACAGAAACCTGGAGCACCAGTGAGAAAAGCTGGACATCAGAATGCCTGGGTTGTGTTCCGACCTCTGTCACTAGCTCACTCTGTGACCTTGGGCAACTGCTCTGTACTTCAGTTTCCCCATCTGTAAAATGGGGGTAATGATATTGACCTACCCCACTGGGAGGGTTGTGATGATTACTTAGTAAATATTTGTAAACTGTTCTGAAGTTGTAAAGCAGTATCCAGCATGGGCCAGATTCTGGTCCCTGCTATCGCCCCGTAATGCACTCCAGCATTGTACCCAGGTAGTAAAGAGGTTGGAGCAGACCCAAGGGGAATTCTCCCATAACAGGAATAGCACAGAGGTAGTGTATGCGATCCTATGCGGCCCCTCTTCATATTCCCTAGTATAGAGACGTGCTAGGGAAGGGAGAGGGCGTTAGAGGCTAGAGATCTCTGTGATCCAGCAGTTTTATCTGTTAGGGTTCATAGTGTTTTGCCATTGCTGTAGTATCTGAGCGCTTTCCATCTCAAATTGATAGCAATAAATTCTGTGTCTGTAGAACAGTCCCTAAGTACCCAGGGAAGGCTGTGATTAGTTGAAGCTGCCCAACTGCGACCGTAACTTCTGTTTTGGGCTGCACTGGTGCCTGGGGCAGCCCAGAATCTGTAAGGTGCAATGGAGAGAGGGACTCCATCACACTTTCAATAGCTACTAGAGAGCTGCAGAAAAGGACCAGTAATGTATGTGGTGCAAGCAAGACTATCCTGGTTAGCCTATCTGCCCTGCTAGTGGATGTTTATCTGCTGACACTCGCAGAATGTGGCATTAGAGAGAGCAGCAACCCAGCAAACCAGGAGAGCTGCAAGCTGAATGAGTGAGTAAATGATAAAGCACTAAAGGTTCTTTTCAGCCAAAAGGATTTTTTTAAAACATTTCAAGTTTAATTTTCAAAGCAAAAAGAAGCAGCTTTCAGTAGACATTGCCACACACCTAGAACTGCAGGCTCCCACTGGGTTACTCACAGCTCCTTTCACCATTCACCCGACACGGCTCTGATCAAAGTAATGGTATCTGCCATAAGGCTGTTAGCATCAGCTGAAGCACTGAAGTTAAGCAGGGACTAGATATTAAAAGGGTGGCGCGTACGGCTAATGGAAGCCAGGGCCTTATGCTTGTTCACTGGTGCGAAATGTCTTGCAACTGAGATTTGATCTCACAACAGAGTAGAAGATAATGGCCCTGATTCTCCTCTCACAGCTTTTGGCTGGTGTAAATGCATTTGGTCTCCAATATGTTGAGATCGGTGCAGGTTTGCTGACTGCAAACACAGTTGCAGATGGTCCCAGTGCACCTTGATATCGAGTCTTCTTATGTAAATGTGACTGCCACCTTTTAAATGTATTTCAGGCTGTCTGACTTCCCTTTCTTCTCCCTTATTTCTGCTGCCACCACTGTGGAGAAACAACCTGTGTGTGGCCCTGCTTCTTAGCCCCAACAGGAAGCTCAATAACAACCATGTTTAGAATGGGCACTATCCATGTGACCTAAATCCACAGCTATGCCATCTCCATGATGTCCGTGTGGCATCTTTGGCTGCATTTTGATATGCATGGAGTGAGTCTCTTTGGGGCTCTCTGTGTAGAATCTGATAGTTAGACTGTGTTCCCAAAAAGAGAGATCCTCTTCCTGAGGGCTTGCCTGTGTCAGAGAGCAGACCTGAGAAACTGTCTATTTTCTGGAGTGTTTGGATGATAATAGGGATCTGGAGGGAGGTGGAATCATAAGTGGGTTCCCTAGAACTGTGACTGGGCCAACATGTTCAGCCTGTAGTCTGGGAACTGTATGGATCACAGTGCAGTGGTTGATCCTCTTTTTCCTGTTACAGTGCAATGGAATGCGTTTGGGACTTCATGTTTCCAGTCCACAGGAGTAGAAAAGCTCTTTGGCCAGTCCCCTGACATGTAAGTAATAATAACAGTAGTAAATATTTATATTATAGCAAAGGTGAATTATGGTTTTGTGGGGCCGTGGGCCAGAGCAAGCAGGGGCCCCTCCCCACCCCTGCCACCTGCAGTGCCTCCCTTTCCCTCCGGCGCTCCTGCAGGGGAAATGGTGTCGAGGCATGGGGACTTATAATAATAATTGGAGATTACCTATCTTCTAGAACTGGAAGGGACCTTGAAAGGTCATTGAGCCCAGCTGCCTGCCTTCACTAGCAGGACCAATTTTTGCCCCAGGTCCCTAAGTGGCCCCCTCAAGGATTGAACTCACAACCCTGGGTTTAGCAGGCCAATGCTCAAACCACTGAGCTATCCCTCCCCCCAGGAGTGCCTCGTGGGTGGAGCAGGGCAAGCCCCTGTGCCCCGACTCCGCTCCCTGATAGGAGTGGCAGGTGGGGCAATGCTTGGGAGGGGCAACAAGGGTCACATGCCCCTCCCCAGGGGCACATTCACCAGGGAACTGCAGCGGTGAAAGGGGCAGAATGTGGGACCAGTGGGTGGCCCTATGCCAGCAACTTCTCCGGCATGGCTGTAGCACCCCCAGTGCTTCCATGCAGCTGCATCTCCTGAGGTCTGTACAGCTTTGCTGGTGGCAGAACCAGTACGGCCACGCCGGAGGAGCTGCCGGTGTGGGGCTGCCTGCTGGCCCCACATTCTGCTCCTTGCTGCTGCAGTTCTGGAGAGCCCTGCAGTTTAGAAATCTGTCCCCCAGGTTACATGGGTTTGCCAGGGAGGGAATGGGGAGAGCGCGAGGTCCCCAGGCTGGGGGCGGGGTGGGGAGGAGGTCATGTGAGGGGTCATGTAGGGGATCATGTGGGGAGGTCATGTGTCCCCCCTTTAGCTGGTGCCTCCCCTTTGTGTCCCTCCCATGAGTTGCCTAGTAGCCCATTTTTCCACCCCCACCCCCACCCCCAATTGGCTGGGGCCTCTGGGCATGGGCCTCATTGGCCCAGTGGCTTATCCACCTGTAATAGTATCTAAAGGGTCCTTGATGAAGATTGTGCTGAGGGAATCCCTCACATCTGTTGAGTGATTTTTTCTCCCCAGGAGTGCAGCCTGTGTCCCTGGACTTGATCACTGCAGATTGGATTAATTAAGCTCTAACATTCTCAGAAGGTAGCTAAGGCTTCCTCTGTGTAGGAGTTCCTTTGGCTGGGACAAATGCAGAGTTTTCCAAAGCTTGGAGATAACTCTAGAGCTAGTACTTGGTCTCAGACAGCTGCTGAGAATTCTTCCCATATGGTTCAGTTGGTATTAGTGGGACTACTTGTGTAGTCAGATGCTACTCAACATGAGTAAGAGCGACAGGACGTAACCCTTAGTGAATAGTTAATAGCCGTTGCATATAAAATGATATATGTTAAATCTTTTGTAAAACCATCACAGCATATAGCCCAAAGAACACATACACCATGTGTAAACTTTAAAAACTTTTTCCATCTACCTCAAACACATGACTGTGAGAGCGTTTTATGTCGGTTTTCTTGCTGTAATTTTTTTCATAGAAAAAGGAAAAAAATCAAATTATAGACTCTAATTCTTTCCAAACACAATCTCTAAGGTGTTTGGGGAGGACAGTTTAATCATTTTGTGTAAATACCAGCTGCCAATGAAAAGAAAACACAGTGAAAAGGAGTGAAAGATAAAAAGTGTGTCTCCTCCCCCTCTAGTGCTGCTCCACTCAGAGACTGACAATGTATCACTACTATCAGTTACAGCATTAGCCCAAGTGGCAGAGGTCTGTCTGATGGATCACAAAGTTCCGGTTAGAGCTGGGAAAACTTTTTTGGCTGAAAATTAATTTTGTCAAAATCAATGCTGATTCAGGTCAATAGAAACGTTTTGTGAATTTGTGTCAATTTTGCCAAATTGTGCCAGTAAAAAAACAAAAACAAAAAACCAAACCTCCGCCAAATTCTGAAAAAATCAAAATGTTTCATTTTGACATATTAGAAATGATTTTTTTCTATTTGAAACAGCTTTGCATTTAGGATTTTCCTTCAATTTCATGTTTTAAAAAAGCTCAACATTGAAATGAAACATTTTCATTTGGGTTGATTTTTTTCCCCCAGCTTTTCAGTTTGCTGAAAAATTCAAAACATCTTTGTTTCTCTTCAACCCAAAAAGAATTTTTCTTCCGTTTTTGAGAACTGGCTGTGAACTGAGGACTCAGTTATTTACACAGCTCTAGTTCCAACCCTGCTGCTGAACCATGTGCTTGTCAATATGATCCAATATGATGGAATTGCTGTCTTTTCAGTTTGCTTGTTTACAAACCTAGGAAACTACATACAAAAAAACCTCTATGTTAAAAGAATGTTTCGTATTCAAGCACTCAAAAGTCAAGAAATACCAGAATTACGGTTGCCTATGAAATCTTATTTTGGCCTCTGGATGCATATGCATTATGATATAGGCTTTAAATCCATGATCACTTGCTATTTTTTTGACAGAACTCCTGCATCATTCAATTTTCACCTGATTTTGGTTTGCTGTATTGTTTCTGCACTACTGGGCTACCAAATTTTTGAGGTGGGCTACCAAAATTATTTGTTCAATATGTTTAACATAGTGAGGTGGACAAATGTTTGGGAGTAGGAATCCTGGATATTTCACTTTTTCTTCCTGTGTGTTCTCTTTCTCACTCACTTCTTTGTATGCTCCTGTCTGTGTTTGTCTGTCAATTTCTCTGTGTGTTTGCTTCTGTCTTCCTTCCTAATTCTCTCTCCCTTTATCCTCAGTGTTCAGGCTCTGAGCTCTTTTCCCTTCTTTCAGGTTCATAGAATAGTGCCAGGCACTGAAGAGTTTTACCCACACTTCCTGCTGTGAGTGAAATTGACTAAGTAAGACGGTGTGGTCCAGGTCAATTTCACTTACAGTGGTCAGGAAAGGTACAGCATTTTTGTGCAGGGACATGGCATTGCTTTTCCTTTCCAGATGCCTGTGCCAGGTCAGCAAATACTAGAAAAGAAGGATAGCGTGATCCGCAGGCTGTCAAGGTGCATCCCAGCTGGATGGGCAGATTTTTAACACATTTCAGTGAAGACTGCAGCATCCAATGACCCACTTACATGATTTGGGTCACAATCCCCAGTTTGAGAACCACTGGGCTAGTGCATTAACCTACTATACCTCCTATGCTTTGCATTGTAGACTTCATATGCGGAAGTAAATGATG
Source organism: Gopherus flavomarginatus (assembly GCF_025201925.1). Taxonomy (NCBI): domain Eukaryota; kingdom Metazoa; phylum Chordata; order Testudines; family Testudinidae; genus Gopherus; species Gopherus flavomarginatus. The sequence goes on from NC_066619.1 coordinate 156,769,771, forward strand.
GCAAGGAATGTGTGCCATTGCTTAAAAGTACTCTACCAATCAATGTAGTTTGATTTGTATTTTTAGAGCAGGTGATGGAGTGCATGCCTGCCTGCCTCTCCATCTGTTCTTATACCAGTAAAATTTTGCAGATTTCACTTATGTATCTGTTCCTTTTATTCTGTAAACTGTAAGGTCAACTCAAGGTCAGTGCATATCTTGTGGCAGATGAAATGTGAGCAAGTGTGATAGGTCTCTGTGATATCTTGCCTCTCTGCTCCTTGAATTTTCTCTCTGTCATGGAGGTAACCCTAAAGAGAATATTCCCAGACATATTTCCCTGTGGACTTCAATTCTCCATTCTCAGAGGCAGACTGGTTTTCAAATATTATTTGAGTCAGATAACAACAGCATTACGACTGGGTAGATATGGTATGTTATTTGGGTACTTGAACTCATATGTTATGTGGATACTTTCCACCTGGCACATGATGTATGAAAAATCCACAATTTGTGGGAGGGGGACACACAAATTATTGAAGAAGGAAATTTGAAGTGATGTGGGATCCCACCTCTTTTAGTGTATATTACTATCTCTGTACTCTCAGAGCTGTAACAGCACCTTTTAGCCGACTCAGTTGAGCATATTTCATATTTTTTTAGAATATCTGTAAGCCTTGTGGCCTGAGTCCTAGAGAGTAGGGAGCTCACTTTCGACACCTGTTGAGAGTAGGGAGAAGAGCGGCCTGGGATCCATAGGGAAGGGAGATCTCTACCGGCATCAGTTGGTGGGCGAGAGGAAATGACTGAATGCATGTGGCCTCATTTACATTTCAGTTACGTGATAGTGTGGGGAATTTTGGTTAACATACAGTTACATTTTGAGATTTGAGAGAATAAAGCACTATTATCCCAGCTGGGAAATGAAAGGACAAGAGGACTGCACCAAGTGTGCCTGGGGTGAGGGGCCACCCTGACCAAAACTGCAGTCTGGCACAGTTGGGTAAGAGAATCTGAGCAACACTAAAAAGAGAGTAAAGAGATTCTTATGTTATCCTGAGAGCGCCTCCTTGGTGGTCCTACCTGCCATGGATTCTTTTCTGAAGACTCAGAACAGAGCTAAGGCAGTGGACAGTATAGAGGTGATGGTCAGAATTGAAGCAGGCAATGACACTGAGGTAGTTTGGACTGAAGCCACAGAGACCAGTAGCCTCATTGTGGGACTCCAGTAAGGCCTTCCCTTGTCAGCACCAAAGCTGTAATCCTTTCCCTTAGGGGATGGAAATGGATATGCCTGAATTTTAGATTCCACCAACCTTGGACAACAAATTGTGAGTGTGATGTGGAGGAGGAGGGAAATGGCTGATGTCCCACTGCAGTGTTTCATTAGCCACTTGCAGCTGTGAAAGGAGGGCTGAGGTTAAGGCTATTGCCAAGATGCTCTGGGGAGCCGCAGTCTTATCTAATAGATAGTGTTGATTGCTGGCTTTCCCCAGGTTTATTCTGTGCCCCGTTTTCCCCCAATAAACTTTGTTTACTTGTACAATGGACTCCATGTTTGCAAGGGGGAAGTATTGCCTGTCGAGGGTGTGCAGGGTGATTGATAGTTTCCCAGGTTTCTGGGAAAGGGCTGGGGCCAGTGTTTGTTTTGTTTTCAGAAGGGACCCTTAGACATTAGAACTTGGCCTTTTTTGCTGCCCAGGGTATCTGGCGCAAGGGTTACATATCAAAGCAAAAGAAATCCAGGAAACTAATAAAAATGTGTGCTAAGGTTTTCAACAATAGGTGTTTAATGATAGCCTCTGAAGCCTTTTTGTTTGTTTGTTTTTAAAAAACCTTTTTTTGTTATTATTAACATACATGAAATTTCCATGCAATTAACTATAAACAAATCTTAACTTCTGTTTGTTACCTTTAAAATACCTGTCTGTGATTGGGCAGACTCTTATCGTTATCTATATATTTTTTTTGTTCCAATTCCCAAAATTACAACGATATACTATAAAATCCATTTAATCCTGACATAAGGCTGTCGGTTTTTCCATTGAAAGGTTTCCACGTGCTTTATTTCTCCAGGCCACTAATATGGAGGAATCTGTCCTTTTCCAACAATAAAGTTATCCCACATCTGGCTGCTAGTAGTAATTGGGTTATCAATGGTCCTTCCTTATGGCACCTGAATAAAAGTGGGCTGATTTTTGAGTGCTCAACAACTCCCATTGACTTCAGTGGGAGTTTGCTGAGTGCTGGGCACTTTCGAAAATGAGCCACCTATTTAGCACTTAAATATGGACCATAACTTTTGGGACTCATTTTGAAAATGTTGGCTGTCGTCTACTAGTTAGAACAGAAAGTACTGTAGTGGACACCACAGGAAAAAAAACAAACAATGACCAATATTTACACAGCAGGGAGACAATTCTCTCTTAGAAACTGCTGTGTTGTGTTGCATTGGGGCTCTTGCCAAACACTGATCTTTTAACAGCAACTGCCGTAGGTGTATCGCTTGTTTGTTCCCATGTCTCTTAACCTCAGCATAAATGAGATTCTAAAGAATCCTAACTTTAGTTTGCATTGTCTTTGTTTATCTCAGCCATTCTTTTCTTTGTCCGCTCCCAAATAGACTGTGTTGTTTTCTAGTACTTTTATTGTCATTATTCAAAATATTAATAGAAGTGAATATCTTCTTCTAAGTTATGAATGTAATCAATTTTGAGCCTTTAATTGTAATTTTTTTTCCATAAAATTCTTTTAATTTAGTCTAATATAATGGCACATCAAGCAGTAATGGGTACATTAAATTGAATCATGATGTTCATATACACATTTTATGACACAATCAAATATCCTCATGCATTAATTCATGTCAATCAGTTAATAAAATCAAATAGGAAGCATTTCTCTACTGCTGTTAACTGCACTTGCCCCATTTACTGGACTACAAGACTGTGAGGACGTTTGCAGGTTGGCTTGTGGGTCTGTTCTATCCACACTGGTGTCAGAGCATTTGGGAATTGCAAGAGAGCAACATTTGTCAGTGATGGACGTCCAGTGAGTAAAATGCAGTTATTCCGAACAGCTTGCCATTCCATTATTTCATCCAAGCTTAGTTCCACTGGTTCTGTCTTGTTCCTAAAAATACACACAACAGGAAAGTAATATTAACAGTGAACTCTGGAAATAGTTTTCCCACCTCCCTCCTCTCTCTTTCACGATTTGCTCTCCTCAGGTAGTCTCCTTCAAGGGCAGAGGGATACTGTAAATGTCGTCCGGGCTCCTCTGATAGAAGTTAGTCAGTTAAATGTAAAACAATTATTAAAAATATTATATTTTGAGCAGGTTCTTTGTGCTTCTCATCTGCATTACATTATGGTTTATAGCATTTTCCCCTCATCTTTTACAATGCCTGGATTTTTTGCATCTTTGCTACATCAGATTGCTTCATTAAATGTTCAACCCTTGATCTTGCAGTCCCAATGCAGGACAAACGCTGGCTGAAGTATTCTGGAAATCAGGGAGTGCACTAGGCCCTGAACAGTGAAAAGGCAAAGAGAAATGAAAATGGAAAATACTGCATAAAAGGAATTGGGCCAGATACATAGCTGGTGTCAGTTGGCATAGCATCATTGGAGTCAGCAGAGTTACACCAATTTATGCCATTTAGGATCTAGCCCAAAATAGTCACACTGGTAGGAAACATTAAACCAGATCCTGGCGCTCACTCCAATTTCTTTGTGCTGCTCTCAGAAAGGTGGGAGGGCCAGTAGAGGGGGTCCCACACTACCCCCATCCCAGCTTCTCCGGCATGCCCATGGAAGGGAGGTGTGGCCGCAGTCCTGCCCTTTGGCGGTCCCTGGTTGCTGGAATGACCTTTGCTGGAGAGAGCAGCCAGCATAAAAAAGAAGCTTCCTAAGGCAACTCCATTTTGTTTCAGGGGCTAGTCTTATGCCCAGCCAGCCCCAGGGACAGAGGTGGGGTGTAAGCTAGGTCTAATGATTTCAACCACCTTTGTAGCTCCCCCTCTTGAATTACGCTGAGCACAGCTCAGAAAAACCAAGAATCTGGGACACTGTATTTGAGATTAAGGAAGAGCTCCGGTCTAAATCTCTAGCTTCAAATGCTCATTCCTCTCTCTTTTCTCTTTTCAGGCAAATTCCAAGGAAAAAAAAGTCACCTTAAACGAGAGTGGGGAAGCGCTCGGCAATCAGGAAATGGAGAATGATGAGCTAATCAACCTCCAGTCTGCATCTACTGTCTTAATTCCTCAACTGTAAGTAAACCCTCACCCCTCCTGCTCTCTTCAACCATCAGGGAGTTTGGGGAGTGGGTGGGGAATGGTAATAAAGGGAAGCTGGAGGGATGGTGGGGAGGGGAAAAGGGTCTGGGATAATGGACCCATGGGCAAGGAAATATGGCAGAAGTACGGCATTGGCATTATAGGCTGTGCCTAGTCCTCTAGCTCCTAGAATCAATAATGAGAGCAGAATCTCAACTTTCACAGAAGAACAATGTTTCTGACCCTTGTGGTTGTGAAGAAAAGCTTGAGAACATCACTTAAGCCTAACCGGTGATTGTTTGAGTCTGCAGATGGCCTGAAACAATAGCTCCCAGCGGTGTGAACTGCCGTATTCCTCTTGCCTCTAAATGATGCTGCTCCACCAACAATCCTGCCAGAAACAGACTTTGTACAGGTGTGGGAACCCGTTCTGCTGCCATCCCAGCCTGCTGCTGGTGGGGTGATGTTGGAAGGGGCTCCTACACAAGTAGACTAGTTATGGGGTGGAGTTGGTGCTCCCTACCACCAGAACAACAGGTTTTAGAGTGGTTCTGTGCCTGGCTGAGTGGGCCCTAAAAGGCCCCAGCCTTCCTAGAGGTGGCAAGGAAAGTAAAAACTTTAAACTTTATTGTGCCTGCGGTGATCCAGTAGTTCCCCATGTGAAGCTTAGACACTTGTATATGAAAAAAAGTGTCAATTCTGACCTCAATAAGGAGAGAATGAAAAAGAAAAATCAAAGCAGCTCAGAGTGCAGGTCCAACGGAGTTCCTCTTCTTTCAGCAAGCATAGCTAGTCTCTTCATTTTAGGCCCTAATCCTGCTCCTATTGAAGACAGTGGTAAAACTACCATTGACATTAACAATGACAGGATCAAGCACCTAAATGGATGGTGCATTTGGGGCATGATCAAAAACTTCATATTGAAGTCAATGGGAGTCTCTCCACTGACCTCAGAATTCTTTGCATCAGTTCCCTTAGGGCATAGAAGATATTCACCAGTTCTTGAGAACTGCTGAACATCCTCAGAACTCATTCAAGTCAGCTGGGTGCTCATTGCCTCTCAAAATCAGGCCACTTATTTAGGTGCCTAACTGTGGACTAGAGGGTGGGATTTTTGAAAGCACCTAATTTAAGAGCTAAAGTCCTACTGAAAGTCAATTAGACGTATGCTCCTAAGTCATCTAGGCACCTTCGAAACTCTCAGCCTTAGAAGGCTAACCTTAAGGCACCAGTGGTGCTAAGGAATCACTCAGATCACCCATTTGTGAACATCTTGGCTTTTTTCTTTGTTTGTTTTCTTTTAGCCATTAATTGTCCCAATTCTCTCAAATAATTCTAGTAGATCAGAGAGGCACAGTTTTCCTGGGGAAGGAAATGATCAAAGGACAGTGACAAAGGCCACATTGGGTTGTCCTGATCATGTTATGCTAATTAATGTGTTTTATAAACCTATTTTTAATCATTACTTCCATCATTATCCCTATCCCTTTCTGTTTTGACACTGAGAAGGATTTGGGGGAGAAAGTGAGGGAAAAACAGAAAAGAGAACAAATGAAAGCCAGAACAGGACAAACGATTCCAGCAGTAGTCACACCAGTGCCAAATACAGAAGTAAAATAACTCTATTCCTACCCAAATTCCCCTGTTTGTGCATCCCAGGATCACATTTGTTCTTTTGGCCACAGCGTCACACTCGGAGCTCACGTTCAGCTGATTATCTGCCATGACTCCCAAATCTTTTTCAGAGTCACTGTTTCCCAGGATAGATTTCCCCATCCATTAAGTATGGCCTACATTCTTTGTTCCCAGATGTATACATTTTCATTTAACTGTGTTAAAATACATTGTTTGCTTGCACCCAGTTTGCCAACCGATCTAAATGGCTCTGAATTAGTGACCTGCGCTCTACATTACTTACTACTCTGCCAGTTTTGGTGTGATCTTCAAACTTTATCAGTGATGATTTTATATTTTCTGCCACGGCATTGATAAATACATTAAATAGCATAGGTCCAAGAACAGATCGATGAGGGACTCCGCTGAAAACAGCCCCACTCAATGATGATTCCCCATTTACAGTTACATTTTTAGACCTATCGGCCAGTTTTTCCTCCATTTAGTGTGTGCCATGTTAATTTTATATCATTGTTGCTTTTTAATCAAAATTGTGTGCAGTACGAGGTCTAACACCTTACAGAGGGCTAAGGATATGTCAACACCGTTACCTCTATCACCCAAAATCACAATGTTATAAAAGAAAAAAGATGCCAAGTTAGTTAGAGAACATCTATTTTCCGTAAACCCATGTTGATCTGCATTAATTACATTACCTTCCTACAGACTTTTATTAATAAAATCCCATATCAGCCGTTCCATTGTCTTGCCCAAGATCAATGTCAGGCTACCAGGCCTATGATTTCCCGGGTTATCCCATTTACTCTTTTTAAAAATTGGCCCATTAGCTTTCTTCTAGAGCTTCCCCAGGGCACCAAGACTTATTGAAAATCAATGTTAACGATCCATTGAGTTTATCAGCCTGCTCTCTTAAAACTCTTGCCTGCAAGTTATCTGGACCTGTTGATTTTAAAGTGTCTGACTTTAGTAGCTTCTGTTTAACATCCTTCAGAGATACTAGTGGAATGGAAAGAGTGTTGTTATCATCACATGATGAAACTATATAATCTATTTATTCCCCAAATACAGAACAGAAATATTAATTGAACACTTCTGCTTCTTCTGCATTATTATCAATAATTCTTCCATTTCCATCTAGTGAGGGTATTTATGTCTAGTATGTGTTTACTGAATATTCTACAAAGCAGCGTACAGCATAAAGGTCACATAGTTGACATGACTTCAACATCATACACACATTTTTCTATTTAAAAAGAAATTATGGCTTATTTTTGCTGGGATGGTATGCAATGAATACTGCTGCATTGATATAGGCCACAATCCTGTAATTAGATCAATGAGGACAGAATCTGGTTAGCAACAGATTTGTCAGCCTGCAAAGGCCCAAATATGGGATGAAATATGTGACAAAAAGCCAAAATGAAGGACGCACAATAATTGAATATGTAGGAAACACAAAATGCTATGGGATTCCTTTCTTTAATGGAAATAACTGCCTACGATCATATGCTTATGTTTCTTTATTTCTGATGTAAACAATTTTCAAAAATAACCCTCAAGAAACACCAAATTTGCGTGGAATATGAGAATTTTGGAATTAAAATGAGTGACACATCCTTGCAGGACTAAAGCCATATTTTGTGTTTCATTCAACTATAATAATTATAACGCAAAATGGAATGTTTTCAGCTGATTTTCCAGTAATCATTTATTCACAAGTAAAAGTTAAAAAACAAAATCAATACCTACTTACTGTATACCACTACATTGGTTTTTATTCTAGTTTTGCTGCCATGGGATTGTTTTTAATAAGCACACAAGGAAATGCACAAAAACAGTCTAGAAAAATCAACCTGATTGAGCATTAGGGCTATTTATAATCTTCTTTTCTCCGGTGAGTTTAGTCAATACTATACCCAGTGCTGCTCCAGGATCAGTTTTTTTCATCCATGATTGGAGGTGTAATTTTGATGTTAACTGATGATGCTCACAGACAATTGCCCTGTGGTTAGTCAGTAGAAACCTCCATGTTACTCAAAGATTAAAGCCAATAGTAACATTCATGAGCAGCAAGATAGGGGCTAATAGCCACTGATGGACCTATCCTCCATGAATGTCTAGAGCAAGGTTTCTCAATCTTCTCCTAGTGCTCATCCCTTACAGGAGAATCCCAGTGACTTGGTGCTAGGTATAATAGCAAGTCTCTCACTGGTAGCCTGGCAGCCAGGAATTCTTTGTTTTTTCTTTGTTTTTCAACAGCTTATATTGGGCCCGCCTCTTACCCTATTATTTTGCTCCCATCTTCTCTTTCCTCCCCGGCCCCTATCCTGTCACCAATCAGGGCTCCCCGCTGATATTTCTAGCTTTGGGTTTTTGTCACTGGCTTTGCCTTTACTTGTAGCTTCTGTGCGGAAGTTGACAGGTTGATGGACAAAGTCTACTGTGGAGCTAGTGCTGCAGTCAGTCACAGATTGGAAGCTGGAAAACCAGCAGAGGTAGGAGGGATGTTCTGCAGCTGATTTTGGGAGCTAGAGGCAGGGCCGGCTCCAGGTTTTCTGCCATTCCAAGTGGCAAAAAAAAAAAAAAAAGCCCCGGCAGCGTGATGGCACCGCTCCACTCTTCGGCGGCAATTCAGCAGCAGGTCCTTCACTCCAAGAGGGACTGAGGGACCTGCCGCCAAATTGCCACTGAAGACCCAGACGTGCCGCCCCAATAGTGGCTGGAGGGCCTCCCCTTGGTATTGGCTGCCCCAAGCACCTGCTTCTTTAGCTGGTGCCTGGAACCAGCCCTGGCTAGAGGACTTACCTTTTCACCTGCAAGATGACAGGTAGCATAACTTTAAAAATTAATCTGAGTGTCTTAGCTGTCTCCCTGGTAGGCAGGATGCCATATTTCCAAGAAATTCTGTGCCATCCTTTATGGTTAGATCCACTTAATCTGAAAGATCTGGAGGAAGCAACAGAAGCTGGGTAGAGGTCACTTATGGACTTCAGTGTGGGTCTTCAGCGTTGTCAGTCCTTGTCTTTTTTCTTATTTAGCTCTAACTTCTGACTTCCATGTCTCCTTTCTTTCTTTCACAGGACACATTCAGGACCCAAAACTTACCAGAAGTCGAAGCAAGAGGCAGAGTCCATGCTCCTAAGCCTGAGGTCAAAGCAGGAGGCAGAGTCCGAGTCCAAAAGCCAGGGTTCAAGGGGGAAAGCCAGAGGTCTGAGTCAGGGTTGAAGTCCAGGAGTGAGTCAAGGTTAGTTGCTACAGCTGGCTAGGGTGTCTATGGAGCTAGGTGAACACTTCCTGGAACTTCTCTTGGGGTTAAATAGGCCAATCAGGGACCACGAGGGAAGTGGTCAGTCTGGCCTTCCACACTGACACTTCCTGTGGTGTTTATCTCCCCAGGGTCAATGTGATAATGCATATGGCTCTATCATGGCTGTCAGGTAACTCTGTAGAGAGGCCGTCTGCTCCTCAGGCCAGGATCTAGTCCCTGCAGAACCTTACACTGATATTCCAGCCTCAACCCCCTAGAGAAACCTTGCACCAGAGGAATTCTCAGCTGGGGAGAGCGGAAGGGACCTGATCCAGAATCAGAGCCAACACTTTCATCAATTCACTGAGGTCAAGAACATTCCTTGTGTAATGAAGTGTAATTATTCCCAGCGGCCAGTAGAGGAAACATAAATGCCAGCATATCTGATGGCAGAATCCCCCATAACCAGACTATATTTCTTTCCATTTCTAGAAGATCTGGGTAGGGGTCCCACAATATCTATAGAAACGCTGGCAAACACTTCCCTGGTGATGGGCAAAGGCTGCTTTAAGCCCCCATGCTTTGACATAAAACACAGCACTTGCTTAGTTCCTTTGGTTTGGGGATTTATCCGCCCCTTCCATGTGCTCTGAGCTGCAACCTCATCTGATGGGAGGAGTCCACTTGCATGACTCATCTTCACAGGAGGAAAGCAGAACAATAAAAGTCTTTAGTTCTTTTGTTGACGGGTTTTCAATCCAGATGTAGGGAGTTTCCAGTTGTAAGATCCAACCGTAACCCATCTGGTATTGAAGGGTCTGCCTCCTGTGGGGAGAGGAGTAACAATTTCTATAGAAGAGCCACTTCTCACACTAATTAACACCCCTCTCCTGTGTGGCGATTTATACAGTCACAGATATTACAAGTAAGATTAATGCATTGTTGGGGTATCATTAAAAGTAACTATATACCAAGGCCTAAAACACCCAGAGCACCTACAGTTTTGTAACAGGAGAAGCACTGATAAGATTTGGCTGTACAATTTTTTTTGGACTTTGTGTAAAATAAAAAAATCCCCTGACAAATTTGTATTTACAGAAAATAACAGAAAAGAAGAAATGTTAACATTGAAGAATCATAATGTGCTCTCTAAAATTCCCTTCCTAATAGACGAAGGGGGACGGGAATATACAGGAACTGATCTATAACATTGAAGCGAAGGATTGTCAATGATCAGTGTTAAAAGCTTTGTTAGCGCTATTTGTAATGAATTGTAATTAGGGATATTGAGTAAGCAGAGATAAGGTAACAGGCAGGCCCAGGTTTTGCCGGGCATCAGTGTATTTTTGTTAATTTCTTTTTGATGTAACTGGCTGATTTGTTTAAAATGCTGCTGTTAGCAGGATAACTAACGTGTCATGTCAGAAGATATAAGTAAAAGATACAAACATGTAATGATAAACAAAATCTTCCTTGTTCTGGGAAACTTAAAAACTGGATGACCCAGGGCAAAAGGACCAAGGAAATGTAAATTCATCAGGAAAACTGTGGATATTAGGTGATTAATGTTTGTGCATGTATAATACACAGGTTTTGTAAAATTCAATGGATAATGTGTTGAATGTGATGAGAGGAAAATTAGGTAGTGGTGAATGTAAAAATGTATGACTACATGTAAAATGCGCCCCCCCCCCCCAAAAAAAAAAAAAAACTGTAGAAACTCTGGGTCAAAAACAATACTAAAAGACCAGATCAGGAGCTCAGAGGAGGTGACAAATGTCATGGAGGAAGGATGGTCTTCTTGGTGCCTTGGAATGTGGTAACCTGAGCCCATTTATCTGTTCTGTCTTGTCTGTTTTTACGTGTCTGGCGTGAATATATGTGCTAGACACTACAAGTGATGATAATTCTGTCTGAAATTGTATTAAATAAAGGCAAAACTGATTAAGCCTAAATTGGGGGGGGGGATGAGACTCTGTTTCCCACTCTCTGCTCCCCAAACCATGCCACAGCTCACAACCATTCAATAGATTCTGAACATGTTCTTATACCTATTTCATCAATACTCAGCCATAAGTGAGCCAGACACATTCCAGCTGCGTATCTGCCAGTGTCCCGTTGAGACATGGGGACCTCGGTATTAGCTGGCACCTGGCCTGCTAGAGTCACAGCGTCTCTGCAGAGACCTCCACCAAGGCAGCTGATTTGAGCTCATGGTGGAGTAGTTTTGTCATATGGTCACTTGTTCAAAGAGAAATGGCCTATGAATCCCATACTGCCATCAGGGGCTGTGACCTTTTGGTTATGAGACTTGGGTTGGGTGTGAACCAGTCACCTCAGGAAGGCTCTGTATTTCTAGCCAGCCAGTCCCCTCCACAGTTCGAATGACACATTGTAATGGAAAGCATAAGGGAGCTGCTAAAGTTTTCTATTACTTGGAGCAAGAAAGCGACTAGCAAGAAGAGCACAGCACATTCCGGTCCCCTCTTGTGGCTGTGGGGTCTTCCTGCTGCCTCTTGACCCCAGTTCAAAGATAGACGCGGGTGGTTACAAGGTGCCAGCTCTGTGGGTACCTGGAGCCTGCGTATACTAACAGTGCACACACAGCTACCCTATTTTTTGAGCACTGATCCTTTTTGCCTCCCTGAATCCCAGCATGCAGCATTCCACTGAGCAGGTGTTTCCAAATGAACTGGAGGGAGGAGGTTCTGCCCAGGCACAGTCCCTGGTCCTGGCAGTGCTGTCACGTTCATACCAGAGTGAGATGGGAGATGAAGAGCCCCCAACCCCGCGTGCAGAACTGCATGGACACCCAAGTACTTGACTTGGCGTTTGAGCAGCATCTGTGGGTTAAAACCCCTGGTGCCAGCCAGCAATCTGCCAGGGGGATCTCTGCCTGACTTAAAGTACCCATGTGGGGTGGCAGAGCTATGTTGGAGCAAATTGGTTACAGGCTGATCAGTCGTGTTACAGGTGCTCCCAATACCCAGTGCTTTCTGTGTCCTGCTCTCCTCTGCAACATCTTCCCTTCCCTCTGTCATAAACAGATAGCTAAGGGTTAATGTCTCTTACACCTGGAAAGAGATAACCTGAAGCACCTGACCAGAGGACCAATCAGAAAACCAGACTTTTTCAGGTCTGGGTGGAGGGAAGTTTGTGTCTAAGTTCTTTGTCTTGTGCCTGTGTCTCTCTCTCGGCTATGGGAGGATTTCTGTCTCTTGCTCTCTAATCTTCTGTTTCCCAGTTGTAAGTACAAAAGATCAGATAGTGATTTATATGTTTTTTTGTATTTTACACGTGTGTAGTTGCTGGAGTGTTTTGAATTGTATTCTTTTTGAATAAGACTGTTTATTCATATTTCTTTTAAGCAATTGACCCTGTATTTGTCACCTTAATACAGAGAGACCATTTTTATGTATTTTTTTTCTTTTTACATAATGCTTTCTCTTTAAGACCTGTTGGAGTTTTTCTTTAGTGGGGAACTCCAGGAAATTAAGTCTGTGCTCACCAGAAAATTGGTGGGAGAAAGAAGTCAGGGGGAAATCTGTGTGTGTTAAATTTACTAGCCTGACTTTGCATTCCCTCTGGGTGAGGGGGGAAGAGAGATTAGCTCTCGGTACTTCTGTTTTCCAAGGCTGGAAACGGGAAGGGTGAAATCCCTCTGTTTAGATTCACGGAGCTTGCTTCTGTGCATCTCTCCAGGAACACCTGGAGGGGGGAAGGGAAAAGGTTTATTTCCCTTTGTTGTAAGACTCAAGGGATTTGGGTCTTGGGGTCCCCAGGGAAGGTTTGGGGGGACCAAAGTGCCCCAAAACACTCTAAATTTTTGGGTGGTGGCAGCTTTACCAGGTCCAAGCTGGTAACTAAGCTTGGAGGTTTTCATGCTAACCCCCATATTTTGGACGCTAAGGTCCAAATCTGGGACTAGGTTATGACACCCTCACCATGTGGGTTCCCCACTATGTACCATCTCTGCTGCCCCTGCTGTTGTGCTAGGGGCTGCGAGATTTGCAGCATGGACTGTTCCCCGTTACTGAAAGGACTAGGGTGGATGCACATATCTTGTTGGCTGGTTTGTGCAGGATGCTAATGACACCAAGAATGTAGCTTTTGGGATCTTTCTTTTGTCTGAATGCTGTGGAAAGTGGACAAAAGAAGAGGGAGGAAGGCAGTCAGGGGCTGACTCAGAGGTTAGACTGTGCTGCTAACAGCAGCAAAGTGGTGAGTTTGCCTCCCCGTGCTTCCTTGGAGCAGGCCTCAGATTGTAGCTACTGCTGTCCTGTTGATACTCAGTGGGAGGCACTCAGAAGAGGGAGGCAGCCAGCAATGAGCTATTTTCTGCTGGAGAATGAGGGAATCAGGCCCATTTCTGCTCCATACTATGCAAACACTCTACCATTGGAGCCTTTAGCAAAGTGATCAGCCAGGTTCATCTCCCCAGCTGCAGCAGAGCGGTCTGGAAAATGGAGGCATTGAGCCCATCACTTCTCCCATGGAAAATGAGTGCTTTGCCATTTGAGAGAATCCACCAGGCACCAGCCAGGCAGACAAGGGCCAGGGCTGAGCTGCTTTTCCTAGCACCCCTCCACCCTGCATTTCATGCAAGGAGGGAGGACGGGGTTCTGGAAATGTACAGTCGACGGGCTGGCAATGCCATTTAAAAAGGAAGAGCAATCAGCTGGCACCCCAGCAACCATCTGCTGGAAAATGCCATCAGTGACTCCATGAGCTTAATGTGCACAAGGAGCCCTATACGAGTTGGGCTAATTCCCTTCACCAGAAAAATATCCTGCTCTGCTGATGTCAGCTCTTAGGCTGCTGGTTCCCAGTTGCGGCCAGTTCTCATATCAGCAGTGGCCATCCAGCGGCGGGCTGGTCCTGTGCTGGGTCACTCAGTTGGGTAGAACAGAGTGCTAACACCACCAGTGCTCGGGGTTTGAGGCTTGAGGTAGGTTATTGGGCTAGCTGCGCAAGCTCCCGCCTGTGGTTTTTGCTCATTACCCAGAGGGCCATGCTGGGGAAAGAGGGTCAAAGATGACAGGAGAGGTGAGGCCGACCCAACCATCTTGCAGGGAACTGGTGAGCTACAAAGGCCCAAGACATGGAGACTGAAGACAACAAATCAAAAACTTCTTGCGTACGTAATCCTTACCTTCAGATGACCTCAGTGATTTCATTCCAATCCTCACTGACCCCTTCATGACCCCAATTGCTTGTCACATAAGCTGAATTTACAAGCATTTGGGGTCATGAATGGGTAAATTCAGCTTATGTGACCCTAGATGACCCCAAATTTTTACTTTATGACCTCATGTGACCCCCACTTTAATCAGAAGCTTAAGTGCCTTGTCCTCATATGACCTCCCTGACATAATTCCAACTCTCACTGACCCCTTCATGATCCCAATTACTTCTAAATTCAGCATCTGTGACCCTAGATGACCCCAACTGACTCCAAATTTTTCCTTCATGACCTCATATGACCCCACCTTAATCAGAAGCTAAGCGCCTTGACCTCACAGACATCATTCCAACCCTCAGTGACCCCTCTATGACCCCAATTGCTTGTAATTTCAGCTGCTGTGACCCTAGATGACCCCAGCTGCCTCCAAATTTTTCCTTCATGACCTCATATGACCCCACCTCAATCAGAGGCGTAAGCTCCTTGTCCTCATATGACCTCACTGACATCATTCTAACCCTCACTGACCCCTTCATGACCCCCAATTGCTTGTAAATTCAGCTTCTGTGACCCTAGATGACCCCCAACTGCCTCCCAATTTTTCCTTCATGACCTCGTGTGACCCCCACCTCAATCAGAGGCTTAAGCGCCTTGTCCTCATATGACCTCACTAACCCCTTCATAACCCCACTTGCTTGTAAATTCAGCTTCTGTGACCCTAGATGACCCCCAACTGCCTCCAAATTTTTCCTTCATGACCTTGTATGACCCCACCTCAATCAGAGGCTTCAGCTCCTTGTCCTCATATAACCTCACTGACATCATTCCAACCCTCCCTGACCCCTTCATGACCCCAGCTGCTAATAAAGTCAACTGCTGTGACCCTAGATGACCCCAACTGACTCCAGATTTTTCCTTCATGACCTCGTATGACCCCACCTCAATCAGAGGCTTAAGCTCCTTGTCCTCATAGGACCTCACTGACATCATGCCACACCTCCCTGATCCCTTCATGACCCCAATTGCTTGTTAAGTCACCTGCTATGACCCCAACTGCCTCCAAATTTTTCCTTCATGACCTCATATGACCCCACCTCAATCAGAGGCTTCAGCTCCTTGTCCTCATATGACCTCACTGTCATCATTCCAACCCTCCCTGACCCCTTCATGACCTCGCAAGTGCTTGTAAATTCAGCTTATGTGACCCTAAATAACCCCAACTGCCTCCAGATTTTTCCTTCATGACCTCATATTACGTCACCTCACCTCAATCAGAGGCTTAGCTCCTTGTCCTCATATGACCTCACTGACATCATTCCAACCCTCACTGACCTCTCCATGACCCCCCCAAGTGCTTGTAAATTCAGCTTATGTGACCCTAGATAACCCCAACTGCCTCCAAAATTTTCCTTCATGACCTCATATGACTCCACTTCAATCAGAGGCTTAAGATCCTTGTCCTCCTATGACCTCACTGACATCATTCCACCCCTCACTGACCCCTTCATGACCCCCAATTGCTTCTAAATTCAGCTGCTGTGACCCTAGATGACCCCAACTGCCTCCAAATTTTTCCTTCATGACCTCATATGACCCCCACTTCAATTAGAGGCTTAAGCACCTTGTCCCCATATGACCTCACTGACATCATTCTAACCTTTACTGACCCTTTCATGACCCCAATTGTTTGTAAATTCAGCTTCTATGACCCTAGATGACCCCAATTGCCTCCAAATTTTTCTTTGATGACCTCATATGACCCCACCCCCCCATAAGAGGCTTAGGTTACTTATCGTCATATGACCCCATTGACAGCATTGCAACCCTTACTGACCCCTTCATGACCCCAATTGCTTGTAAATTTATTTCTGTGACCCTAGATAACCCCAATTACCTTCACAGAAAGCAGGCACTCTACCACTGGTGCTAATACAGTTACACTGGGACTCTTTTCACCTTCTTCTATCATGCTTTACACTGAAAGTCATTGTGGTGTATGTTCCTTCTTCTCAAAAGGGGCAGTGGAGGGCTAATCTTTGTGATCCATTTAGCTCAGCTGGGCAGAGGCTTGTGTTACAAACACTAACATCATGAGCTGAGGCCCCAGACTGGGAACTCGTTTTCAGGATGTGGCCAGTGCTTTTTGGCTATGGGCAATGAGGCCAACACTAGAAAAAGAGAAAGAGCGATTACGTGGCGGGAACTGTGAGAGTGCGGTCTCTGGGTGCTCTTAACTGCTTTGTTCTTCTTGTGGGCCAGCTCAGTCATCTGCTTACAGTGTGGGACTGTAAACACCTTCTAAAAAGAAAGGAGGCCGCTTTTCCTTCCCCGGCCTTCCATCAACCTTCTGCGGGACAACAGGATCTATGGTTCTAATTACTGGGGAAACGAGTGCTTTGGTTTGGTGAGTGCAAATGAGCAGAAAACATTTTTGCTGAGTAGTTTATATATTGAAAAATGCTGTTTTGTTCAACCTGAAACTATTGGAGAATTCATGTCCTGTTTCCTCAACACTGTCCAGTGATCCGAAAACACAGCAATGATATTGTTTGGAAACATCAAAGCAAAATATTTTGTTTTGACTTGAGTGAAATGTGTTTGTTTTTTTGATTCACTGACATTCATACTCATTACTTTGTTTTGCCTACCCAAACAAGCCTGTTTTTAGTTTGCCAAAATTGCCAGCAAATCAAACAAGCCATCCTTCCGCCAGCTTTATTTGTAAGGGGCTTGTTTTAGAGTCACGTGTCCAATCAACAGATAGCAAATCTCTGAGGGTGGGCTGCAGCCCATTTTGAGGTGCTGGAGGGGCTGTCAGGGGCACATCTTGTACTCCTTGTGGGCATCTGGCCTTTCCCTTCTGGCTAAGGACTCCCTGTAGAAAACTCCATCCATTTGCCACTCACTTTCTGTTCCTCCTGCTCAGCTACTGCTTGCTCCCCACCGTGGGTTACATGCTCTGCTCCCTGCTAGAACTTCAGCAGGTCCCATCTCTGCATTAGTTACTCAGCGCACACTTTCCCAGCCTATCCCAGCCCTCCTTGTCTCCTGAGCTGTCCAATCCTCGTGTATGCAATGACCTGCACTGGCTGTGCCCGTCTATGCACCACACTACTTCTAAACTGCCTATTCTTCCCCAGAGCTATCATCCATGGGAGAGGATCTCTCTGACCATGTTTACTTAAGGTGGAGCTATCACTGCTTCTAGCTAACCTGCAAGGTAGTTTCCTCCTCACTGATGTCCCCTCCTCAGGTGAATCCTTCCTTGCTACCAGTCCCAGCCCCGACTCCCGCTTGGATAGTCCCTGGTTCCCCTCCCTTTTCTGTACCACCTCATTTATCCAGGTGTGTTCTCTGCTGCTATGTCTGGCTGGGGGAGGTCCTTCCAGCAAGCTCCCCGGGCTGGCTTTTGGCATCTGCACTCAGTCCAGAGAGCATCCCTGTGCTTTAGAAACAACCAACAGATGCCTTAACTGTTCCTGAATCTAAATGGGTAAAGAGTCGAGGCCAGGCTGAGCCAGATGTCTCCATCCAACAGGCTCTTCAGTCTCCATTTGTCTGTGTGTTGGGAGAGTCTCACAGCAGAGGGACGACAAATTCTGTAGGTGAGTCCTAATGTAAATTTGCCTTCAGAGCCCTCTCTAGCCCCATCCAGGGAGGGTACGATCTGCTACTGGCTCATTTCTCCACAGGGATGTCGGAACCCAGCTGGGGAAGCAAAGTAGAAGCCATGTCATGTTACCTCCCACACAATTTCGGCAAGTATTTAGTTTTATTGTTTAGCTCTTTCACCCAGTGTCCTGTGCTAAGTCCAATCCTGGACCGTGGGTTTCTTCTGGACATTCCAGTGCTGCCCTAAGCTCGGAGACCACTGCCCCCCCCCCATACACCCTGGGACACTTCCAGTCCGTCCAAGTCGCCCCCAGTCTGCCCTTTCCCTGGAAGGGGAACTCTCTGGGTTAGGCGGCTCCATGCAGGCAAGAAGGAGCTGGGTACCAGGCCCCAGGGCCCACCCTTGGGGGACATAGTGGGCAGTGTGAGAAGGAAGATGAGCTGGGAGTTCTGGTGGGGCCTGGCATTCACGGAGATGGGCTTACTGTCCCCTCCACCACTGGTTTCCTGAATGACCTTGCCCAGCATCAATACTCTGCTCCCATCTCTGCCAGGGAGTGGCAGTGGATCCCTGGCTCTGGAGCTAGAGCCCTCGGATAGTGCCACTCCTGCATGAGAGGGATCCACCCTCCACCTTGAAAGGTCCAGGCTCGTCCATCGGGTTCTCATCCCGTCCACCCTCTGATCTCATCCCACTCTGCTGGCCCCACGCAGCAGACTGGCTCTCAGACTGAACAATAGGTTCTCTGAGGAGTTTGCTTGAAGCGAGTGCTGGTGAATTCTCCCTGCTGCTCAGGCTGGAGAAAATTTAGCCCTGGACAGAACCAGCACAAGATCAAAGCCTGATTTTCAGGCCTGATGTAGTAAATACACTTTGTGGGGGGTGGGAACTTAAGGATTACAATGGACAACTCAACGTTTATCAACTTTGGGGCCTCATCTGGGAGCAGAATATTCCTGATGTAGAAAAAACAGCACCTGGGAACTTAGCACCTGGGTGCAGGGCAGGGTGTTTTCAGACACATGGACCCAGAAGAACTTGGCCATTCCCATGCCAGAGCCAGTTGCACCAGCCTTCTGCAAGAACAAGGGATG